>NW_011494809.1:2555547-2562266 GCF_000754665.1 Bison bison bison | reverse complement strand
ACCAGACCACCTGATCTGCCTCTTGAGAAATCTGTATGCAGGTCAGGAAGCAATAGTTAGAACTGGACATGGAACAACAGACTGGTTCCAAATAGGAAAAGGAGTACGTCAAGGCTGTATATTGTCACCCTGCTTATTTAACTTATATGCAGAGTACATCATGAGAAATGCTGGACTAGAAGAAACAAGAATCAAGATTGCTGGGAGAAATATCAATAACCTCAGATATGCAGATGACATCACCCTTATGGCAGAAAGTGAAGAGGAACTCAAAAGTCTCTTGATGAAAGTAAAAGTGGAGAGTGAAAAAGTTGGCTTAAAGCTCAACATTCAGAAAACGAAGATCATGCCATCTGGTCCCATCACTTCATGGGAAATAGATGGGGACACAGTGGAAACAGCATCAGACTTTATTTTTCTGGGCTCCAAAATCACTGCAGATGGTGACTGCAGCCATGAAATTAAAAGACACTTACTCCTTGGAAGGAAAGTTATGACCAACCTAGATAGCATATTCAAAAGCAGAGACATTACTTTACCAACAAAGGTCTGTCTAGTCAAGGCTATGGTTTTTCCTGTGGTCATGTATGGATGTGAGAGTTGGACTGTGAAGAAGGCTGAGAGCTGAAGAATTGATGCTTTTGAACTGTGGTGTTGGAGAAGACTCTTGAGAGTCCCTTGGACTGCAAGGAGATCCAACCAGTCCATTCTGAAGGAGATCAGCCCTGGGATTTCTTTGGAAGGAATGATGCTAAAGCTGAAACACCAGTACTTTGGCCACCTCATGCGAAGAGCTGACTCATTGGAAAAGACTCTGATGCTGAGAGGGATCAGGGGCAGGAGAAGAAGGGGACGCCAGAGGATGAGATGGCTGAATGGAATCACTGACTCCATGGACGTGAGTCTCAGTGAACTCCGGGAGTTGGTGATGGACAGGGAGGCCTGGTGTGCTGCGATTCATGGGGTCTCAGAGTCGGACACGACTGAGCCACTGAACTGACCTGGTAAGATTGTTCTATAGTTAGTCCTAATTTCATTTAAAATATAAACTGTGGGAGTGGATCTGGTAAGACCTTTACAATCTTGAGATATTCTTTTGATTTACTGCTGCTGCTGCTGCTAAGTCGCTTCAGTCGTGTCCGACTCTGTGCCACCCCATAGATGGCAGCCCACCAGGCTCCCCCATCCCTGGGATTCTCCAAGCAAGAACACTGGAGTGGGTTGTTGCCATTTCCTTCTCCAATGCAGGAAAGTGAAAAGTGAAAGTTAAGTCACTCAGTCGTGTCCGACTCTTAGAGACCCCACGGACTGCAGCCCACCAGTCTCCTCCATCCATGGGATTTTCCAGACAAGAGTACTGGAGTGGGGTACCATTGCCTTTTCCATGATTTACTGTAATAACCAATTAAAAAAGTATAGAGTTTCCTTTCTAAGACTAGCAAAGGGGGCATTCTCTGTCCCCCTACTGATGTCTATGTCAGAAGCTTTCTCTGTCCCATTTTATACTTTAATAAAATTCTGCGACACAAAAGCACTTGAGCGATCAAGCCTGGTCTCTGGTCCCAAAGCTAAATCTTCTTCTTTGGAGATCACGAATCTGACATTGTTCAGGATAAGCTCTCAATAGCTCAGCTGGAATTCCATCACTTCTACTAACTGTTCATTGTGATGCTTGCTAAGGCCCACTTGGCTTTGCACTCCAGGATGTCTTCCTCTAGGTGACTGATAACACCATCAGGGTTATGCAGGTCATTAATACTTTATTTGTACAGTTCTTCTGTGTTTTCTTGCCACTTCTTAATTTCTTCTGCTTCTGTTAGGTCCCTAACACTTACGTCTTTTATTGTGCCTTTCTTTGAATGAAACATTCCCTCAGTTCAGTTCAGTTGCTCAGTCGTGTCCGACTCTTTGTGACCCCATGAGTCGCAGCACACCAGGCCTCCCAGGCGTGAGTTCACTCAGACTCACGTCCATCGAGTCAGTGATGCCATCCAGCCATCTCATCCTCTTATTGCAAAGTCTTCCCCTTCTCCTCCTGCCCTCAGTCCCTCCCAGCATCAGGGTCTTTTCCAATGAGTCAACTCTTTGCATGAGGTGGCCAAAGTACTGGAATTTCAGCTTTAACATCATTCCTTCCAAAGAAATCCCAGGGCTGATCTCCTTCAGAATGCACTGGTTGGATCTCCTTGCAGTCCAAGGGACTCTCAAGAGTCTTCTCCAACACCACACTTCAAAAGCATCAATTCTTTGGCACTCAGCTTTCTTCACAGTCCAACACTCACATCCATACATGACCACAGGAAAAACCATAACCTTGACTAGACGAACCTTTGTTGGCAAAGTAATGTCTCTGGTTTTGAATATGCTATCTGCGTTGGTCATAACTTTCTTTCCAAGGAGTACTGGAGTGGGGTGCCATTGCCTTCTCCTATGCCTCCTATTTGTAATGGTTGTAATAGCAAAGATTTTGCCTTGTTGCATTTATTTTTCTTAGGGATTGTTTTGGTCACCACCTCCTATACAATGTCATAAATCTTCATCCATAGTTCTTCAGGCACTCTATCTATTAGAGCTAATCCTTTGAATGTATTTGTTACTTCCACTGTATAATCATAAGGGATTTGATTTAGATCATACCTGAATGGCCTAGTGGTTTTCCCTACTTTCTTCAATTTAAGTCTGAATTTTGGAATAAGAAACTCATGATTTGTAGTTTATGAGAAATCATTACTCTCTGTTATAATCCTTACCTCTTACCAATAATGTTTCCACAGTCCTGGAGTCTTTTGATTTACCAGTATACCAAAGGTTTGCACATATGTTACCTTATTTCCAATAACCAACAAAAGAAAAGAAAAGAGATAGAGGAAAAAATAAAACATGTTCAAGTACAAATAATTTCAAAAAACTAACCTTTTTTTAAAAAAAATCTAGTTACTTAACAATTTGGTAAAATAAGTTGAAATGGTGAGCTAACTTACAGTACTGAAAGTGTCTATTTTAAATGAGTTCATTTTTTTTTAATTTTCCAATTTTTAAGAAGAAATTAAATAATCATGGTAATTAACAATGTTGCAAAGCTAAAATGACTGCAGAATTATATATATGTAGGTAAAGGACGTATTCTAAGCAAAAGCATCAGTTTGAAAGGCAACAACTACAGTCACAGGCATGTCCCCTTCTTGTTCCACCTGTTATTTCTGCCATATAACAGCAGTGCATTAATTCAACTTCATCAAATCATGGAGAAAAGGTAAATTTATCAAACTTTGTTGATTTTTTCTTCAGAAATAAATTTTATCATAACAGTGATAGAAAATTTACTCTGAATGGAAAACATGGTTGTTAAACTTGGAACGCAGAAAGCTTGGGGAAAATATCTTTAGTCTCACCATTTTTCTTCTATTCTCTTCTAGCATCTCTTTTTGCCATGACTAGATCATGCCTCTGCAAATGTAATGAGCAGTGCTGGGTTAGAACAACAGGGCCCTTACACAGTCTCTAGGCCTTCCTCCCAGTGACATCATTGGAGCTCTCAGGAACAAGATAAGCATAGCATGCATGCCAACCAAATCAATGGGTGAATACACAGAAATATTGCTCATAGAGTTCTAATTGACTTGATGACACTGAACTCTGAACTCTCAAATGTGCAGAGTCATTGAAAAGAGCCAAAATGAAATATACCCATCAGGCTTTATGTCTCCATTCACAGCAGCACATGAATTGCACCTCAGATGCACCAACATCCTGTGTGATGAAGAGTGAGGAGGAGAGATGCCACAGTAAACCAGTGCAGATCAAGGTAAGCATGGTCACTGAAGGACCCAGGAGAAGTGAAAATGCTTGGCTCTAAAGAGGTCCTATCTAGACAGTGGACAGGGAAGACAAAGGGACTGATGCTGAGGAATCTCCCCGAGATACAAACTCTCTTTGTAGCTTGGAATACTCCCTCTATATGCTTCTAGGTTATCTAACAGTATGCTATTTTTACTTTGTATGTTTGGTTATTATTTTAAATCAGGGACGGTATAATCTCTCTGACCAACCTCAGTGCACAGCAGCCTGAAGCCAAAATGTTTTATTCATGAATGATGTCTTTTTTTTAATAAACTATAAAAATGTGAAACAATAAAAGTGATATATACCTAATAATGAGTGAACCAATAAACCCACCGGGCAACTTTGCTCTGCAAGTGGAAAAAATTGACTTTGTATAACAAATTGCAGAATTATTAATCCTGTTTGAAACCCTTTTTATATCACACCATTTACTTTAATTCTTACTAGTTTGACCATTATCATATATTATGCATTTTTCTTTGTACTTTTTGGGAGGAAAAGTGGTGACTAACATGTACTCTTGAACTTTCAAGGCCTTGGAGCAAGTTCAGGAGAAGGCCCTGGCCAGCTGGCAAAGGGAGGGGGAGGGAGGCCCCAGGCTGCCAAAGATGCTTTCCACATCTTGATTGACAGAAACCTCCAGTTTTCCTCTGGAAGAACGTTTTTTCTCCAGGCAGGGTGAAAGAGAAGCAAACAGAAAGAAGCAGGTGCTTGCCTCAGGTGGCTTCCAGTATGTTTATCACTACATCTGCCAAAGAATATTCTTCTGTAATTAAATAAATAAATAGAAATGATATCAAATCCCTGAAATTTTAAAGGAATTCTGAGAAAGCAACAATGTAGGTGTTGAGACCTATATTAAAAAGTTAGTCCCCTTGCAAAGGATTACCAGGGTTAGCGAGGGGAAAAAGGAACACTGAAAGCATACGATGTTACCACACTTGGAAGGAAGGTTATTAGCAATGCAAATATGAAACTACCTTATCTTACATTAATAAATTAGGCTGAGAGAAATACAGCATACTCGATGGTTTTATATAAAAATGTTAAACATTTTGAGAGACAAAGAACCCATCCACCTATTTTAGATACCATTCTCAGCTGGAGCCTCAATCATATACATCCTAGGTTCTAGTTTTTATCAAATACATGCTATAGTGAGCAATTCTGGACTCACCATCCCACATGGAGGAAAAACAGGGAATGATATTGATATGGGACATAAGGGAGCACAAAATATGTGCTTGTTTCTCAGATTGTGAGGTAATTGAGCTATGGTAGGAGAAAGGGATGATTAGAAGAACATATTTCACTGTTTCCTTTGGGCATTGTCAGCACAGCAACATTGATGGCTACAGTCCTGAGGGGCTGTCTTCTCACCAGGGCGCTGGAGAAATGACATCCCCTTTGATGAGTGTCCCCTTATTAGAAATCACTGTGCATCAGAAAGGATATATCATACACCTAGAGTGGAAGAAGTAAACATGGCAAGATGAGCACAGGTGGGTTCTGTGAGGACTTTCTGGGGCAAAGTCTTGAAATTATTATGGAACCTACATTGATTTCCATTGTGCTGTAGTTCAAGATACCTGTACTGCATACTGATACAGGGAATGGGGCCTGGAGGGATAACATAACTTTTAAAACCATCACCTGTTTAGATGGAGACAGCTCTGAATAGATTTCTGGTCTTCTGACTTGACCAAAGTCTTTCAGTACATTCATCACACTCTAGTTAATATACAAGCACATTAGAATCTATTGACTCATTAAGTCATTGAATAAATATATATTTACTTATTTATTTAGATTCTGTTATGGACTCTGGGAAAACAATGTTGGCATCATATAATTTGTGGTCTAATCGACAGCAAAACAACAACATATAGTTAAATAATACATTAGGCATTGAAAATTTTAATACTTCAAAAATAAAGCAAGAAAAGGAACTTGAGTATTACAAGAGGACTATTTTTTATATTAATTAATTGGAGAATCTTTGATTGTGGGGTAAAAATTCACCAGAGACATGAAAACAGTGAGAGAATAAAACCAGCAATTTCTTGGAGACAAGTCTGCTAGCCAGAGGGAAGAGCACCATAGTGAAACAGAACGGAGCTGAATTTACCTGAGACTCAATTGGCTTGGAAACTGGTATGGTTCTGCTGAGACATCATGCAGAGGATAAGGAGAGAACATTGGAGAAAGCACAGGGCCAGAGCTTGCTGAGCCTTGAAGGCAACTATTCAGTATCTGAACTTTATAGAACAAGTTGTAGAAAACCATGGCAACTTAGGGTCAGGGCATTAAAATGATCCAATAAAGGCTTTAAAAGAATTACTTGAGCTTCTCCTGACTTGAGTGTCAGGAGGTGAAGAATAGAAGTGAGGAGACCTGTCAGAAAGCTGGTATAGTTGTGCAGTAGAAAGAGAACGAGATGATGGTGACTTGCATTAGAAGCAGCTATGTAACTCTGAAAGAGATGGGGATACCAGACCACCTGATCTGCCTCTTGAGAAATCTGTATGCAGGTCAGGAAGCAACAGTTAGAACTGGACATGGAACAACAGACTGGTTCCAAATAGGAAAAAGAGTTCGTCAAGGCTGTATATTGTCACCCTGTTTATTAACTTATATGCAGAATACATCATGAGAAATGCTGGACTGGAAGAAACACAAGCTGGAATCAAGATTTCCAGGAGAAATATCAATAACCTCAGATATGCAGATGACACCACCCTTATGGCAGAAAGTGAAAAGGAACTGAAAAGCCTCTTGATGAAAGTGAAAGTGGAGAGTGAAAAAGTTGGCTTAAAGCTCAACATTCAGAAAACAAAGATCATGGCATCCAGTCCCACCACTTCATGGGAAATAGA
>NW_011494809.1:2547564-2555447 GCF_000754665.1 Bison bison bison | reverse complement strand
TAAAAGACGCTTACTCCTTGGAAGGAAAGTTATGACCAACCTAGATAGCATATTCAAAAGCAGAGACATTACTTTGCCAACAAAGGTCCAGCTAGTCAAGGCTATGGTTTTTCCTGTGGTCATGTATGGATGTGAGAGTTGGACTGTGAAGAAGGCTGAGCACCGAAGAATTGATGCTTTTGAAGTGTGGTGTTGGAGAAGACTCTTGAGAGTCCCTTGGACTGCAAGGAGATCCAACCGGTCCATTCTGAAGGAGATCAGCTCTGGGATTTCTTTGGAAGGAATGATGCTAAAGCTGAAACTCCAGTACTTTGGCCACCTCATGCGAAGAGTTAACTCATTGGAAAAGACTCTGATGCTGGTAGGGATTGAGGGCAGGAGGAGAAGAGACGAAAGAGGATGAGATGGCTGGATGGTATCACTGACTCGATGGACGTGAGTCTGAGTGAACTCCGGGAGTTGGTGATGGACAGGGATGCCTGGCGTGCTGCAATTCATGGGGTCACAAAGAGTCAGACATGATTCAGCGACTGATCTGATCTGATCTGATCTGATGTAACTGATGAGAAATGACTAGATTCAGGAGGTGTAATGGGAAAAATGAGCCTACAGTATTTGTTTACCACATGGAGGTGGGAAGCGGTATAAGTGGTGAAGTTCACCTAAGCTATGTGAATGGTAATATCATTTATTGAGATAAAGATAAACATGTTGGGGATCTAAAGAATATATATTTTATCTTACATATGCTATGCTTCTGATTTCTGGAGACATCTAAGTAGATGACTTGTCCATGTATGAAAGAGCTGATTTCCATACATGGATAATAATAGATATTTCAGTAATATTTTATGTTATTGTCAGAATAATGAATTCAAATAAATACAATCCATACAAAATATTTTTTAACAGACTACTCTAGTTACTTCACTAAATAGAATACTCTATATCTGTAGTAAACTAGAGTGTTTTATCTTCCTTTTTCCTTTCTGTTTTGGAAGGTAGAACCAAGAAAGATGGAAACAAACATGTTCAATAATGTGCTGTAACCTCTGTGCACAATTCCCAGGAGACTGTCATTATGAAAGTATGTAAAACACAGTGCTATACATAGTACCACAAATGTCAGTGGAACTAGGAAAAAAAAATGTTTCACAGACTTTCAAGTTGCACAAGTAGGTTGTGGCTGATTAGACTGAGACAAATTCTGGGGACATGATCATCTATTTGCTGTGACATCACAGGTCTTTCAATGTCACTTAATTCCCATCTCCCCATTCTCAGATGAATTTTTACTTCCATTCATTTCTTCTGGGGTTTTATCCTGTTCCTTCATTTGGAACATATTCCCCTGTCACCTTCTTCTGCCTAAATTGCTGTATTTATTTTTATGTATTTGGTAGGTTGGGTATGCTCTCCAGCTTTGGAGAAATGGTCTTATTTTAGAATACGTCCTAGGTGTCCCAGCAGCCCCGTCCTCCTAAATACTCCAGCAGTGCCCCTTTTGTGGACTGTTTCTGTTGTGGCAAACTGATTAAGGTGAGCATTCTGGTAGGTGTGACTGACTCCCATTCTGGTTGGTTCTTAGGGACCACTTTGGATGGAGGTTGCTAGAGGGCAAGGTTGGGTCATGAGGCAGCAGAGTGCAGAACCCTTGGGGTCCTAGAGTTGGTGTTGGCTCACTGGTGAGCGATACTGGGTCCTAAGGTATCTGGCTGCAGGATCCAGTGTTCCTAGAGCTGCTTCCTGCCCACTGGAGGGCAGGGTTAAGGCCCAGAGTGCTCCAGGTCCCTTACTGGCCCAGTGCAGACAGAGCTGTGTCCCAGAATGTCTGGCTGCAAAGCCCCAAGGGCCCCACTGTTGATGTCAGCTCTCTGGTGGGTGATGGTGTTTAGTCGCTCAGTCATGTCCAACTCTTTTCGACTCCCTGGGACTTTAGCCTACCAGGCTCCTCTGCCCAAGGGGTTTTTCAAGAGAGAATACTGGAGTGGATTGCCATTTCCTCTTCCAGGGGATCTTCCTGACCCAGGGATCAAACTTATGTCTCCTATGTTGCAGGCAGATGCTTTACCCTCTGAGCCATCTGGGAAGCCTAGTCCCCTGAAAGGATTCCAGGGCTAGTGCCAGCAATGGATGTGGAACCATGTCTTAGGCCTTCTTGTATACAGGGCTGGAGCCGAGGATGTCTTTGGGTTCAAGGGGTCTTAAGGTGGCCAGTGATCTTAAGTCTGCTGGTGGTAGGGCCTGTATCCTTTTTTTGGTCTTAGGAGGCCTAATACCTGTACCTATAGGCTGGTGGGTGGGGCTAGGTCTCAGTACTAATAAGCCAGAGGGAGGATCCCAAACCGATGCTTGCCAGCATCAGTGTCCATATGGTGAAACGAGCTCCCAAAATTGTGCTGTCAGTGCCTCTGTCCCTAAGGTGAGCTCCAGTTGACTCTTGCCTCTCTGGGAGACTCTCTAAGGTCAACAGAAAGATCTGAACCAGGCTCCTTTCAAATGACTGTTTCTGTTCTAGGTTCTGAAGTGTGTGAGATTTCTGTGTGCCCTTTAATAGTGGAGTCTATTTTTCCAGAGCCTTCTGGCTCTCCTAAAAGTAATACTCACTGGCACTCAAAGACAAGTCTGGAGGCTTGTCTTTCTGAATCAGGACTACTGGGCTGGGGAGCTCAGAATGCTTTTCTCTTTGAGAGAACTTCTGCAACTGTAGTTACCAAGACATTTTTGGGTTGCCCACTCCAGGATATGGGTCTTGACTCTACCTTATCTCTTTTCCTACTCTACCCATTTTGAGATTCTTCTTTATATCTTTCATTATGAAGATCTTTTCTGCTAGTCTTCTGCTATTTCTTGTCAACAGTTGCTCTGTAAAAGTCAAAGTGTTAGTTGCTCAGTTGTGTGAGACTCTGCAATCCCATGGACTGTAGCCCACCGGGCTTCTTTGTCCATGGGATTCTCCAGGCAAGAATAATGGAGTGGGTTGCCATTTCCTTCTCCAGGGGTTCTTCCTGACCCAGGGATTGAACTGGGTTTGGGACTCCCATATTGCAAGCAGATTCTTTACCATCTGAACTACCAGGGAAGCCTAGTGTCTCTGTAAATTGTTGTGACTTATGTATGCCTGTGGTAGGAGGTAAATTCAGGGTCTTCCTATTCAACCACCTTGGCTATTCTTCCTATGATCTTCCTTTTGGAGTTTTATGGAGGAAAAATTCTTTGCACCATTAATAGAAAGAATTTTGAAAATGCAAAGTGAACCTATTCATATAACAAGTAATATGAATTTAATAAACAAATGTTGAAAATAAGTACATATAGAAATAGTTTAGATAAATTAGTTGATTCAACCAATACTATAAATAAAAAATGAAAACATGTACCAAGTATCTTGGATTTGTCCCTAAGTTGTGAGAATAATTTCAAATAAAATATAATATCAGGCCTTTCAATATATAAAATTCTTCTCTGAATGGGGATTGGATTTGAAACTTTGTGTCATTTTTTCCTGTTACTATATAGCACAGGGTAGCAATTAATTCATGTGATTTTCATACCAAATAATCAGCATCTTTCTTAAGCCTTTTGCTTTCTGAAATATCCATCCCCTAGCCCCGACCTATTGTGTCCTCATCCAGTGTCATCTTTGGGTGAAAGTAAAAGAGATATTATTCAACTTTAATCTTTTTGTATTTCTTGTAATCTAATATTATTTATGATGCAAGGTTAGTCTTGCTTCTCAGAATGTATTTTCTAGGAAAAGATGATACAGCAAATATAACTATGATGTCCACAGCCTAGAAGACAAAGATTTACTCATTTTACTTTGAAACATTCATTTTCAAATTCTTGGGGGATAGAAGCCCAAATACTTTCATTTTAATAACTGCTTTGAAAAGGTATTTGTTTAACTTTTATAGAGATACAGAGTTGAGGAGGGCCTTCATTTTCAAGAGCTGCCAAAGCTTTAAGGGCCTGAATCTATCCCTCCACAGGTTTCATTCTGTCATCCAATGGTCTTGTCTATCTCACTTTGGCCATAATCTGGATATCCTGAGGCAGGGACAAAGCTGAACAATTTAAGGTAATGATCTTGCTCCTGGACAGATGTGGTTCAACACCTTATACCAGCAGCTAAAGTGATTTGTGTATTTTCTCTGAATAGAGTGGTCAGTTGGCAAAATCACATGCATATTAATATTACATGGCACACACACACATCCTATCATGTGCAAGAGATATATTTTTAAAATCTTTGGTGCATCAAGCAAAGAATCATCCTACTGTATTCTTTAAGGCCTGCTGAGAAGTACTGAGTGATATATTAGATCTCTGAAGTTGTCAAGGGTGGGTAGGTACAAAGAGCTTATCCTGTTAGAAGGAAGAGGATATAATGCTCTATTGTTGCAGAAAAAGCAAAATGCTTTATGCTTCTCAAAGTTCCTAAGGGGATCACCATTAAACCCTGGAAATTATTTTTTATCTACATCATGAGAGGGGAGTAAGGGCAGAATGGTGTTTAATGCTTTTCCTTTCAGGAAAGTTTGTAGCATTTCAAAGCCTTTGGTGTCTCCAGTTTAAACTAAATCAGTACAGTCATAAAAGTGTATCTCCTCCTCCACAAACCTTCTCACCGACTGTTTTAAAACCTACTGCAGTGCATAACTAGAGAATTTAAGACATTTTATGTGTTTGGACAACGAACTTGAATGCAGAGCTTTATAAGGCTAGAAAGGTACATGAATTAATAACTTTATAATTTTATCGACTTGGTAAGAAAGGTAAAGATATGAACCAAGGAGAGAAAATTCATGACTAGCATTTAAATCCCTGATCTGGGATGTCCCTCTGACATGGAATTAAAGTACAGATGAAACTCACGGGGAAAAGAATATCTTGGTGTTATTTATGGATTAATTTCAAAACAAACTTTCTGAAACACTTTCTCCTGTTTAAACCACATTTTTTACACTCTGTTACTTCACACCAGTGAAGAAATGCTTGATGGAATAGTGAAATATAGTCCTTTCCTTTTAGTTGGGAAATATTTCCAACATCTCTGAAACACAGGATTTTGTTAGAGAGAGGCTGGTCTGCTTTCTGTTTGCCCTTCTGACAAACTGCCCCGCTGTCCATTTAGATATGCCTACCCTTCTCTTTCCCTGTCCTCCCATGAAATACTTGCTGAACATGTGAACACATGTCGCACCCCAGTTCCCACACCTTTCTTCATATCAGTTCCCCTCCACAGAGTTCCCTTCTTGAAATTCAACTCAACCTTCGCCTCTGTCTGAGGTTTTCTTGTTGTTGTTGTTCAACTGGCCAGTCATGTCTGACTCTTTGTGACCCCACGGACTAGAGCACTCCTGGCCTCCTTGTCCCTTGCCATCTTCAGAAGTTTGCACAAGTTCATGTCCATTGAGATTTTTAATAGTAATCAAAGATACACACATCCAATATCTACTGGCTACCTTCTATATTTATACTACAAGTGTCTATTTGCAATGTAGCTATTACAACACAAGACCTCAAATTATATATGTGTTATGTATATACATTACCTATATATTATATAAATTACATTATTATATACACTATATGATTAGATAACTAGATAATTGTATATATGTACATATATCCTTAGAGATGTGGTGCTGGAGAAGACTTCTGAAAGTCCTTTAGACAGCAAGGAGATCAAACCAGTCTATCTTAAAGGAAATCAACCCTGAATACTCGTTGGAAGGAGTGACTCTGAAACTCCAGTATTTTGGTTATCTGATGTGAACAGCCAACTTATTGGAAAAGTCCCTGATGCTGGGAAAGATTGAGGGCAAAGGAGGGTGTCAGAAAATAAGATGGCTGGATGGCATCACTGATGCAATAGACATGAACTTGGAAAAACTTCAGAGGATGGTGAGAGACAGGGAGGTCTGGCCTGCTGCAGTCCATGGGGTCCCAAAGAGTCAGACATAACTAAAGCGACAGAGCATGTATGCATACATACATATATTAATATATAAACACATGTATATAATACAGGAAGATTAGGAGAAAAAAAGAAGAGAACATTTTGTCATTTGTGTTCTTCATAGCAATAAGTCTGAGCAGTATCATGCTATACAATCAAGGACTCTGTTTTCAAGGCAAGGAACCAAGGATCAGGGACATTAATATACTTAGATGATGAAGAAAACGAAATAAAAATCTAACAAACACATACCCACATACACACACGCGAACCAAATTTTTCTTGTACACATTTTTAGAAAACTGAAATAGGAAAAAGAACTCAAGCAAATTATGTTTAAATTGTGTTATTAATGTATAGTTTCTAATATTCAAAGGCTAGAATGTTAGGTATGCTGGTCATCACCACCAAAGCATAATGGCAGGAAGAGTTACTGAGAAGGGGGAAACAATATGATTTTAGATGTGAACCTCAGTTTACATATAGCCCAACTAAAGTTATAAAATGTCAGAAAAGGTGTGCCTGCTGATATTCATAAATCATCTAGTTGATATAATTTTTTCATCATTGCTTCACATGGGATCCTAGATCAACATTGCTTCTTGTGTCATAATATCCATAACATGGGGGTACCTGTAGCTAGCAAATGTGCTTCTGTCCATTTTCACCATGGACTGAACCGAGTATGAGTGTGATTGTGTGTACATGGGGTGAGGGATCAAACATGATTTTAAAATCTTTATTTACACAAACTTGAATTTACCCTAAGCCAAACAAAGGAAACTTTATTGGGCATTATTTTGTATTGTTAATCTTACTGACAAGAAAAGGAGCTATGCAAAATTGGAACAATCTTGGGGAAAATATGGAGCTTGAAAATTATCAAACTGCTCTGTGGCTTGAAGTAGAGCAAGGCAATGTAGGCAGGGCTTTTGTCAGATGATATCTTCCACTCCATAGAACATGTTATTTAGTTCAATTTTTAAGCAAATCATGGAGAAATTGTCAAGTATGCCATTTGCCTTCATCTTGTAAGAGTATTAAATGATCGTGAGCTCAGATGGCTTCTATTCACATGCTTTAGTCACCACCATGGATGTCCTACCAGAAAATATCCATTTCCTTTTGAAAAAGATGCTTTTTGGAAGGTTATATTGGTGATGGAATTCTACTGGAACTGTCTTAGAAAAGTATTTCTTTTTATTGATTTCTCTGCAGGCAGGAGATTTGCAGATAGCTGTAAACATTGAGGAACAGTTCAGGAATTCCTCTTTAAGGATCTTACTGATGCTCCTTGATACATATTGCCCCTACTTTTGCAAAGTGAGATTTGAGAACATTTACTTCTTTGGCTAATAGTTACCATAGTTTTCTACATCTTGGATTTACCAAAATCAGATTCATCAAAATTTGTTTTTATCAAAGGTAAAGTTGGCATCAATTAATTGTCTGAGGTGGTGTATAAATGCTGGAGAGGGTGTGGAGAAAAGGGAACCCTCTTACACTGTTGGTGGGAATGCAAACTAGTACAGCCACTATGGAGAACAGTGTGGAGATTCCTTAAAAAACTGGAAATAGAACTGCCTTATGATCCAGCAATCCCACTGCTGGGCATACACACTGAGGAAACCAGAAGGGAAAGAGACATGTGTACCCCAATGTTCATCGCAGCACTGTTTATAATAGCCAGGACATGGAAGCAACCTAGATGTCCATCAGCAGATGAATGGACAAGAAAGCTATGGTACATATACACAATGGAGTATTACTCAGCCATTAAAAAGAATACATTTGAATCAGTTCTAATGAGGTGGATGAAACTGGAGCCTATTATACCTAGTGAAGTAAGCCAGAAGGAAAAACACCAATACAGTATACTAACGCATATATATGGAATTTAGAAAGATGGTAACAATAA
>NW_011494809.1:2539131-2547464 GCF_000754665.1 Bison bison bison | reverse complement strand
TACACAATGGAGTATTACTCAGCCATTAAAAAGAATACATTTGAATCAGTTCTAATGAGGTGGATGAAACTGGAGCCTATTATACAGAGTGAAGTAAGCCAGAAGGAAAAACACCAATACAGTATACTAACGCATATATATGGAATTTAGAAAGATGGTAACAATAACCCTTTGTATGAGACAGCAAAAGAGACACTGATGTATAGAACAGTCTTATGGACTCTGTGGGAGAGGGAGAGGGTGGGAAGATTTGGGAGAACGGCATTGAAACATGTAAAATATCATGTATGAAACGAGATGCCAGTCCAGGTTCGATGCATGATACTGGATGCTTGGGGCTGGAGCGCTGGGACGACCCAGAGTGATGGTATGGGGAGGGAGGAGGGAGGAGGGTTCGGGATGGGGAACACATGTATACCTGTGATTCATTTTGATATTTGGCAAAACTAATACAATTATGTAAAGTTTAAAAATAAAATAAAATTAAAAAAAAATAAAAAATAAACGTAAGACCAGAAACTATAAAACTCCTAGAGGAGAACATAGGCAAAACACTCTCCGACATACATCACAGCAGGATCCTCTATGACCCACCTCCCAGAATATTGGAAATAAAAGCAAAAATGAACAAATGGGACCTAATTAAACTTAAAAGCTTATGCACAACAAAGGAAACTATTAGCAAGGTGAAAAGACAGCCTTCAGAATGGGAGAAAATAATAGCAAATGAAGCAACAGACAAACAATTAATCTCAAAAATATACAAGCAACTCCTACAGCTCAATTCCAGAAAAATAAACGACCCAATCAAAAAATGCGCCAAAGAACTAAATAGACATTTCTCCAAAGAAGACATACAGATGGCTAACAAACACATGAAAAGATGCTCAACATCACTTATTATCAGAGAAATGCAAATCAAAACCACTATGAGGTACCATTTCACGCCAGTCAGAATGGCTGCGATCCAAAAGTCTACAAGCAATAAATGCTGGAGAGGGTGTGGAGAAAAGGGAGCCCTCTTACACTGTAGGCAGAATCTTTACTGACTAAGCTACAAGGAAAGTCTTCATGTGGGGATGTATCAAAAAGGAAGGGTGTTCAACATTCGGATGAAGAGGCTTCTGTGTCCAGTTTCTAGAATAATTAGGGAGTGAATGGGGTCCACCCCCACTTTTATGTGGTCAAGCTGTCATAGCAATCCTTATGGAAGTGGCTACATGTACTGTCTTAGTCCCCCTTTTAGTCATTTTCCCTACTGGAATCAAGAGATTAACCTTGAGTTAATACTGTGCCAACATCACTAGGTCATCACTGTCCATGTTGGGTGCCTCCTTAAACGTTTTATCCTCATAGTCTATCTTGTTGTCTGGTCGAGGGTTACCTGATCCCCTGTTGTACAGTCCAAAATGACAGCAGCTGCCCTACAGCATTTAACATCCTGGAAATGACACACTCGTTGACTGATACGTACCTCTCCAGCAACTTTAGACAGCAGTCTTTCTTTGATGTCTCTCCCAGTAAACAAAATCTCTCATTTGAAGATTATGAAGAGGCTGTTTAGGAAAAAAAATGTTATTGAAGGGTAGCTTTGACCTACTAGTGATAACACTGGTGTACATGAATTCTTTAAATTATTTTGCCAAGTCTGCATGTGGCAGTGCAGCCTCTAGGGTGTGAGACAAATTACCTGGTGTGTTTTCCAGTCACAAATTCATAGGTACATAACTCACATGGCCCCAAAGGGATAGCTTGGATGGCCACAACAGCCGTAGACTGTGCTTTTAGCCAGAGGAGTTCAAGAATTTCTGAGAGTTTTGCTAGTTATTCTCTGCTTAAGAATGCCTTTGGCTCTTTCAACTTTTCTAAAAGATGGTTGCGAGGTGGTACATGGTGGTGGTCATGGTGGTCAGCGCAGTGTAGTTTTTGAGTAAGAAGAAACACTATGTAGATTTCTCCTATAATAGTTACTGAATACTGTGTAATTTTATTAGTTGGTATAAAAGTCTATCTGCTCCAAGCTGGAATCATAAAGCAGCTTTTTAGCAAAGGTGAGGGCTACTACTTCACTACAACTCCTGCATAGCTTGCATTTGAAGAGCTTACTAAGGCACAGATTAAATGATTAAAAAGTCAGGTAAGCCAGAGTTGTAGCTCCTGAGGAGGATCATAAGATTTTCACTGACTAGCTGTCTGACTTTCACATGCTTAGGAAAATCCCTAATACTATCCTAGAACCAAGGTTTAAATTCACTTATAGAGGACATGTGAAGCTTATGAACTGAATGGACCTTAGAAGGAATTGGCAGATGAAAGTGGTAGGAAATTTGTGAGGAAATGGTTCAGGGAATAGAGAGGGAGACTGTGGACTTGAAGAGTTAGAAGTGCAGTGGAGTATGAAGTGTACAGGAAGGTAGGGTTCTAATGGGGAACACTGTCCTTTCTTTAGTGATATCAAAATCTTATCTGACTTTGGCCAAAGAATCTTTTAGAGAAGCTAATTTGAGTCAGAATTTCACTTAGAAACTTCAATGCACCAATTAAATTTTTTCCCACTGGACAGAGTATTGTATTCCCCCTTTTTCTAAGACATCTCTCAAATGAGTAACTTCTGTTAAATCAAATGCTCCCCAAAGTGGTATTAGAGACCCACTTTACTAACATTTGCTAAATGACATTGGTGAAATTCTGCCATTTGGAGAAATAGGCACAAGAGCTCATATTGTAAAAGTACATATGGGAAGATAGGAGTTTCTTCAGAGGCAGAGAAGCTTTAGATTAAGGAGACCCCATGAGATGTGGTCACAGTCAGTAGAATGTAGTTGTTTGTGCATTTTGTGCCTCAAATCTCTAACTTTAAGGTTAGTTACATGTAAACACAAATCTGACAAGTTGTACCACATCCCCACCAATGGAAAAACAAGAATAATCCCTCTGTGTGAGGCCAAGCTCTCAGGATGAATAATCAAGATATAGGGGAATCTCATCCAATTTTGTTGGCAACTAAGAGCAAAGTGTGTTGCCCTCAGATTACACAGGTCTGGAGAAAATCACAAACTTACCAGCCCGGGAAGCTGGTTGGAAAAACAGACTCGTACCTTGAGGCTTCCTTCCTTATAACTAAACAACAATTAAAACTAATACAAGCAGAGTCAGATCACCAAGCATGTGAACCAAAAAGGGGACTTCCAATAAGTGCAAAAAGCCAGAAATGAACAAATGAACAAAATACCAGAAGAACTCAGACAAAGAGGGTGGACCTATTGAAGAAGACTTACTCCTCTGTGCATTGGGAGAAGCAGCTGCAGCTCAAGAGGCCTGGGTAGAAATAGTTCCTGCTCAAGAGCCAAAGTCCACATCATAGGTATATCTGGTGTGTCCAAGTGTGGCACTGAGATAACTGTCAAAAAAAAAAAAAAAAGCTAAGTCAGCAACAAAATTAATGAAGGCTATTTATTTGTAAACTTACTGCTGGGGTCCCTGTCTTCCTTCAGTTTTGTTTCAGCAGGGATTCAAAGGTGTTAGAAGATTAGAAGAGGGGATACATTCTACAGACCAGGAAAGAACTACTGAGACAGTCTCTGATTGTCAAATGTTCTGTTACAGTGGAATTTTTAGAAGTGGGGCGACTTTTTTATTGTTCTTAGGAACATATGATTGTCCTTAGGATCCAAGAGAACAAGCTCTTTGGGGACATGTCAAAAGAGGAAAGATTGTTCAGTGTTAGGGTGGAGGGTTTTCTGTGATTAAACATTTCCTGGAACAAGCAGGGGTTGCTGGTGTTTTTTGCACTGTCATAATAGTCTTCACTGTGGTAATATCTGTGATGTTGGTGTTTGGCAGTTTCTTTCTACCCTATTACTGCAATATTATATGCAGTTTTAGAGGAGAAATGTACATCCAGAATTTTAGCTCTTTCACTGATGAGAATTAGAATAGATTTTTCCTTATTTTGGCCATATACTTTTTCATATGATGAATTTCTCATATCCTCTCTAAATTAATGTCTTCCTTTGTTTTAGCTTTCATCTGAGAAGAGGATGATGATACTCTCTTAGGATATCTGATGAGAACTTGTCTGTATCCTAGGAGTTTGATCAGACTTTTCAAAGAGCAGTATTACTGAGTATTGAGAGATCCAATGGCCACAGCTACTGGCCTGGATGCCTTCCAGCCCACTTCCAATTAAAACCAACCTGATCATAAATAAGAGACTAAGGTTTGCTAATGTGTTCACTAAATGCTCCATCTTAAAATGATGTACTCTGGAGGCTATATTTCTTGGATGGCATATGCCTTTACTGAATGATGAAGCCCCCAAGTATAGTGTCATACATGATTTATTCATAGTACTATTTTATTATCATAATACATGTATTATCTACAATAATAAATCTTTTTTTTTGTTTTTTCCTAAATAAACTGAAACTTGCTTAAGCCACTTCTTCTCACAATATTTAACATAATGCCATCTATACTTGGCAAAGAACCATACATGGGGTAAAAATAGTTTTTTGAATTTTTTGTTACTTTTTCTCCCATACTAATTTTAGATAATTGGCTTCTTCCCTTTATTCAACCTGATAAAACCAGTGACTATCTTTAATATTTTTTTTCTTTACAATATTCAGCTACATTACTCTTTTGGTTTTCATCTCCACAGTTGAATTCTGTATTCTATTGTGTCTCTTTGGAAACTAGATTTCTACAACCACAGTTGAAGCAGAAACTAACTTTGATGGAGTTTTACAGAAGTGAAGAAGGGTGTATAGATTTTTTTTCTCATGGAGAATCCCAAATTTTTACTTGCTATTCTGTAAGCTTAAGATTTTGTTTCCCTTTAAAATACAAAGGTTGAGTAATACTCCATTGTGTATATGTACCACAGCTTTCTTATCCATTCATCTGCCAATGGACATCTAGGTTGCTTCCATGTCCTGGCTATTATAAACAGTGCTGTGATGAACACTGGGGTACACGTGTCTCTTTCAATTCTGGTTTCCTTGGTGTGTATGCCCAGCAGTGGAATTGCTGGGTCGTATGGCAGTTCTATTTCCAGTTTTTTAAGGAATCTCCACACTGTTCTCCATAGTGGCTGTACTAGTTTGCATTTTTGTATTCCCACCAACAGTGTAAGAGGATTCCCTTTTCTCCACACCCTCTCCAGTATTTATTGTTTGTAGACTTTTGAATAGTAGCCATTCTGACTGGTGTGAGATGGTACCTCATTGTGGTTTTGATTTGCATTTCTCTGATAATAAGTGATGTTGAGCATCTTTTCATGTGTTTGTTAACCATCTGTATGTCTTCTTTGGAGAAATGTCTGTTTAGTTCTTTGGCCCACTTTTTGTTTGTGTCATTTATTTTTCTGGAATCAGTTCTAGTGAAGTGGATGAAACTGGAGCCTATTATACAGAGTGAAGTAAGCCAGAAAGAAAAACACCAATACAATATACTAATGTATATATATGGAACTTAGAAAGATGGTAATGATAACCATCTTTTTTTTTTTTTTTTTGCAAGACAGCAAAAGAGACACAGACATAAAGAACAGTCTTTTGGATTCTGTGGGAGAAGGTGAGGGTGGGATGATTTAAGAGAACAGCATTGAAACATGTATATTATCATATGTGAAACAGATTGCCAGTCCAGGTTCAATGCATGAGACGGGGTGCTCAGGGCTGGTGCACTGGGATGACCCTGAGGGATGGGATGGAGAGGGAGGTGGGAGAGGTTCAGGATGGGGAACAGATGTACACCCATGGCTGATTCATGTCAATGTATGGCAAAAACCACTACAATGTTGTAACATAATTAGCCTTCAATTAAAATAAATAAATTAAAAAATAATAAAATACAAAGGCCGCTGCTACTAAGTCACTTCAGTCGTGTCCGGCCTTGTGCGACCCCATAGACGGCAGCTCATCCGGCTCTGCCGTCCCTGGGATTCTCCAGGCAAGAACAGTGGAGTGGGTTGCCATTTCCTTCTCCATTACATGAAAGTGAAAAGTGAAAGTGAAGTCGCTCAGTTGAGTCCGACTCGTAGCGACCCCATGGACTGCAGCCTACCAGGTTCCTCCACCCATGGGATTTTCTAGCCAAGAGTACTGGAGTGGCTTGCCATTGCCTTCTCCAATACAAAGGCTACTTGAAGAAGTAATGATTTAAAAGAAAGCATAAAATTAAAAGTAAGGAAGATTTTGGAAGGAGAGAGTACATTGAAAGGGAAGGTTTGTGAATAGAAAGTAATAACAAAAGGAGAATTTAAAATCTGGGGCTTCCTGACTTGAATTTCCTTGATATCAAAATGGTTTCAGGGTCTTGACTCACTTTTTTTCTTTTAAATTATATCACTTAATTATTGATCAATTGTTCAACAGTTATTTACATCAAACTCTATCCTTTTTTCTTTTTCCTTAATTTACTTTTAATTGGAAGATAACTTCTTTACAATATTGTGCTGGTTTCTGCCATACATCAACACAAATCAGCCATAGGAATACATATGTACCCTCTCTCGACCCTCCTTCCTACCTCCCACCACATTTCACCTCTTCAGGTTGTCACAGAGCACCAGATTGAGCTCCCTGCACCACACAGCCAATTCCCCGCAGCTATCTATTTTACACATGTTAATATAAATATTTCCATGCTACAATCTCAATTTGTCCCACTGTCTCTTTCTCGCACTGTGTCCACAACTCTGTTCTTTATGTCTGCATCACCACTGATCCCTGCAAATAGGTTCATCAGTACCATCTTTCCAGATTCCATATATATCCAGTAATACATAATATTTGCTTTTCTCTTTCTGACTTCACTCAGTATACTAGGCGCTAGATTAATCCACCTCATTAGAACTGACTCAAATGTCTTCCTTCTTATGGTTAAATAATATCCAATTGTATACACATATACCACAACTTTTTTATCCATTCATCTTTTGATGGACTATTCCATGTCCTAGTTACTGTAAATAGTGTTGCAATAAACATTGGGGTACATGCACATTTTTCAGTTACAGTTTCCTCGGGGTATATGTCCAGTAGTGGGATTGTTGGGTCATATAGTAATTCTTAGTTTTCTAAGGAATGCCCATATTGCTCTCCATAGTGGCTGTACCAGTTTACATTTTTCCACTAATAGTGCAAGCGTGTTCCCTTTTCTCCAACCCTCTCCAGCATTTATTGTTTGTAGATTTTTTTGATAATGGCCATTCTGACCGATGTGAGGTGATATCTTATGGTAGTTTTGACTTGCATTTCTCTAATAATGAGTGATATTAAGCACCTTTTCATGTGTTTATTAGCCATCTGTGTGTCTGCTTTGGAGAAATGTCTGTTTAGGTGTTCTGCCCATTTTTTGGTTGGATAGTTTGTTTTTTCTGACATTGAGCTCTATGAGCTGCTTGTATATTTTGGAGATTAATCCTTTGTCAGTTGTTTCATTTGCTATTATTTTGTTCGGTAAAATCTCCTTGTATCAGGTTATTTCACTGCTTCATCTCTGCTTTTTGTTTGCCAAATTCATGACTTTAGGGAGAATGTACATTCAGTTTTGTTTCTAGGTGGGGACAATAATACCTTATTCACAAAACAGTAATGATTTACGAGTAAAATGGGACAGGTTCCAAACTCCTTACCCTTTACACAAGGTCTTTCAAATTCAGACTTGTAACTTGCCTTCTAAATCCTTTCAGATTACACTCATTCTAAATTTTCACTTGAACTCACAACACTTGTCACAACAATCTAATCAATGATAGTTCACCTTTATTCCATTTTATGCTATCACATGTTTTAATATCTTCTATTGTTACATATTTGCTTTTATCATCTAAATAAACTATATTAGGATATCACTTTACATGTCTTATCTTTCCCAGAATATAATTTGCATGTCATAGATTATCTTTATTTTAATGTGTACATGCTACACATTTATCTGTTGGATGAAAAAAATGAATGTGTGTATTTATAAATAAGAATAATGGATTTAATTTTTTCCAAAATGTCCTCTAACTAAAATTTAAAATATTCTGATATAGTATTACCTACTTCTCTCTCTGAATTAAAATTTTAAATGTAATACATTTATTTTTAAATTTATAAATGTTGTTAACGATAACCCTGTATACGAGACAGCAAAAGAGACACTGATGTATAGAACAGGCTTATGGACTCTGTGGGAGAGGGAGAGGGTGGGAAGATTTGGGAGAATGGCATTGAAACATGTGAAATGTCATGTATGAAACGAGATGCCAGTCCAGGTTCAATGCATGATGCTGGATGCTTGGGGCTGGTGCACTGGGACGACCCAGAGGGATGGTATGG
>NW_011494809.1:2528545-2539031 GCF_000754665.1 Bison bison bison | reverse complement strand
CAGGATGGGGAACACATGTATAATTTTTTTTTAATTAAAAAAAGAAAAAAAAATGTTGGTAGGGCAATAATTATACTAAAAAAAAAAAAAACTACTGAAATGGCCTAAGGTGGGCTTCCCTTGTAGCTCAGATGGTAAAGAATCCATTTCCAATGCCAGAGACCCCAGCTTGATTCCTGGGTTGGGACGATCTGCTGGAGAAGGAAATAGCTACCTACTCCAGTATTTTGGCCTGGATAAGTCCATCTACTGTATATCCATGAGGTCAAAAAGAGTCAGGAACGACTGAGCAACTTTCACTCGAGTTTAGTAAGTAAAAATCACTAACACTCAGAAATTCTTACTATTAAGAAATAAAATACACTTTCTTAAATTTAAACTACCAAGATCATACTGAGTCAAACTGAGGTGTGCTAATTGATTCACCAGCTGTATGCTTGCATGCATATATGGCATCATGGCACATAAAACCTAAGGGTCTTTACTCTCGGCCTGAGTTCTTTAGTGATCGGTACTTCTCATGTAATTGTTTTCCCTTAAGTCCTTACTATGGATTATATTTGACAAACCCAATGATTAATTTTATTTAAAACAGCTCTGATCAGCTAACAGGGAAGAATTTTACTCCTATTTTACAGATCAGGAAATAGACACAAAGAGATCAAAGTCACTGGTCTGACTATCCTAATCATTGCAACCATTCTCCTAAAACAGATTTATTATTTATTCTATCTTGTCATTCTTCTTGACATTTTTTTAGCATTGCTTAGCTCCCAGACCAGGGATTGAATTTATACCCTTAGCAGTGAAAGTGTGGAGTTCTAACTACTGGACTACCTGGGAATTCCCTGCTTGACTTTCTAGGAGGAATTTTATTCATCTTGGGACCAAAGGAGAAGATTCAACTAATAGAGGATTTAGCAAAACTAAGAACGGAAACTGCCCACCATGACTCTTATTAACTAGAGGAAAGGTAAAAGTATTGTAGTGCTTTGTTTGTCTTAACTGTGAATATATTTGTGGGAAATGTTCAATTTCCAGCTTTTGGCCACCTAGGAAAGATGCAGTGACTTTCTCACAATGAACCAGTGTAAACTTATTGGATATCAGGAGCAAGATGGAATGAGGAAGACAATTCTGCTGCAGTAAAAGTGGTATAATACAATTTGAAGACAATTGTGAATAATCTTTTTTTCTTTGAATCAGTCATGCAACTGTTCCCCTCTATTAGCGCATGTAATTGAGAGCAGAATGTGTATGCAAAGAATGACTATTTTAACATTGAAATTCAAATTTTCTCAAGTTATACTGTTTGGGGAATAGAATGCAATAGCTACATATAGTCACCAAAACATGTATAATAAAGAACAGCTAAAGACAATTAGATTTAATGACTTAATTTGGCCTTCCAGAAACCTCTCAATCCAAAGTACTCACTGCTTCCAAAAGCATATTGAGGAACTGGAAGTAGCTGGCCTATCGCAGTATTATAATATAAAGGAAAAGCAAATTGACTCTATTCAGGTTTAAAAATATGACCCTAGTCCATAAACATTTTTAACTATTTATGAACCTTTTGGTCAAATATTCTACACATCTATCTATCCTCTTACCTTCAGGTTATGGGACATCAACTTCTTGCTTTTTACTTATTACAACTAGGTTAAAACTCTTTCGAGTCAAGCACATTGTGGGTAAAAACTCTCATAACGCATGAAAATAATTAATTATAATTTAGTCAAGAGAACTATGCTTTAAACAAAGATTCTTCTACCCATATCAAAATCAGAGAGATTTATTTATGCTTTCTTGATTTAATTGGCAAGTTCCATGGTGCTTCAAAAGTTTAAAAATGAAAGGAAAAAAAAAGAAAATGCAAGAGCTCAAGGATGATTTTTTGCATAACTTCACACAACAAGCAGGTGTTTGTAAGATCAATTTACAACAGGGACCACACTATCCACCTAGCTTGGATGACTTCCAACCCACTTCCAATTAAAACTTACCTGATCATAAATAAGAGATAAAAGCTTGCTAGCCAGTACAGTAAATAATAGATCTTAAAATAATGTATTAGGGGGCTGTTTAGAGACAGTAAATGAATTCCCATTAGGTTAGAAAATGTTAGAAGAAGATTTGAGGTCAGGATTCCCAGGAAGCCCATAGAACATTGTCTTTTTCAGCATTGACTCTGATATTTTACAACGTGAACTGTGAATTACTAAAAAGTTTACAATGCAGGCTGTGCCTGTCAGACACCACAATGAGGTGGCTATTTTTCAGTCCCTATGAAAGTTTTAATAAATGTAGTTCTCTGGCAGCAAACAGTTTGGAATGGGCATGAATATTGTGGTCAAGTTGGACAGGAGGCCTGGACAGGCTAGCTGCTATAGACTAGGGCATCCTGTACAATTACACCCCTCCCATTCAAAACAGAAGTTCTTATGATTTTCATGGAGGAATTTTGGTTATGACAAAGACATAGAGAAGAAATTTAGGCAAAAATCTGCCTCCTTCCATATACTGGAAAGTATCAATGGAAACTGGAGGAACAATGAGTATCAGAAGGAAGGAACAGAAGGAAAGTGAGACCTTAAAACATCCATCCTTCCTGTTACTGGTTGAGTTGTGTTCTCCAAAATGATATGTTGAAAACCATAAGCCCAGTGTCAGTAAATGAGACCCTATTTCAGAAGTGATCAAATTAAGACAAGGTCACAAAAGTGGGTCTTAATCCAATCTGACAGATGGGCTTACAAGAACAGGGAACTTTGGACACAGACTCAAAGGGAAGGTGGTTATGCGAAGATGGAGAAAAAGATAGGAGTTATGCTACCACAAGTAAAAGAAGGCCTGGGGCAATCAGAAGCTGGAAGAACAAGGAAGAATTTCATCCTAGAGCTTTTACATCCTAGAATTACATCCTAGAGAGTTTGTCTCTGCTAACACCTTGATTTCTTACCTGTAGTCTCTGGCACTGTGAGACAATGCATTTATGTTACCTTAAGCCATCTGTTTTATGGAGAAGGTGATGGCACCCCATTCCAGTACTCTTGCCTGGAAAATCCCATGGGCGGAGGAGCCTGGTAGGCTGCAGTCCATGGGGTCGTGAAGAGTCAGATATGACTGAGCGACTTCACTTTCACTTTCATGCACTGGAGAAGGAAACGGCAACTCACTCCAGTGTTCTTGCCTGGAGAATCCCAGGGACTGGGGAGCCTGGTGGGCTGCCATCTATGGGGTCGCACAGAGTCGGACATGACTGAAGCTACTTAGCAGCAGGAGCAGCAAGCCATCTATTTTATGCTATGTTGTTATGCTAGCTCAAGGAAACTAATGCAACTCTCTTTAAAATTTAGAAAAGACTGCACCAAGACCAATTCTCCTTGATAAAAGCATTTCAAGCCATCTTTCTAACACCAAAAGACTTGGTAGTGACACTGCTTTAGAAATATTTTAACAACAGATCACCATCAAAAAACATTCTGGCTTTATGCCTTTATTTCCAGAGGTGTTGCTCTTTCATCATTTTCCTATAGGATTTGACAATTGAAGGCAAAGAAGCCAATTCCTTTCAAATGAAGGGAATGTAATACAAGAAATATGTACACAAATAAACAGGTTATAAGACCTAAGATGCAATTTAGAGGATGGTGAGGCAGTTTATAAATCAGCAATAGTGGAATATTGCTACTAACTCTAGACCTAATGGGACAATTGAATTGATGGTACTAAAGCTGGTGTTACCCAGTTGAAGCCAGAACCACAGATTCTGCCTAGTAGGGGCTGGAGCTATGAAGAGCAGAGATACTCTGAGAGCTTCCTTCCTCTCAGCTATCCATTCCTGGCCAGTGCCTCCTGTTAGGTAAACCTACCCTGATAAGTTTAGAAATTGCAGTCTGGAGTGGCAGAATCCATTAAGAATGAAGTGGTAAGACCAAATCATGAAGAATTCAGGGACTGTGGTTTGTATTCTGGACTTTATTATACCCATAATGGGTTAATCATTGAATAATCTAAGTAGGGATATCAAGTGACCTGAAATAAACTTTTAAGATGTATTGAGGAAAAATATACAGTAAAAACATTATGAGTTGAAACAAACAGATTAAATATCAGGTAATGCAATTATGGGGCTTCCCATGTGGCTCAGTAGTAAAGAATATGCCTACCTAAAAGAAAATGATGATGGATAAAACTAGGATTCTTTGCTGTTGTTATTCAGTCACTAAGTCATATCTGAGTCTTTGGGACAGTATGGACTGCAGCATGCAGTCTGGCTTTCCTGTCCTTCACTATCTCTCAGAGTTTGCTCAAACTCATGTCCACTGAGGCAGTGATTCCATCCAACCATCTCTTCTCCTTTTGCTGTCAATCTTTTCCCACATCAGAGTCTTTTCCAAGGAATCAGCTCTTCTCATGAAATGGCCAAAGTATTGGAGCTTCAGCTTCAGCATCAGTTTTTCAATGAGTATTCAAGGTTGATTTTCTTTAGGGTTGACTGCCTGGATCTCCTTGCTGTCCAAAGGGCTCTCAAAAGTCTTCTCCAGCACCACAGTTCTAAAGCATAAATTTTTTGGTGCTCAGCCTTCTTTACAGTCCAACTCTCACATCCATACTTGACTACTGGGGAAAAAACATAGGTTTGACTATGCAGACCTTTGTCAGCAAAGTAATATCTATGCTTTTTAATATGCTGTCTAGGTTTGTCATAGCTTTCCTTCCAAGGAGCAAGCATCTTTTAATTTCATGGCTGCAGTTGCCATCGACAGTGATTTTGGAGCCAAAGAGAGTAAAGTCTGTCACTGTTTCCAGTTTTTCCCCAACTATCTGCGTGAAGTGATGGCATCAGTTGCCATGATCTTCATTTTTTCAATGCTGAGTTTTAAGCCAGCTTTTTTTTTTTTTAATTTTTGTATTTGTCTTATTTAGTACTCTCTCTTTTACTGACTTATTTGTTATCTTAGTGGTTGCTGTAGGGCTTAGACATTTTTAATTAATCTTAGATTAGCTTCAGATAATATGTTTCAATACTTTGGCCACCTGATGGGAGGAGATGATTCATTGAAAAAGATCCTGATGTTGGGAAAGATTGAGGACAAAATGAGAAGAGGATGGGAGAGGAAAAGCTGGTTAGATAACACCAAATCAAAGGACATGACTTAGAGCAAACTCCAGGAGATAGTGAAGGACAGGGAAGACTGGTGAGCTGCAGTCGTTGAGGTCACAAAGAAATGGACACAACTTGGCAACTGAACAACAATATGCTGTTTCATGTGTAGTAAGTATAAGGACCTGTCAATAATGTATTCCAAATTGTTCCCTTACATTTTGTTTACTGTCTTTGTCACATAGTTTGCTTTTATATATGCTGTAAAACTAATAATAATTTTGTCTTAGGATGTTATACTTTATGGTATTTATATAAGAAAATAAATTTTGCTTTACATTTATTCTTCCCAGTGCTCTTTATTTTGCTTGATTTCTAGCATAATTCTTCTTATTGAAAATTTTTCTTTAATGCTTTGTGTAGAATAACACTACTTGAAATGAATTCTCTGTTTTTGTTTGAGCACATTTTTACTTCTCCTTTACATTTGATGGATATTTTTGCTGAACAGAGAATTCCAGGTCTACAGGGTTTCTGCTCACTCTGTTTTCTTTTTTCATTTCATCATTTTAATATATCACTTTATCAAATTCTTTTTTGTATATTCCTGATAAAAATAAGCTATAATCCTTCCTGTTATTCCTCTCCAGTATGCCCTCTGTCTTTTCTCAAGATTTTCTTTTCAAGTTTTGTTCTCAATAATTTGAACGTAACATGACTAGGTATGTGTGGAAAAGAAGGAGGATTTTACTCTGCTTATAGTTGTATCAGTTCTTGACCTGTGGTTTTATACAGTCATTAGTTTTATGAAGTTCTTGGCCTTTGTTTTTTTCAAATATGTCTTTACTGTTTCCTACCTCTTCTTATAGAATTTCAATTATATGTATATTAGATCATTTGATATTGGCCAACAACTCTAGGATCATTTCTTCTATGTTTTTACTATTCATCCTACCCACTGTGATTTAATTTATTCTTATAGTTTCCATCTCTCTGCTAAAGTTATCCACCTGATGTTGCATGTCATCTACCTTTAATTTAGAACTTTTTAACATTTTAATGATATTTAATTTAAATTACCTGCCTGCTTAATCTAATATCTGTGACATGTCTGATTTAGTGATTGTTTTATCTAAGACTACATTTATTATGCTTCATATTATAGCTTATAGTTGATTTGTTTGATTGATTTTAACTGAAAGTATGACATCTTATTTAGGATAGTTGATACTCAGGTAAATCTTTTTTGTAATGCTTAGAGATGAATACATTTTTCATTTGTGGGCTTATTTTAATATAGTGAGGAGTAAGGCCATGTTTGAAATTTACCAGCACTATTATTATCATCAGGACACTACAATATTATATTCTTCTAGTAATTATTTTTATTTAGAGTGTTGCTTGAAATCCCAAGATTTATTTTTTCATTGTCTGACCCCTACCCCTGGCTTTGTGTCTTTGTGCTTTGTCCCTGAGATAATGTTTCTTGAAATTATCCCAGCTTTATCCCACTACTGTTTTCATTCTTTGCTTGTTAGTCTGGTGATGAAGAAACCTTCACAAGTTTCCCCTGTTCCTCCTTCCCAGTGGAGTGAGGTCAATATCCTGGTTTAAACTCTAGGAAGGATTTCCCCTGTGCCTCTTCACCAAGGCTTTTGTTCTGGATAAGAGAAGATATGATGATTCAGCAGTTTTTATTCCATGACTGCTGTGTCTCTTCCCTAATCAACTCCTCGACACCACAAGATGAGCTGACTCAATATTCTCCCTAATCTTCCCTCTGAATTCCTTGTAAAATATGTGAGAAAAAAAGTCTTCAAGAGGAATACAAACATCCCTATTTATCCACAGGACTTGCAACCCCTGGCTCTGTCTCATATCCCATCTTTTGTAATTCATTAAAACTTTTTAGCTGAATTCTTCCTGGCCTATTTGGCTTCTGACATCTGTCCTAGGTAAGTAAATGATCAAGATCCATTTCCCCTTGGAGGCATGTGTCTTTCCTCAGACTTTGGGTGAGTTAGTTTCCCTGCAACTGGAGTTGTCCAATGGATTCAAGATTTCATGTTGTAAAGGTTGGAGTGATGCACTTCCTGACTGTATCTTCAAGCTAAAAACAAAAACTGGATACTTTTCTACTAGAGTATAATCGCTTCAAAATGTTGAGTTTGTTTCTGCTGTGTAACATAGCGGATCAGCTGTATTTATACATATACCCTCTCCTTCTTTATGGAGAAGGCAATGGCGCCCCACTCCAGTACTCTTGCCTGGCAAATCCCATGGACGGAGGAGCCTGGTAGGCTGCAGTCCATGGAGTCGCTAAGAGTCGGACATGAGCGACTTCACTTTCACTTTTCACTTTCATGCATTGGAGAAGGAAATGGCAACCCACTCCAGTGTTCTTGCCTGGAGAATCCCAGGGACGGGGGCACCTGGTGAGCTGCCATCTATGGGGTCACACAGAGTCGGACACGACTGAAGCGACTTAGCAGCAGCAGCAGCAGCAGCAGCAGCCTCCCTCTTTGACCTCTCTCCCATCCCCTTTATCCCACCTTTCTAGGACATCACAGAGCACCAAATTGAGGTTCCTGTCCTTGATAGCATGTCCCACTATCTATTGTACACATGGTGGTGTATATATGTCAATCCTAATCTCCCAATTTGTCTCACTGCCCCCATGTCTGCATGTCTATTCTCTATGTCTGCATCTCTATTCCTACCCTGGAAATAGGTTCATCTGTACCATTTCTTAAATTCCACATATATGTATGAATATACAATTTTTTTTAACTCTTTCTGATTTACTTCACTTTGTATGACAGTCTCTAGGTCCATCCATGTCTCTACAAATGACCCAACTTTGCTCCTTTTTGTGGCCGAGTAATATTCCATTGTATATATATATATACCACATCAAATGCTGGAGCAGGTGTGAATACCTTTTTAACATCAATTTAGAGGATAAGCAAAATTATTTGTAGGTCTATTTTCAGGTAAGGGTTCTTAGTAACAAAGACTTTTCTTTTTTTTTTGCTTTTTCCCACCACCCTTTATATGTTCACATTTGAACAATGTAGAAATCACACAGCCAGGTACTAAAATCTTCTCCAAGCACTTGCTTTTACCTGTTCTGTGGCTGCTTATCTCAAGTCTCTCTGAAATCATGTGATACCTGTCAGTCACAGAAACAAGGAAGAGAAGGACAGATAGGGACTTTTAATCTAAGGAGAGAAGAGCAGCTTTTGCTTTGGCATCTTTCTTCTCCTAGATAATGTTTTGGCTTCTGTCATCCCCTGATGACCCTGTAGTTTTCTCTGACTCTCATGTGTGCGCCACACACACAATTTCAGAGTGAAAGAACTAAAAGGGTCTCTAGGTCAAAATCACTTTGTAGTAACAAAAAATTAATTTTTACTGATATTCTTAGTCACAGATATGAACTCAAAAGATACTACAGATTTGAACAACAAATTATAAAAGCAGAATTAAGGGCTTATATAATATTACTTTTTTGGAATAGGAAGGGAAATCACTGAGCCAGTAGCAGTTTCTGGGTGTGGGTTTTAAGGCTTTGTTCAGTAGTGAAGACAAACAATCTCCTCCACATTTTCTCAACTTGTCTGCTGTGTGACCTCTGTCATTTGTGAGCTTAGTGGTAGGGGTGCAGTATGGTTTGAAATCATGAAAAGAAATGGACTGTAGCTAATGAAGTAGCTGTTACTTCATTAGGCTCATGTAAGCTTCTGCAAAAATTAGTATTGCTTATAGATTTTTTGATGATGGCCATTCTGACCAGTGTGAGGTGATAGGGTGTGGAGAAAAGTGAAATCTCTTGTATGGTTGGTTTAGAATGTAAACTGGCATAGCCACTATGGAAAACAGCATGGAGATTCCTTTAGAAACTAGGAATAAAATTACCATATGACCCAAGAGTCCCACTACTGGGCACATTCCCTGAGAAAAACATAATTGAAAAAGTCACATGTGCTCCAATGTTCATTGCAACACTATTTACAATAGCTAGGACATGGAAACAACATAGCTGTCTATTGACAGATGAATGGATAAGAAGATGTGGGTACATAGATACAATGGATTATTACTCAACCATAAAAAGAATACATTTGAGTCCATTCTAATGAGGTGGATGAACCTAGAGCTTATTATACCGAATGAAGTAAAGAAAGTCAGATAGAGAAAGACAAGTATCATATATTAACACAAATATGGAATCTAGAAAGGTGGTACAGATGAACTTATTTGCAGGGCAGCAGTGGAGATGCAAACATAGAGAGCAGACCTGTGGACATAGAGCGGGGAAGGAGTGAGTGAACGAAAGTCGCTCAGTGTGTCCAACTCTTTGTGACCTACAAAGTTGGACTACACAGTCCATGGAATTCCGAAGGAGAGGGTGGGACAAATTGAGAGGGTAGCACAGAAACATATACATTAACCTATGTGAAACAGATAGTCCATGGAAATTTACTCTATGATGCAGGGAGCTCAACCCAGTGCTCTGTGACAACCTAGAGGAGAGGGATGGGGTGGAATGTGGGAAGGATATCCAAGAGGGAAAGGACATATGTATACCTATGTCTTATTCATGTTAATGTATGGCAGAAACCAACACAGATTGTAAGACAATTTTCCTTCAAATAAAATAAATTTTAAAAATAGGTGCTGAAATGAAAAATTTTAATCAAAATGGAAATCTGGCCACAGTTGAAATCAGCTTATCCAGACCTTGATTTTATCAAGCAGCTGATGACCTCAAAAATTGAATTAGTCATTCATTAAATTTGCTTCAAAACTGATCAAATGAAAAACAAACAAAAAGCTTATCCTTTCTTCTATTTTTCATAAAACTTATCTACATAATGCTAGAAATCTGGTTTAAGAGTAAAATGTGAAATACATACACACTTTAAACACAAACACTCAGTAATTTGTAGAGCCGAGTTTGTACTCAGTGAATCTTTAAGGTATGAATATTTTGGTATTAAGGAGATCCAGTTTGCACTTGCTATCAGACTAGATTCACAGTTTATTTCCTAAAGATTCTAGATACTCATGTGAAAAGTGAAAGTGAAAGGGCTTTCCTCATAGCTCAGTTGGTAAATAATCTGCCTGCTATGCAGGAGACCCCAATTCAATTGAGAAAGGAAATTTAACTACCTTGTTATGACCAACGTAGATAGCATATTCAAGAGCAGAGACATTACTTTGCCAACAAAGGTTCGTCTAGTCAAGGCTATGGTTTTTCCAGTGGTCATGTATAGATGTGAGAGTTGGACTGTGAAGAAGGCTGAGCACCGAAGAATTGATGCTTTTGAACTGTGGTGTTGGAGAAGACTCTGAGAGTCCCTTGGACTGCAA
>NW_011494809.1:2447261-2528445 GCF_000754665.1 Bison bison bison | reverse complement strand
CATTCTGAAGGAGATCAGCCCTGGGATTTTTTTGGAAGGAATGATGCTAAAGCTGAAACTCCAGTACTTTGGCCACCTCATGCGAAGAGTTGACTCATTGGAAAAGACTCTGATGCTGGGAGGGATTGGGGGCAAGAGGAGAAGGGGATGACAGAGGATGAGATGGCTGGATGGCATCACTGACTCGATGGACGTGAGTCTGCGTGAACTCCGGGAGTTGGTGATGGACAGGGAGGCCTGGCGTGCTGAGATTCAAGGGGTCACAAAGAGTCGGACACGACTGAGCGACTGATCTGGATCTGAAGCCAAAGTAAAAAAGAGAAAAGTAATACATATGTTTCAACAAAAAGCAATGTCTTTATTATCAAATAACTGTAAAGTTTGGGCGGAGAAGGCAATGGCAACCCACTCCAGTACTCTTGCCTGGAAAATCCCATGGACAGAGGAGCCTGGTAGGCTGCAGTCCATGGGGTCGCTAAGAGTCGGACATGAGCGACTTCACTTTCACTTTTCACTTTCATGCATTGGAGAAGGAAATGGCAACCCACTCCAGTGTTCTTGCCTGCAGAATCCCAGAGACAGGGGAGCCTCATGGGCTGCCATCTATGGGGTTGCATGGAGTCAGACACGCCTGAAGCGACTTAGCAGCAGCGCAGCAGTACAGTTTGGGAAAACTCAGTGGGAACAAATAATTGGAAATAAGAATTGCTACATTTTGGTGTTTCACACAAATGTTGATTTTCATAAGCAATTCAGCAACAAAGCAAATTAACCCTCAAAACATAATCCTTCCATATTGAACATATTCATTCCAAAAGCATTAATAGAATTATTACAATTTGGCCCATAACCTGGTTATTCCACTAAATATTTCACTACCTTTAATGGAGCAAACCAACATTCAAAAGGAAGAAAAGTGAATTATAGGTGGAAGGCATTTGTGTTCACAGTATTGAGACATGACATTTACAGATAGACACACCTGAGATGACCATGCTTACTCTCTAGTGTATCTACTATAAAGAAAAGCCTCTCCTTCACTTCACATCCAAGCTATGATTGATGGACGGTGCCAATCATTCTTGGGGCTTGTTGATGTTTGCTGTCATGAACTGAGCTCTGTGAAGTTTGTAATAGAGTGACAGGCAGGATGTCAGTTTGTTGGTGGTTTTCCTTAAATAAGGTGGAATCTAATGATAAATGGGACTTAAACAAGAGAAAGCACCATAAATTCCAGCGGGATTTCCCTCAAACCAAATCTATATATACACTCTTCCTAGATTGAAAGGGCTACATTTCTTTGTTGAGTGTCATGGTTTTTGTTCAGAAAAAAAAAAAAAAAATGAAGTAGGGATAAAAGAAAATAATGGGCAGTGAAGTAAAAAAGATAGTCTAGAATTAAATTGTAAAAAATATTGGCCTCCATTCCAAGAAGTTTCTAACATAATTCTGCAGCTAATGGGAAAAATCACTGAAAAAAAATTTTGTCTTAATCATCTCTCTGCACTTGGAAGTTCTGTCAGTTTTTAAAAAATGACCCCTACAGCTCCAATATCTAATAAAATTCCTTTTGCCATGGTTCTGATATATTTTTGCTGTATTTGCAAAGGACATCTCTTCTCAAGCAAATTTCAATTCCTACTCATCTATGGAACCTGATTCAACATTCAGTTCAGCCATAAAGTGGTATCTTCTCCACATTCCACCTCCAAGAATACAGATCCCATCTCCAGTGCACACTAAACAAAAAGTAGTATAAATGGAAAGTGTGGATGGAACTTGGATGTGTAGACTGAAGTAAATATACACCTGCAGAATTTAGTGTCACTGACAGTAGAGTCCAGAGGCAATTGTATTAAAAACAGAGCAGGCTGCTGTAGAAGATGGACTGCAGAGTGTGCTCTCTCGGAGCCCGAAACTCTAGCAGAGCAACAGGGAGTTTCAGAATCCCAAATTCAACCTTTCAGCTTGTTATGAATGCTTATAACTTTTAAATACATAATAAATGAGTCTTCATTGATATGATTATCCTGGGACCTGCAAATAGAACATTAACTATTCTATGCACAACTAATAATATATATTCTTATATTGTTGTATATGATAACTAATTCTGTTATAATGTTTGTTTTACTTAGGTAGACTTAATGTCCTTTGAGGAAGAGACTAGTCTATTCCCATCCCAGCAATATTATGCAAACAATTCTTAATAATTATTTTTACTGATTTGAGAACAGAAAATTATTTCACTAGTAAAAGCCTAAATTGTACAAGTATAGACGATGTGATGTTCTATTGTGCTAAGAGCTTTTTTTCTGTTATAAATGCAATGGAACATTTCGTATAAAGACTGCATGAAGGAAAACTACCTATTTATTTAAATAAAAATAAACAGAGCTTCTTATTATCTTAAGGCATGGAAAGAATGGAGACAAATCTTAATGGGATGAATCAAGGCTCCTAAGTGTCAAGAGAATAGCACTTGGATTAACATTCTTTTCATTTTGATGGAATGAACATGTATATTAGTAAAGACATGATTTGTATTAAAATTCAGCCTCATTATTCAAAATACATCCTCTGTTTCGATTAGGGCCATTTTAAATAAAATAAGAAGAACTAGGTACCTCTGCAGGGTCATTTCAGGGGCATTTTGAAGGACTTTTTCGCAATATGTCAGAGTCTAAAAATTTACTATTGCATATCTATCAGTTAATTATTTTCTTTTCTCCGCTATCTCCCTTAAATACAAAAGACAAGAGAAAAATACACCACAATGTCATTCTTGCCTTAATTTGAATGTGTCTATTCTATGTTCTCACTCCCTTGAGGAAATTGGAGAGCAATATGCTTTAGTTGAAGTTATACATAGGCATCAACTAAATGCCTAGTTGAATTTAGGTAAATTCAATTCACCCTTATGTGTCTATTTTCAATCTCTGAGACATAGATGAACAAGGAATGTACGAATCTACAAGAACATAAAAATATATACACACATTTAATTCTCACATATATTTCATTCTATAGATTTTGGATGATAATTTTTGCTTTTAAACTCAAATTTTTGACACATCTTCAATGACAGTATAATAGATATTTTATAGGTCAATCAATATGGATGGAAAATAATAGTCATATTACTGTTTCCCAGGATTGATAGTTTATAGAATTGTTTGTAAGAATACCCTTGTTGTTGTTCAGTCACCAACTTGTGGCCATCTCTTGGCAATAACATGGACTGCAGCACGACAGGCTTCCCTGTCCATCATCAACTCTCTGAGATGCACAAACTCGTGTCCGTTGAGTTGGTGATGCTATCAAACCATCTCATCCTCTGTCGTCTGTTTCTCCTCCTGCCTTCAATCTTGCCCAGGATCAGGGTCTTTTCTAATGAGTCAGTTCTTCACATCAGGTGACCAAAGTATTGGAGTTTCAGCTTCAGCATCAGTCCTTGCAATGAATATCAATGACTGATATCCTTTAAGATTGACTGTTTTGATCTTGTTGTCCAAGGGACTTTCAAGAGTCTTCTCCAACACCATAGTTCAAAAACATCAAATCTTTAGCGTTCAGCTTTCTTTATGGTCCTACTCTCACATTCATACATGACTATTGGAAATTCCATAGCTTTAACTAGATGGCCCTTGTTGGCAAAGCGATATCTCTGGTTTTTAATACACTGTCTAGGTTAGTCAAAGCTTTTCTTCCAAGAAGCAAGTGTCTTAATTTCTTGGATGCAGTCACCATCTGGAGTGAATTTGGAGACAAAGAAAATTAAGTCTGTCACTGTTTCCATTTTCCCCCCATCTATTTGCCATGACGTGATGGGACCAGATGCCATGAATATCATTTCTTGAATGTTGACTTTTAAGCCAGCTTTTCACCCTCATCTTTCACTTTCATCAAGAGACTATCTAGTTTCTCTTCTCTTTCTGCCATAAGGGTGGTGTCATCTGCGTACCTGAGGTATTGATATTTCTCCCAGCAATCTTGATTCTAGCTTGTGCTTCATCCAGCCCAGCATTTCACATGATGTACTCTGCATGTAAGTTAAATAAGCATAGTGACGCTATACAGCCTTAACATACTCCTTTCCCAATTTGGGACCAGTCTGTTCTATGTCTGATTCTGACTGTTGCTTCTTGACCTGTATACAGATATCTCAGGATGCAGGTAAGGTGGTCTGGTATTCCCATCTGTCTAAGAATTTTTCACAGTTTATTGTGATCCACACAGTCAAAGACTTTGGTGTAGTCAATAAAGCAGATGTAGATATTTTTCTGGAACTCTCTTGCTTTTTCAATGACCCAATGGATGATGGCAATTTGACCTCTGGGTCCTCTGCCATTTCTAAATCCAGCTTGAACATCTGGAAGTTCATGGTTCACAAACTATTGAAGCCTGGCTTGGAGAATTTTGAGCACTACTTTTCTAATGCCCAAAATTCAAGCATTTTGTGTGAGATAAGTGGAACTGTGTGATAGTTTGAACATTCTTTGGCATTGCCATTCTTTGGCATTGTCTTTCTTTGGGATTGGAATGAAAACTAACCTTTTCCAGTTATGTGGCCACTGCTGAATTTTATAAATTTGCTGGCATATTGAGTGCAACACTTTAACAGCATTATCTTTTAGGATTTGAAATAGCTCACCTCTGCCAACTTTGTTCATAGTGATGCTTTCTAAGGTCCACTTGACTTTGCATTCCAGGATGTCTGGCTCTAGGTAAGTGATCACACCACTGTGGTTTTCTGGTTCATAAAAATCTTTTTTGTATAGATATTTGTATAGATTATTTTATTTCATCATCTCAAACACTATTATCCAACAAATTCTTGTGCCCTTCAGGATAAATGGCAGGTCTTCTTCAGCCTGGGTTATCTCTGTCATCAGTTTGGACTTACGGTGTTGTTTTTTGGTTGCTAAGTCACGTCTGACTCTTTGTATCTCCATGGACTATAGCCTACCAAGCTCCTCTGTCTATAGGATTTCCCTGGCAAGAATACTGGAGTCAGTTGCCATTCCTTCTCCAGGGGATCTGCCCAGTCCAGGGATTGAACCTCTGTCTCCTGCGTTGGCAGGCAGATTCTTTACCACTGAGCCTCCAGGGAAGACCCCAGACTTAGGCAGGTGTCCCTCGTCTAGTATTAGAATATAAGGTTACTAAGTGCTACAAGGAGGTGGAAGAATGGAAAAGTAATTTCAAAGTAGCCTCAACTAGAGAATTTTAGGGCCCTAAAAACATGTATGAAAAATTATATTTTTTAAACTTTAGTCTCATTTATAGTCCTCATGGTTTTGCTAACACAAATGGATTTTATAATACCAACATTTCCAATATTTCTGATTCCTAGTTGATGCAGTTTATATCACTGATTATTGAAATCCTGCACAAATGCTTTTAGTAATAAACAAAGGTGGGTGTGTCTGTATGAATCTGAGTTGTCCCCCATCCTGCCAGTTATCCATTCAGTCCTTGACCAAGTTTGCATAAATAACTTCATTTTTTCTTACTCATGTATATCTGTTTTTTAAGAATACATGGTGTTTATATTCAACCTTTGAGGATTAGGAATGATTTTCTTAAGTGAACATTAATGAAAGGAGAATGCATCATTCTTCATCAGCCGATGGGTTGAAAATTGCTGATGGCAAATGTTGTTAATAAAGCCACATTAAATAGGGAGAATGAATTTGGGGCAGTTAAATGAATGATTCTTAGTGGCAGGGAGCCCTTATTTTTTTGGATGACTGGAGAAACTCATATTTATCTTACAAAGACAGGAGTTAGAAATGAACCCAAAGAGGGCAGGGTTCTTTTTTTTTTTTCTTTTTTTGGGGGTATAAATGGAAAACAAAAATATCACCTGGGAAACAGCTAACCCAAATCTCAGTTTTGTCACTGTTCTAGCTATTTGCTTCAAAATGTTTTCCCCATGAGAGCCAGCAATTCCTCCACACCCTGAACTACCAAGTTTTCAATGGCATCCAATCTGGAGAGTTGCATATATCTAGCCCTAGACAGCTGCATTATGGAACTAAAAGAACTGCATCTAAATTCATGAGCCGATAAAAAGTAATCTGGCTAAAGTCTTTTTTATACCAGAATATACAATGATAATCACACCCCCTTGAATTACAAATGTTCCATAACCATTCAAACTGGTACTGAGTTACTGACATTATTTGAAGTAATGACATAATAAAACACATTTTAAAAGACAAACCCATAATTTACTTACTTCTTGCTTAAAAAATGTTTCAGAAATCTTTTGAGATCATAATTGATAGAATACCATGATTTCATAGACCATCAAAGACTTGAATAGGTTTTAATAAACCAGGAGAATTAAAGTAGCTCTAGCTAGCTTGCTAGCTGTATTTATTCTCCAACTTCTCCTAGCGTTCTTAATAATCTAAAATTACAGCTAAAAATTAATTAAAACATATAGTGACCTGAAGCTTTTTTAATTAAGTTTTTTTTTTCCTAGAGGGAATGCAGTAAATCACAAATATCTCTATTTCCTATTTATTTTTAGAGTAAATTTGTAAAGTGTCCCTAGTCTAGACAAATTAACTTTCATAGTACACAGGAGCATGGGTTCAATAAATTGAATATAAGAATGTTTTAAAAAGTATTTTTAATTCCCTTCTGTCCATACTTTTATGATTTGGAATTTAATCCTTAGTGTTATATTATCTTTAGAAATCGCAAGTCATGATTTTTTATCATTAGCCACAGACATTTTGGGAATCTCTCAGTGGCTATGTTGATTTAACTCTCTGGTTGGGCTAACTGATAGTGCAGAAATATATTTAATAATTGCTATTCTCAGGGATTTTATAGCTTTGAGTTGAGAGTTTTACTTCAAATATCATTTTACTTTCATTCTGTATAAATCTGGTCAAACAAAATTATCTTTACCCGATCTTTACCCCTTTATGATATGTATGGTTATAGTAAAAAAAGAGTCATATCATATGTTTAAATTCAAAACAATAGAAGGCAAGCACTTGACACAGATGAACCTCAAAATTAAAACCTATAATTTTAAAACTAAGAATCCAAACAAGTCATTTAAAAACAGCATGCATGTAAACAAAATAACTATGTGGGGGTAAGGCAGAATGTCCTTTAAACAAGGACAATTAAAATATGAAATGCCACATTTCTGTTTGCTTGAGCAGTGTCAAATCAGTAATTAAAGCTTAAGAATAGCTCAAAGGCACCTGAGTAAATATGATTTTAAAGAGAAAGACATCAGGAATCAAGTTAAAGGAATAAAGAAATGAGACATTTGGGACCAAACTGAAATGGATAATGTATGGACATAATGGGAACAAAAATGAGCAAGATATAGCAAAAATTTCAGATAGGACAGCTATTGATGCTGTCATTTTCTTTAAGAAAGATAAGCTTTAAACTTCCAATAATTTATCCCAAGAATTACAGGTTGCATTGACTGGGCAAAAACCATTTGAAAGAGTCAAGCAGGAAGCAGACTCTTTACCTAAGTAAATTAATCAGAAAAGGTTAGTTTTAGTCACAGGATAATAGATCATCCCTTCTAAACTTTTTGAGGATTGCTAAATAATATAATGGGAATACCTGCGATTTCTTCAAAAAATTAGAGATACCAAGGGAATGCTTCATGCAAAGATGGGCATGATAAAGAACGGAAACAGCTAAAAAAGAAGAAGATAGTAAAACGTACTGGCAAGAATACACAGAAGAAATGCACAAAAATGATCTTAATGACCCAGATAACCACCATGGTGTAGTCACTCACCTAGAGCCAAACATTCTAAGTGAGAACTCAAGTGGGCCTTAGAAAACATTGCTAAAACAAAGCTAGTGGAGATGATGGAATTCCAGCTGAGCTATTACATATCCTAAAAGATGATCCTGTGAAAGTGCTGCACTCAATATGTCAGTAAATTTGGAAAACTTGGCAGCAAACGCAAAACTGAAAACGGTCAGTTATCATTCAATCCTAAAGAAGGGCAATACCAAACAATGTTCAAACTAGTGCACAATTTTGCTCTTTTTGTGTGCTAGCAAAGTAATGCTCAAAATTCTTCCCAGTCAAGCTTCAACAGTATGTGAACCAAGAACTTCCAGATATACAAGCTGTGTTGAGAAAAAGCAGAGGAACCAGAGATCAAATTGTCAACATCTGTTGGATCATAGTAAAAACAAGAGATTTTCAGGAAAATATCTACTCCTGCTTCATTGACTATGCCAAAGCCTTTGACTGTATGGATTTACAACAAACTGTGGAAAATTCTTGAAGAGATGGGAATCCAAGACCACCTTACCTGCATCCTGAGAATCATTTATGGAAAACAAGAAGCAACAATTAGAACTGGACAAGGAACAATGGACTGGCTCAGAATTGGAAAAGGAGTACATCAAGGCTGTATCTTGTCACCTTACTTACTTAACTTATATGCTGAGCACATCATGTGAAATGTTGATTTAGGTGAATCAGATGCCAGAATCAAGATGGCTGGGAGAAATATCAAGAACTTCAGATATGTAGATGATATCACCCTAATGGCAGAAAGCAAACAAGAACTAAAGAAACTCTTGATGAAGGTGAAAAAGAAGAGTGAAAATGCTGGCTTAAAACTCTATTCAAAATTCTATGATCATGGCATCTGGTCCCATTACTTCATGGCAAACAGATAGGAAAAAAAAAAAAGGAAACTGTAGCAGACTTTATTTTCTTGGCCTCCAAAATTACTGCAGACAGTGACTGCAGCCATGAAATTAAAAGGCACTTGCTCTTGGGGGAAAAAAAAAAAAAAAAAGCTCTGACAAACCTAAAAGGTGAAAGTGAAAGTTGCTCAGTCATTTCTGACTATTTGCAACCCCATGGACTGTAGACCAGCAGAATCTTCTGTTCATGGAATTCTCCAAGCAAGAGTACTGGAGTGGGTTGCTATTTGATTCTCCAGAGGATCTTCCAAACACGGGTATTGAAACCAGGTCTCCAGCATTACAGGCAGAGTCTTTACCACCAAGGAAGCCACCTAGGAAGCTCCATGACAAAACTAGACAGCATATTAAAAAGCAGAGACATCACATTGCTGACAAAGGTCCATACATTCACAGCTATGGTTTTCCCAGTATTCATGTACAGATGTCAGTGTTGAACCATAAAAAAGGCTGAGCGCCAAACAATTGATACTTTAAATCTCAGGTGCTAGAGAAGACTCTCAAGAGTCCCTTGGACAGCAAGGATGTCGCACCAATCAATTCTAAAGGCAGTCAACCCTGAATATTCATTAGAAGGACTGATATTGAAGCTGCAGCTCCAATCCTTTGGTCATTTGGTGCAAAGAGCTGACTCATTGGAAAAGATCTTAATGCTGGGAAAGTCTGAGGGCAAGAGGAAAAGGGGGTGACAGAGGATGAGATGGTTGGTTGGTAACAAAGACTCAATGGACATGAGTGTGAGAAAACTCCAGGAGATGGTGGTGAACAGAGAATCCTGGCGTGCTACAGTCCATGGGGATGCAAAGAGTTGGCTATGACTTAGCAATTGAACAACAAAAGCAACAAATACCTTACCAAGAACAATTAAACATTACTTACCATAAATATGAATAATATAACTGACAGTGTGAAATACAATGGGTACTCCAAGATCCACTCAGAAGTGGAAGGCATGGGTTTGCATAACAGGAAGAGATCTTAGGGATTCATTTTGAGTCTGAGTCTCCCATTTTACAGATAAAGCAATTGATCCTTAGCCAGCATTTTGCTTCTTAATATCAGAGACAGGACTAGATACCACTTGTGTTGCTTTTGCAAACAGGGAATTTAGAACACAAGATCACGCTCAAGCTTTCACAGCATAATGCAATTGGCTCTCTTATATTGGCTTTCTTACTCCATGTAAATCATAAAATTTTCAATTTCCTAATCATTTGTCTACTGTTTTGCACTCATCATAGCTAGTAGCAAATACAGTGATGGGCATACAGAGTAATTCTCAATATCTTCTTAGTGAATGATTTAAAGGAAGATAGAGAACCCTAAGTGATAGGTGAAGTGTCAGATGGGTATATACTTAGCAGAAGACAAAATTTCAATTAAGAAGAAAAATGAATGTGCTCATTAAAAATAAACTCCAGGCTCTGTTCTAGGGTCTTGATGTTTAAAAAAGAGGTTTTAAATCGATTACATTTTAAAAAAAAATTTTTTCTTGAAGGATAATTGCTTTACAGAATTTTATTGTTTTCTGTCAAACCTCAACACAAATCAGCCATAATATACATATATCCCCTCCCTTTTGAAACTTCCTCCCATCTCTCTCCCCATCCTACCCCTCTAGGTTGATAAAGAGCTCTTATTTTTAAGCAATCACTTTGTGTCACAACATTTTACCCTCTGGCATACCTTGGAACTCTCTGTATTTGTACATCTGGACCTATTATTATATTGCAACTGTTTTCTCCTAGGGCTTGGATGTTTGCAGATCTCTTTGATCTCCTGTTCCTAACAAGAACATGTGGGTCTTCTGTGATTGTCTGTGAGAGAGAGTTGAAAGCAGTGGTTGAGAATACAGGTTCTAGAACCTGAGATTTGACTGAAAATTGTGACTAACTCACTACATACTGTAAGACATGTTACTATAAACTCAGTGCATCAGATTTTCACCTGTAAAATGAGAATAATAACAGCATTTATTTAACAGAATTTTGCAGAATAAGTAAGTTAATATTGATGAAGTTCATGACACATGAAAACTTTGAACAAATATTAGGTATCTTCCACAAATTCCTATTATTTTCCGGCACTCTGATGGTAACTTTCCAGGAAATTTAGATTTGTAAAATAGCATTTCTACAATTTTCAAATATTTCAGCAGTAGGGAAGGAAGATCCATGTCTTCAGACATCTTGATCCATTTATCAAGAGAGGGACGGGCAGAGATCATTTAGTCAAAAACTTCTATTTTTGTTTGTTTGTTTATTTTTGACAGATAAAGGAATAATCCCAGGGACTTTCATGACTTGGTTAAAACCCACACAGTGAATCAGTGGCAGTACAACCTCCTGTAAGATCACATTTCCTCTGATGATCACAGTAAATTTCTAAGTCCAGTATTTTGTTTCATCAGTCAAAAATGATGAACTGAAGCAAAATTCATGAATTAAATTAAGGTGAGACAATCTCTGGACTGTGGGAGTTGTGGTGATTGAGTTTTCACTGTATGATGATTATAAAGAAAATCTTAAAAAACTTAGGTGTTTCTGGTTACAGAGTATATTGACATGCTGAAGACTCTCCCATGGTCTTCACTATACAAAGGATTATAATATTTCTTGTGAAGGATTTTTCTGCATATAAGATATAGAAAATAAGAATTCCTCACACTTTAGGAGAAACCACTGAGTGACGATAAATTGAAACTTTACCTCAATCCGACACAGATTGAGAGTTCTGTGGAAAAGAGATCTGCCATGCACAAAAAGGTAAGGATTTGGCTCTAGTTAACTTTGAAAGACAAGATACATACATACATATATATATTCCCCCTAAAAATAGAAGTAAACCTAAATCTACCTGTTTATATACACAACTTGGTTCTTCAAAGATGAAATAGAGTGGTACATAGAGAAAGATTAATGGGATGGGGTCAAAGTTAAACTCTGAAATTTATTTCTCCATTTCCACCTAAAAACAGATTCTAGAACTGTATATTAGAGACATTTATATTCTTATGTATAAAGTTTAGCAGATGCTTAATAAGTATTTATTCTATACATGGAAGTTTATGGAATACAGAAAGATGAGAATTTAGATCAGCGGGCAAAGCGTTGTGCTTTGTAGTCCGAAGATTGCTGAAACTAACTCAATATATGACATTGGCAACAGTTTCTCAGCTTCTCTAGTTTCAGTTTCTCACTCTGGAAATTGAGGAGGTTGGATGACTGATGTTCATTTCAACTCTAACATGGTGGGAAAGTTACCGAGGAATACACTGTAAAGAACAGTGTATTTCAAGCCAGGAATTCCATTTCTGATCTTCCAACTAAATTATTGTTTGACCTCAAATCAGTAACTTAACTTCTACCAGACTCTTTTATTCTCAATTATAAAATGAAGTGTTGGACTATTTGATCTCTAAAGTTTCTTATAGGTGCAAAAATCTATGATTCAATTCCTGATCCTGTCCTCAAAAAGCATTCCATCCATTTAAGGAGACAAGATATGTACTTAAAAAGGTCAGTAGCAATATCAGCCAAAAAATAGAGCAGATGCCACTAGGCAATGCGTGCTGTAATGCCAAATAAATGGGGGCAAATGGTAAGTAATATAAATGTGGGACAGGAAGAAATCTTCCGAGGTTGGAACAGTAAGAAAATTGTTCGTAGAAAAGTCAGTATAGCAGATTTTTAAAGGATAGATTAGGTGTACCACAGTCATCCAAGGAGCTGGGTGTTACAGTGAGCAGAATGCTCAAGTAGAAAAGTATATTCTGAGACAGAAAAACAGACCAAAATGCTGCCCAAAGGGGATTGGCAGTGTAGCTGAGCATTTTGGATGTTTTATTTAGGCATTTTTGAAAATGACGCTTTAGAAGAAATCATTTGAGTAAGGTATAGGTTGGATACTTCTTTTCCCTTCTTAATTAAGCAATTACCATTTGAGTATCTATAAGAAACTGGATCATGCACGAAACTGGATCCAAAATGTGGGGATTATAACTACATTTATAGGTATTATTGATGACACCTCTTCCTGCATTATTTCTCCCAAATATTTAAAATTAATTTCTACCACAAGGATTATTCCATCTAAATGCCATTTCCAGGCAAATTCAGACCAATGCTAATTATAGATTCTTTCCTGCTAGAAGAAGTCTATCTTTAGAAGCAAATTGCACTAGAAATTTAAATACAAATATTTGTTTGACAAGTAAAAGGTGATGTAGCCTTGAGGTAGAAGGTTGTGACTTTAGAGTTAGTGGGCCAGAAGCTTTATATTACATGGGATTAAATAAAGCAGGGTTGTATAATGTTGGTAGAAAAGCAGTATTTGCAGCTGATTTCTTGAGAAAAAGTTCTCAAACACATCTGGGATGTGGGCAACACAGGACTGAATGCCTTATGTTGAAACATGATTATAGCTTCCTCAGGTGCTGTTTAAGATAAAAGCATTTATTTTCACTCCCCTTGGATAATTTGTCTAATACATTTCTGGCTCCAAATCAAGTCCTTGATACAATATCCAATCTCAATCAGAGATATCAAAAGTTCCTCCACCCTGCCCCCCAGCCCTAGAGTATAAATTGAACTTTCAACCTCAGAAGCTGTCCACCTTATTAACAATGTATTCAAATTGCAAGCAAGTATTTAATGAATGTTGAGTTTCAGCAGCAGCATGAAGACTGGGAGAGCCTTAGGAGTTGCAGAAATGAAAGGGCTTTTCTCTTAATTTCAAATATCAGAAGACTTGAACAGAACATGGTATCTCAGCCATCTGAGCTTTTTAAATGTGACATTGGCAGACATACAATGCTCAGCTCTGTGGTACCTGAATAATTGAGGCTTTGAAACATCAAAGTGTTGACACCTTCAAACGCTCAAGTAGCTTTATTTGAAAGATGCTTCTCACAAAAGAAGACTAACTCTGCCATTTGAGATCAATGCATTTCTCAGAGACAGTATCTCCACTTTATATTGAAGCAAACTTGTTTACCACATATTGACTAGATGTGTCTCATGCACAGAAAGTATTTGATTAAGTATATTTGTGATATTATAATACCCAAAAGAATTGTATGACTTGGTGGGGGGAGGGGGCATGATAAAAACATAACTTAATTCCTAAGCATTGAATTTTCTTCCTATCTCATGTCATTTAAGAGGTCAGAATGAGGACTTGCAGATAATCAGGTTCACACTATCATACATGAAACAACTGTAAGAATAATAAAAAATCACAATTCCATTTATTCATTCTTTAAATGATATTTAGTGAACACATTGGAGAAGGCAATGGCACCCCACTCCAGTACTTTTGCCTAGAAAATCCCATGGATGGAGGAGCCTGGTAGGCTGCAGTCCATGGGGTCGCTAAGTTTCGGGCATGACTGAGCGACTTCCCTTTCACTTTTCACTTTCATGCATTGGAGAAGGAAATGGCAACCCACTCCAGTGTTCTTGCCTGGAGAATCCCAGGGATGGGGAAGCCTGGTGGGCTGCCATCTATGGGGTCGCACAGAGTCGGACACGCCTGAAGTGACTTAGCAGCAGTAGCAGTGAACACATATTCTGGGCATTGTGCTAGGGGCTATAAATAAAGAAAGAGAATAAAGCAGGTGCTGTTTAAATTCAGTTTAGACAGTTAACAGTTGTTGGGAAGTACACAGGATGTTGCTATGCACAGCGACATATTCTAAGAAGCTGGGTATAGGGGTGGCATAACCTCTCAGCTTCACACATATAGATCAGGGTATCTAATAGGCTTCCCAGAAGAAATAAAACTGAAGTTGCCATATAAAATATGAGAGGAAACTATATAATCAAAAAAGAAACATAGGTAATAGCCCAGTAAGAGTTAAAATCTTTTAAGTGTGTGGAGCAGATAGAGAAAGACATTATGCCAAAAAATATCAATATAGTTAGGTCCCCTGGTTCAAAGGGGGTGAAGAGATGAGGCTGAAGTGGTAAGGAACAATGACAACATCAGTGTTAGGTAAGACGTTAGATATGGACAGTAGGGGTGGCCTGGCTGAAAAGATTCAAGCTGCTCTCTAAATCCCATCTCAGACAAGCCCCAGTGTGGCCCAAGAGAGCTCATGGATATGCTACAAAATAACCATGGAGACCTTTCTAACTCCTACACATGAGCCTTAGCCCCACAGTGGACACAAACTAATCACAGGGACTTCTCCAATTTTGACACATGTCCCTTGAAGCAGAGCTGTGTCCTCAAGTGACCTTAGGCAGCCGGGAGCCTATTAAAAGGTCATAAACATCCTATCAGTTCAGTTCAGTTCAGTCACTCAGTCGTGTCCGACTCTTTGCAACCCCACGAACTGCAGCATGCCAGGCCTTCCTGTCCATCACCAGCTCCCGGAATCTACTCAAACTCATGTCCATCAGGTAGCCAAAGTACTGGAATTTCAGCTTCAGCATCAGTCCTTCCAATGGACATTCAGGACTGATCTCCTTTAGGATGGACTGGTTGGATCTCCTTGCAGCCCAAGGGACCCTGAAGTGTCTTCTCCAACACCAGAATTCAAAAGCATCAATTCTTTGGTGCTCAGCTTTCTTCACAGTCCAACTCTCACATCCATACATGACCACAGGAAAAACCATAGCCTTGACTAGATGGACCTTTGTTGGCAAAACATATATATATTTGATTAGAACAGACACATGTTCAATAGAGCCTGTTGTTATGGAACTTACAAGTGTCAATCAAAACCATCAGGACACCTCCATCTAGATGAATACGTAAACTTCCTGACTTGAAAAACTCCATACCTCATCATTCCAGAACCAGTGCCTCTCTTGGCTTGGTCTACCTCTCTCTTGAGATGTTCTTTCTGGTTCTTTTTCTTTTTGTTTTCCCAATAAACTTCTTTTTGCAATGGTAATACCTCAGATTCTTCTTCGTGTCTTTACCAAGAACCAAGGCACACAAGAAAGGGTCCTCTTTGAATCTCCTTATCTGGTAACAGTCAGGAGTGGTTTTTCACTTCATGATTAGTCTAAACACTGAGCCCATTACAGGCTCTTAATCACGGAGGGGATAGGACCACAGCTACATTGTGCACTCATATCTATGTATAGAAAAGACTAGAAATGAGTCAAGACTGGAAGAATGGACACAAGTTGAGAGCCTCTTCCAGTAAACACTCTGGACAAAAAATTAGGAGCAGTTAGACAAGAATGACAGTAAGCTAGTAGTGGGAATGGAATTGGGGAGCTATATATTTACTGAATAATTATGATATTTACTAAAATACAAAACATAAAAGGAGGGGACATTTTGTGGGGAAGGAAGATGAGTTTAATTTGGGGTCATGTGGATCACAACAAATTGCGGAAAATTCTTAAAGAGATGGGAATACCAGACCAATTTACCTGTCTCCTGAGAAATCTGTATGTGGATCAAGAAGCAGCAGTTAGAACCAGACATGGAAAAACTGACTGGTTCCAAATTGGGAAAGGAGTACATCAAGACTGTATATTGCCACCCTGCTTATTTAACATCTATGCAGAGTAAGTACATCATGAGAAATGCTGGGCTGCATAGTTTACAAGCTGGAATCAAGATTTCTGGGAGAAATATCAATAACCTCAGATATCCAGATGACACCACCCTAATGGCAGAAGGCTCATCAGAGCCTCTTGATGAGGGTGAAAGATGAAAGTGAAAAAGCTGCTTAAAACTCAACATTCAAAACATTAAGATCATGGCTTCCAGTCCCAAAAGTTCATAGCAACACAAGGGGAAAAAGTGGAAGTAGTGACAGATTTTTTTATCTTGGGCTCTGAAATCACTTTGAAAAGTGACTGCAGCCTTGAAATTAAAAGACATTTGCCCCTTGGAAGGGAAACTCTGACAAACTTAGACAGTATATTAAAAGGCAGAACCATCACTTTGCCAGCAAAAGTCTTTGTAGTCAAATCTGTGTTTTTTCCAGTAGTCATGTACACATGTAAGGTAGAGCATAAAGATGACTGAGCACTAAAGAAATGATGCTTTAGAACTGTAGTGCTGGAAAAAAAAAAAAAAAAAAACAACTCTTGAGAGTCCCTTGGACTACAAGGCAACCAAAAAGTCAATCCTAAAGGAAATTTAGGGTTTCCTTGAGAATAACCCTCAATATTCATTGGAAGGACTGAGGCTGAAGCTGAAGCTCCAATACTTTGACCACCTGAAGCAAAGACCTAAATCATTAGAAAAGACCTCTATGCTAGGAGGGCAGGAAGAGAAGGGGATGGCAGAGGATGAGATGACTAGATGGCATCATCAACTCAATGGACATGAGTTTGAGCAAACTCTGGAAGACAATGAAGGACAGGGAACCCCGACATGCTGCAATCGATGGGGATCAGTCACTAAGTCAGTCACTAAGTCAGACAAGACTTAGTGACTGATCAACAACAACAATGGTGATAATGGTGGTAAATCTGAATCTGCAGCATGTGTCCTATCTAGCATATATCTAGCATCTGTCTAGTCAGTGGGTGTTACTGTAATCCATAAAAGATAGAAAGGGAAAAAAAAAAGAAGTTAGAAAGGGACAAGATTTCAAATCCAGAAAAATTTTAAAAGTAGCTTCTGTGGAAAACTATATGAGGCTTCAGAAAAGGTCAATTTTCATTCCAATTTCAAAGAAAGGCAATCTCAAATAATGTTCAAACTATCACACAGTTGCACTCACAAGTTAGTAAAATAATCCTCAAAATTATCCAACCTAAGCTTCAACAGTATGTGCACTGAGAACTCCAGATGTTCAAGCTGAATTTAGAAAAGCTAGAGGAACCAGAGATCAAATTGCCAGCATCTGCTGGATCATTGAAAAAGCAAGAGAATTCCAGAAAAAGCATCTACCTCTGCTTCACTGACTACACCAAAGCCTTTGACTATGTGAATCACAACAAACTGGAAAATTCTCAAAGAGATGGGAATACCAGACCACCTTACCTGCATCCGGAGAAATCTGTATGCAGGTCAAGAAGCAACAGTTAGAATGGGACATGGAATAACAGACTGGTTCAAAATTGGGAAAGAAGTACATCAAGGCTGTATATTGTCACCCTGCTTATTTAAATTATATGCAAAGCACATAATGCAAAATCCCGTGCTGGATATAGCACAAGCTAGAATCAAGATTGCTGGGAGAAATATCAATAACCTCAGATATGCAGATGATACCACCCTTATGACAGACAAAAAGAGGAACTAAAGAGCCTCTTGATGAAAGTGAAAGAGGAGAGTGGAAAGCTGGCTTAAAACTCAACATTCAGAAAACTAAGATCATGGCATCTGGTCCCGTCACTTCATGGCAAACAGATGGGGAAACAATGGCAACAGTGACAGACTATTTTCTTGAGCTGCAAAATCACTGCAGATGGTGACGGCAGCCATGAAATTAAGACACTTGGTCCTTGGAAGAAAAGCTATGACAGTCCTAGATAGCATATTGAAAAACAGAGACATTACTTTGCCAACAAATGTCTGTTTGGTCAAAGCTTTGGTCTTTCCTGTAGTCATGTAAAGATGTGAGAATTAGACCATAAAGAAAACTGAGTGCTGAAGAATTTATGCTTTTGAACTGTGGTGTTGGAGAAAACTCTTGAGGGTTCCTTGGATTGCAAGGAGATCAAAGGAGTCAATCCTAAAGGAAATCAGTCCTGAATATTTGTTGGAAGGAATGTTATTGAAACTGAAGTTTCAATACTTCAGCCACCTGATACAAAGAGCTAATTCATTAGAAAAGACACTGATGCTGAGAAAGATTGAAGGCAGGAGAAGGGGATGACAGAGGATAAGATGGTTGTATGGTATCACCCACTCTATGGACATGAGTTTGAGCACACTCCATGAGTTGGTGATGGACAGGGAAGCCTGGTGTGCTGAAATCCATGGGATCACAAAAAGTCAGACACAAGTGAGTGACTGAACCGAACTGAACAGAAAGATGGAGAAATAATGCCACAATCTAATTAATAATAATTCAATAAAATCCTCTGTGGGTATCTGTTAACAAGAATAGTTTGGGCAGAAGGAGAGAATGAGCTGCAATGTCAAAATTTGAAACCAAATGCCTGAGAATGAAGTGCAATTTAATGGAGATATGAGGCCAGTAGCTTGCAGATGAGTTCTGTTACTAGCAGTTGAGTGTTACTAAAAGAACTATTTTTCATACATTCAGTTCAAATGTCCATAAAATGCCAAGTTTATATAAATGAACTCCAAAATAACCTTCAGCTTTAAAACTGTTTTAGTGTAGAACAAAGACAAGACATTTCAATAGTTTTTAAGATTCATTCTAAGAAACTGTGCTATTTAAGTAACATTAGTTAATTAGTCAAATTCAATTTCTGGGAGAAAAAAAATATTTCTGGGGACTAATTTGCAAATTGTACTTTATAAGAAAATGAAAGTTATGCATCATAATATGTTTCCCTTTTTTACTTTAATTTCTAAGAAACTGAAATTAGATTAGATCTTAGAAATTTTATAGCAAAATGAAGCTCCCAATAACAGTAACAGTGACTTCTCAACAGCTCTTTTTTGCTTCTCATGATAACTTATTACATTAGAAGTATATATACTTTTCATTCTCTAGATTGTCTAGCTTTACAGTACGTCAATGTTTATGGAAAATGCATAAATATAAATAAATGAATAGTGTTTAATAGTTTATTATATTAAAGGAATGAATTAAAAATGTCACATCACTAACATTGCTTTCTACACCTTTTTAAATTTTACTGTTTTTCACTGAGATGAATTCTTTAATGTACGAGTAAATTTCTGTTTTTATAAAAGATCTTAAATCCACTCTAATCCAAACTATCTTCAAAACACTGTGAACTTTCAAATCAAAGCTCTAAATCTCCAGTGCTGTGAATTACTTGATGGTAACTTCTGAGAAGCACAGCACTTCAAAATAAAAGATAAACAATTTTTGGATGTGTATTTTGTAAATCTAAGGCACTTTGATGATGGGAAAATGTAATATTTGCTACAACTCTAGGTCCTGGCAAGCAGCCTTTTTCCTCATACTGCATCACTCCCCACTCTGTAGCTTTATTAGGTTGTTTTTGTTAAGGACTGAAATCAGCATGTTCGACAAGTACTGGTAGACTCTGTTGCCAGTTATTGTGTTAGACTTGTTTATATTTTCTTCCTTAGGTTTTGAAAACTTGGCTTGCAAGCTTCATAAAAACATTTTCCTATTTAGGTGGGAATACTTCTCACTTAGAAGCTAAATGGGGGCTTCCCAGGTGTCACAACGGTAAAGAATCTGCCTGCCACTGCAGGAGATACCGAAACGGGGATTTGATTCCTGGGTCAGGAAGATCCCCTGGAGTAGGAAATGGTAACCCACTCCAGTATTTTTACCTGGAAAATCCCATGGATAAAGCAGCCTGGCAGGCTACAGTCCATGGGGTCGCAAAGAGCTGGACACCACTGAGCACACATGCACGCACATACGCACACAAAAGCTTAATGGAAGTGAAAGTGGTTACTGTCATTGGCATATATGACTGACTTGGAGAAATTCCATATCAAGACTATTATTTTGATGGGATAGATTTTTATTTAATTACTAACTGATTTCAGAATTTCCAGTCACTTCAGTCACTCAGTCATGTCCAACTCTTTGTAACCCCGTGGACTACAGCATGCCAGGCTTCCCTGTCCATCACCAACTCCCAGAGCTTACACAAACTCATGTCCATCGAGTTGTTGATGCCATCCAACCATCTCATCCTCTGTTATTCCCTTCTCCTGCCTTCAATCTTTCCCAGCATCAGTGTTTTTTCCAATGAGTCAGTTATTCTCATCAGGTGGCCAAAGTAATGGAACTTCAGCTTCATCATCAGTCCTTCCAATGAATATTCAGGAATGATTTCCTTTAGGATTCACTGGTTTGATCTCCTTGCAGTTCAAGGGACTCTCAAGAGTCTTCTCCAACACCATAGTTCAAAAGCATCAATTCTTTGGCGATCAGCTTTCTTTGTAGACCAACTCTCACATCCATACATGACTACTAAAAACGCCATAGCTTTGGCTAAATGGACCTTTATTGACAAAGTAATGTCTCTGCTTTTTAATATGCTGTCTAGCTTGGTCATAGCTTTTCTTCCAAGAAGCAAGTGTCTTTTAATTTCATGGCTGCAGTCACAATCTGCAGTAATTGTGGAGCCAAAGAAAATCAAGTCTCTCACTGTTTCCATTTCCAATTCAGAATTTTAGGTGAAGTTATTTTTAATACAATGACATGTATATGAACATTTAATATTTTCATCATCTTAAATACATAAATTACTTTAAAGGTAGCTTTCTCATAAAATATTATTTCCATGAAATTTTTAATTAAATATATTTTCATCTAAATGATATGTGTACACATATATAGGCAATTGGATTTATTCAACACCTAATGATTGGTCTTATTAGATATGATACAGGAGCCAAAGTCCTAACACTAAAGGAGGCTTAAGAGGAAAAGAACATGTCAATGCCAGAGACAAGATCAGATTAAGCTCACCATTTCACACATTTAACATGGCTTTTTAAATGGCAAAGTTAGAATTGAGCTTATTCCATTTCCACAGTAAGACAGAAGCACCGGAATCAGAAGATTCTTCTCCAGTCTCTAAAGAGAATAAGGGAAGCATCAATCTAGAATTTTTAACTTAAGTCAAATGTGTAAAACAACTCACAAGTAGTGAACTTGATATTAAAATATCAGGTGGCAATTAATAAGATTTTAGAAATCAATAAAACTGGTTGATTAATCAAATCAATCAAAAGTGTTGCTCTGAAATCGGCCAGATGGCTTATCTAACCTACAACATGTTCTCATCTGCTAAATTTCAATTTCCCCTACCAAAAGGCAAACCACCTAGAATGCATTAAAATTGAAATGGCTGCACAATCTGGAAATGAATGATTGGAAATGCCTAGATCTATGGGATTTCTCTCTCCAAATATAAGAGTGCCAGGCAAAATATAACATTTTTTTTCAACTGTTACTTCAAGAACATTCACTGGATTTTCATGTTTCTCAGATTTAAGGGAGATTTATGAAAAAGGAACTGAAGGTGCTAGTTTTCAACACCATTGATATTATTGATTAGCTGATAGTAAGTTCCAAGGCATTATTTTCATTCTGCAAAATAAGCATAAAAATACTACAAACAATTAATTGCCTGCTTTTCATATCATGCTTTTCAATGCCCTATCAGCCTTTTATTAATATTAATGAGGAGAATTAGCACAGAAGATCAGGGAGCCACGATAGCACCAAGAACCTTACGAGGACCCTACGGCTCTCATGCTTTATTATTTTTTAATCAAAGTAGCTGACTTGAAGGCACAAAATTAAAGAACTGAGCTTTTTATGATTCCACAATAATTCAAATTAAAATGATCTATACTTGCATAATTCCCGTGAACCATTTTGTGCTTGTTAAAAACAGTTAAAAATTGCATAAATTCATGATTTAAGAGCTGTGGTTTTCCTTTGTTAATGAACAGTCCACTTTATGTGCTTCTCCCAGCTCACACATGTGGACATAATAAAGCAAAAGAGGGCAGGCAGAGTGACCAAGAGAGAATTTAAACTTATGATTTACATTGAGTAAAAGAGAAATGCTCATCTGTTACTTCTAGGCTTACTAGAAGTTCTTGGCATTTCCACAGTTCCATTGAATGTCCTTGAAAAATATGTGTAAAGGAAAAGTGCTGGGAAAGCCCATTCTTTGGATAGTAATGCAAAGCTATAAAATCGATGGTAATGGTTTTGAATCTATTCAGTCTGGAAACTTAAGACTCAATTGAGGTGCTTAAGTGCATCTATGAAACTTATTTTCCTTTTGACAACTAAAAATTAAAGTCTCTAAAGAATCTGTATATTGCTTCAAATATTGAGACTTTCATTAAATTCTGTGTTGAAATTTTCATACTATACAAAAGTTTTAAAACCACTGATATCCATTAGACACATTATAACTGGAAAGCAAGACAATAAATGATCTTTTCAAAATCATCATAATGATGTGGATAGGAACACAATAAAAAATTATATATTAATTTTAAGATGACCTAGATCCAAACTCAATTAACAGAATTCAGAATTCTAAAACATTCATAAGCAAAACCTCTTTTACATCACAAATGGCAAAAATGACAAATTTCAAGGCGATAGAATTCCCATATTAGTAAAAAGGTGGGAGTCAATTCTGAGTTTAGGAAGTTCCTGTATGTTCAAAGAAGGCAAGGAGACCTGAATCAGAGGAAGGGTGTTCAGAACAGGCTGTGTTAGAAGTGTTTGGAGGTAAGTATCAGAACAATATTACAAAATATTGCCCTGAGAGGTATTTCTCAAACTGTGATCTGGGATTACCTTTATCAGTGTCAACTCAAGAACTTATTTAAAGTAAATTCACAGTTGAAAATTGTAATCAGGAATCCATTTGTATTCTTGGATTCCCACCTCACAACTGTGAACTGTGTATAAACTCCAGAAGCGATGTCCTTGCACTTTCTAAATGGTAGTTCTGCTGTGGGACATCAGGACAATGGTGTTCACTTTTTTTTTTTTTTAATAGTAGATTTTTTTTTCTTATTTTTCTTAATCATAAGAGGACTCATCTATATGAAAAAGGAAAAGACAACTGCTCTGCAGCGAAAGGATTGATCCCTCTCAATTTTGATACAAACAGCTGTGTCAGCCCAAACCTAAGGCACTTCCCAGGGGTCCTAATCATCTTCCACTTCAAGGATTAGTTTTCTCCTCCCCTTAAAATCCTTCCAGTCCTCTCTATCTTACAGCATAGGTCCTTAGAGAATATAATTGATTAATCTTAACTTGGTTAAAATTATTTTTGTATCATTATTTGAACCAGCAACATCATTAAAAATATTCTTTGCTGAAAGTTCGATGCACGATACTGGATGCTTGGGGCTAGTGCACTGGGATGACCCAGAGGGATGGTATGGGGAGGGAGGAGGGAGGAGGGTTCAGGGTGGGGAACACATGTATACCTGTGGCGGATTCATTATGATATTTGGCAAAACTAATACAATTATGTAAAGTTTAAAAATAAAATAAAATTAAAAAAAAATATTCTTTGCTGAAAGTTCAGAAAGTGGACACTATATTGTCAAGGAGGTTTGTCATCCAGCTTACTCTCTAGACATCTCCAAGTATAACTTACATTCTCAGCTGGAATTCCTTCTCTGCCTTTTGCCAAAATTGCATCTGCTTTGCCAGAAGTGTAGTTCTTGTTGAGTTCTCCATAAAGTAAAATTAAAAAAACAAACAAACTTTATTTTGGTGTTTTACATTTATTTGAGAAAAGTTAAGGATACCTATAATATACTATCCTGTAAGAGAAAAGCTTGCAGTTAGTATAATTCAACTGAGAATATTCCTCATTCTAACTTGAGTCTACCTAGTCTTTTTCAAACAACATTCTCCAGAGATTTATGATTCCTTGTCTTTTTCTAGTTGTTCTCAGCCACTTTCTGATTTAGATTGCTCTTCTTTCTACTGTGCGGTTTGAGAAGTGAGATGTACTTTGTCTAATTCTTTGCACTTTGTTCACTAAAATTAACTTAAACTTTACATAGACGAAAACAAGTTTTTCAGTACTAACAGGAAGAACATCTTTGCAAATAGATGTAATTGTTCATGACAATGGTTGTGAATGACACAGAGACCAAGGGAAGCTACTGGGAATGAAGAGTAGATAGTTATCTGCCCAGAAACAGAAGGAGTTTGTATCTGTACAAGCTCAGCACTGTGCCACGTACACAGCATATGCTCAACAAGCTTCACCCACTGTTATTATTTCCCTTTATTTTCACAGATGCTTTCACAAGTGGCCTCCATATTCTGAGTAACCAATGCGTTTCATTCCCCATAAAACCTGTGAGCTAATGACCATCATCTGCAGAACTGCTGTGACCAGTTGGTTTATCTCTCATATTATCAGCCTTTCTGATTCCACCAGCTGAGTTTTATACTAACAAATATTACTTTGTGATGATCTAAAAAAGGGTTAATGTCATCCATAATTTACCAATTTATTGATATGTTTGAAAAGAAAACTAATTGGAACCTTTAGAAAGTGAAAGTCCCTCAGTCGTTTCCGACTCCTTGCGATCCCATGGACTACATTCTCCAGGCCAGAATACTGAAGTGCGTAGCCTTTCCCTTCTCCAGCAAATCTTCCTGACCCACGAATTGAACCGGGGTCTCCTGCATTGCAGGCAGATTCTTTACCTACTGAGCTACCAGGGAAGCCTGGAATCTTTAGAATAACTGGATCAAATTTTGAGATTAAAAAATTTTTATAAGTTGGAGTAACATTCCAAAATGTTTTAAAGATAAATTTAAGATAGATTTCCAGCTATTATTATCTTTCATAATTAAGTGATGAAAAATCATAGTGAGACAAATTACACTCTGTTATCACCATGAGGACACTTAAACCTGGACTGACATACAACAAAGAAGGGAAATAAGTGCGATGAGACTAGAAACCATACAGCTTGCTTCACAGTAGTATGCAGGGCTCACCATGAGCTTGCAAAACCCCACTGTAAGAAATAGGAAAATAACTTGATTTTAATTTTTCTCAAGGTCATCATCGTTGTTCAATTACTGTTCTTTTTTTTTCTTTTATTTATTTTTTTAAATTTTATTTTATTTTATTTTTTATTATTTTTTTTTCTAATTTTATTTTATTTTTAAACTTTACATAATTGTATTAGTTTTGCCAAATATCAAAATGAATCCATCACAGGTATACAATTACTGTTCTGAGAGACCTTTTAAAAGTTATTTTTCAACATTCACGGTCCTAATAAGTGGTCACATTGCAGAATAAAGGATTAAAAAAAAAGTTTCCCTGTTACTTTTATTTAAAAAAAAAAACTAGGAAAGCCTTGTGTTGTGTTGTACTGTGTTATGCTGTATTGAATTGCATACAATGTACTGCATGCAATACATTGCACTGTATTGTATTATAGTTGTATTTACCATATCCTCTTAGATTTTCTCACTCAGGATTTGTATCTAGAGATAAAAGCTAAACCATGCCTTAAGACTAAACCAGAAATAGAAATATACATGGCCCCTTCCCTCTAGAACACGTTAAATGAATTGGCGGACTGAAAGAACTGCCAGCCAATCTGATGTGCAAGATTTTAGGTGTAATCATTATTATGTTTCAAATTTGAAATCATCAGTCTATTAGTCAGGAGTGGAAAATTGTGATGGGTGTGCATGGCCCCTCTCCTGAACAGTTCAGTTCAGTCGCTCAGTCATGTCCAACTCTTTGCAACCCCATGAATCGCAGCACGCCAGGCCTCCCTATCCATCACCAACTCCAGGAGTTCACTCAGACTCACGTCCATCGAGTCAGTGATGCCATCCAGCCATCTCATCCTCTGTCGTCCCCTTCTCCTCCTGCCCCCGATCCCTCCCAGCATCAGAGTCTTTTCCAATGAGTCAACTCTTTGCATGAGGTGGCCAAAGTACTGGAGTTTCAGCTTTAGCATCATTCCCTCCAAAGAAATCCCAGGGCTGATCTCCTTCAGAATGGACTGGTTGGATCTCCTTGCAGTCCAAGGGACTCTCAAGAGTCTTCTCCAACACCACAGTTCAAAAGCATCAATTCTTCGGCGCTCAGCCTTCTTCACAGTCCAACTCTCACATCCATACATGACCACAGGAAAAACCATAGCCTTGACTAGATGGACATTTGTTGGCAAAGTAATGTCTCTGCTTTTGAATATGCTATCTAGGCTGGACATAATTTTCCTTCCAAGGAGTAAGCGCCGTTTAATTTCATGGCTGCAGTCACCATCTGCAGTGATTTTGGAGCCCAAAAAAATTAAGTCTGGCACTGTTTCCACTGTTTCCCCATCTATTTCCCATGAAGTGATGAGAGGTTGGCATATTCCCACCCACTTTCAAGATGCTAGGTAATACACAAACACCAAAGAGTTACCCCAACGAGGCCAGCTTCCTAATGCATCTGAGTACTGACAATAAAAATAAATTTCATGATAAACACTCAGGGTCTAGTTTAATTTTTCAAATTGTATTTTGCATTTTGATGATGAGAAAAAAAAGAAAAAAACAGAACAGAGGGTGAAGCAGGGAGAGCAGTGGTGGTGTGCATGCTACATTTTTCATCTTAAATAGCATGATTTACTATAGCCATTTCTGGAGTAACAAATCCAGCTGAAATTCATGCTTGGAATGCCTTAAAGGGATGCAAAGGCAAGTTGATTTTTCATCTTAAAAAGCTATTCTGGTTAATTTGGTCTTGAAAGGGGATGCAGGAAAGGTAGGAAATCAGGTATGGATAAAATACACTCATCTCTCTATTTGAAGTTACAGACTCAAATCTTATTGTATATTTAAGGCATGTGAGTTTCTTGAAATATTCTTACTTGGTGGCATAGCTTTTTTCTTTTGCTCACTATATACAGTGAGAACTTGTTACATAACAAGTTATACTCTAGGAAACACTGCACCAGAATCAGAATCACACTTGTACCTTCTTCACAGGTGATGATGATAATAATGATAATTAAAATAACACAGTAAACAACATGCAAGTAAAAGAACCCTAAAATTCTAAAATCTTGAGACTCACCATGAACATTTCCATAACCATCCTTTTACAAAACCTCATAACCCCATAAATGTGATTATATATATATATATATATATAGCGTGTGTGTGTTCATGTGCTGAGATGCTCAGTCATGTCTGACTCTTTGCAGCACCATGGACTATAGCTTGCCAGGCTCCTCTGTTTATGGGAATTCTCCAGGCAAGAATACTGGAGTGGGTTTTCATGACCTCCTTCAGGGGATCTTCCCAACCCAGGGATCAAACCCAGGTCTCCCACATTGCAGGTAGATTCTTTACCATCTGAGCCACCAGGGAAGCCCCATGGACTGTAGATGGATCTCTAATTTGGGCTGTGCTAGGTCTTCCCTGAGGTGTGCAAGCTTGCTCTCGTTGTGGACTTCTCTAGCTCAGCATGGGTGCTCTCTGGTTCTGGCATACAGCCTCTAGAGTGCATAGGCTCAGTAGTTGTGGTGCACTGACTTAGTTGCCCTGTGGCATGTGAGATCTTGGTTCCTCGACCTGAGATTGAACTCACATCCCAGACATTGGAAAGCAGATTTGTAACCACTGGACCACCAAGGAAGTCCCTCACAAATGGAATAATATTATACACATTATGATTATATGGAGTAATTGACTTTTTTATTTGTTTGTTTGTTTTGTTTTGCTTACCTTCCTGGTCATTATCTTCATTGGCAAAGTAATTATTTTTTACTAACACACATTCATATAACTTTATATGTGCGTTTATGTATGAAGATTGATTAACATGCATACATATACAGAATTTTTTTGTCATTGTTTTTTCTGTTAAAATGGAATCTCCTACTTGCATATTCCTTTTTTCAGTAACAAAAGGTAAAATTTTCCCTCAAGGCAATAGTTTCAAATTTCATACATTTATTTAAAATACTGAATAGTATTTCATGGCAAGGATTTGCCACAATTTGCTTAGTCTTTTATTTTGCAGACATTTACTTTATTGTCAATATTTTGTCATGTATGGACTTTTTAAAAATTTTTACAGCAGAGATTTCCAGGAGATATTCAGTTGAAGAGCACCTATAAATTAATTTTAAGAAAAATTGCAAAATTGTATTGCCTATCTTGGTTTTCTTTGTAACAGTTATCATCATCTTATATCCTCTATCCTTATTTCCTGTTTCTCTCCCTAGAAGAAATAATGCTGTGAGAACTAAGGATACACCTTTCATTCATTTGCTATATGTGCTTGGCACATATCAAGTGTGCAATTAATATTTGTTTAATAAATAAATTATTATTTCAGAATTGCTAATACCATTGTTTGTTGTTTGTTCGGTCACTCAGTTGTGTCCAAATCTTTTGAGACCTCAGGTACGATAGCCTGCCAGGCTCCTCTGTCCATGGGATTTCCCAGGCAAGAACACTGGAGTGAGCTGCTATTGATAATTAAATATTAAATCATTTGTGTTCCTGATTTAATGGAAATGAAAGAGTTCTTCCATTTAAAAGAATGTTTATATAATAAAAACTATTCATAAAAAACTAACATTCTTTTATTTTTCCTCTTTGCTTAGGGTTTTGTTGTTGTTTTAATGAAGAATGACTGTTACATGCCATGAAATTACTTTTTAGCATTTACTATTTAATTATGTTTTTACTCCTTGAACTCAGTTACATATTGCATACACTGATTGAATCATCCTTGTGGTTCTGAAATAAATAGCACTGAGGTACAGTATTTTTATATACAACTGCATTATATTTTGTTAAAAATTTATAGAGAATAATTCCCTCTATGTAATTAATATTGCTCTATAGGCTTTTATTTGTTTATGGTTTTTATTTTTGTTGTATTTTTGGATTAAAATTGTAGTCTTGATAAAATGACCTGATAAGATATTCTATAAAGATTTTAAATATTGCTGGAATTGTATTTTCATTAAAACTTAGAATTTATACTGAAGCCATCTGGCCTTTGACTGTTTTAATGGCAGGCTTTAAATCAATATCAGAGTCTCTTCTAAGGTAATCATTGTGTAAGATATCTATTTTTCTAAAGTTAATTTTGCTATTTTTTTTTTTATTTCTAGAAAACTGTTTACCTTTTCTAGTTTTCAAAGTTATTTCCTAGAATTGAGTGTATCCTATTTTATAACTTTGGCTTTTTGGATTTTTATATTCCAAATTGTACTAGGTCTGACATTTTTGTTTTTCTCTTTTTTCTCCAAAGTAGGCTAGGAAGGGTTTATTTACTGAATTGTTCTTTTCAAAGCCATACATTTTAAATTTATATACACACACATACACATACATGTGTGTATATGTATGCCTGCTAAAAATCAGTTTCTTTAGCCTAACCTGTGTTTTGAACAGTGAACGTCTATGTTTCTCTACATATACAGCCTATAGGGAAAATAAGAAGCCTGGATGATTAGAAGCACCAAGATATTATATGAGTGTTTATTTAATATAAACAGAGATAGTTTATTTAATATAGACAGAGACAGTGCAATTTCTTGGTTAGAATACATTGAAATCATTTGACTAGCATTTAATAGTAGAGAAACCATTCCTATGTCTTATAATCTTTTATATATCTCAGACAAACTTTCCTATTTACAAACTCAGCTTCTTGATTCTTTAATGCCAAGAATCCTGGAGAAGATGGGGCATGGTGGACATAAACACACCTGCTGCTGCTGCTACTGCTCAGTCGCTTCAGTCGTGTCCGACTCTGTGTGACCCTATAGACGGCAGCCCACAAGGGTCCCCGTGGTGTTTTACTGTATACAACTGTCAAGAAAATATCATGCTTCTACATACTCCATTAAATGTGGAAGTAACACCACACATCTCCATAAAAGACATCATCTCTTTGAAGATGTGCACCTTGATATGACAGTTCTCAGTGTCATTATGCCAACAATTTTAAGTGACAGAATTTGGTAGATTTATTGACATGAACTAATTCATAAATATTTTTAATTTTTCCAAGAGATAAAGATATAGGCCAAATATTGTGCAGGGTATATTCTGGGGTGGAAAAAACAGCATTTAATTGACAGATAAAAAGGGTATGAAAAGGGTAATTTCATTTTCCATCAGTAAAGTAAAGTTTTATCGTTGAGAATTAAATTAACAACACATGAAATTGGCTTTTTCTAAGTTCATATTTTCTGAACAAAAAAAAAAAAAAGGAGAGAGTGAGAGAAAGAAGTAACCCCCCTAATCAAAGTAGAGTTATAAAGCTTCCACTAATGAACACAGTTATCCAATTTTCTTTATTTATTAAAAAAGGGAAACAATAGAACTCCTGTAAATCTATGTGCTTGTAGGTTTCCTTGCTGTGCGTAGCCATCAGTCATGTCCAACTCTTTGCAACCCTATGGAATGTAGCCACTAAGCTCCTCTGTCCATGGGCTTTTTCAGGCAAGAATATTGAAGTGGGTTGCCATTTTCTTCTCCGGGGGATCTTCCTGATTCAGGGATCAAACCTGTATCTCCTGCATTGCAGGTAGATTTTTTAACCATCTGAGCCACCAGGGAAGCCCCTGGTTATTTTCATATCATGATTATCTCCAGTATAGCCAACCAGAAACTGAGGTGAAAATGTGAAAATAATTATATTTTTAAAAGTACTGATCTCTTTTTTTAATATATGGAAGTAAAACTATCAAATTCCCCAGAAAAAAATTGAAAGAAAATCATTTCTACAATGCCAGTTATTCCAGACTTGATAGATGTCTATTGACATCAAAGTTAAGGCAGATGTTTATTTACAAAAAAAAAAAAAGTAGTGTATGGTCAGGGAAAAGGGCCAGTTAGGGACCTCCAAAAATTCTTTCCTCCACAGAAATGAAAAAACTGGTAATATCAGAAGTAAATTTTTCAGCATTCTGGAAATCAAAGGCAATAATATAAGGGAAAAAATCAAGAAATCTGCTGATACTTACTGAGAACAGTGAGCAGTGTGCCATTTCTATGTGCCCTTTTCTTTTCCCCTTTCTCTTATCCAGCTCACTATAATTTTGATGAAGCTGAAACTCCCATACATTGACCACCTGATGCAAAGGGCTGACTCACTGGAAAAGACCCTGATGCTAGGAAAGATGGAAGGCAAAAGGAGAAGGCCGTAGCAGAGGATGAGATGGCTAGGTAGCACCAACTAACTCAATGGATATGAATTTGAACAAATTCCAGAAGATAGTGAAGAATAGAAGAGCCTAGCATGCTGCAGTCCTTGGGGTCATAAAGAGTTGGACACAACTTAGTGACTGACCAAAAACAGCGACAAGTAATAATTTTGAAAATCAATAATGCCATCATGGAAAAACCCCAGTAGCCCAGCAGCAGCCAGAGGGAGCAGAGTGGCAATGGAGCTCTTTCAAAGCTTCATTCTCAGAAATTTATCTTTATTTATCCTGACTGGTGTGTCCCTTAAAAATCTTGCATGGTTGGATTCATGAAAACATGAAATGGAGCTATTCCAGTGTGAAAAGTTTTCACCATGAATTTTTCACAAACTTTTAGAGAAAACTGACTCATTTTGAACTGTCCAGTATACTTATGGAGTATCCAGAAGGTTACGCACATGGATAGGTCTATGTGCTTGCCCAGAACTGTGTGCATGCTCAGAAAAGAACTAGGACTCTGACCTCTGGCTGTATTGAGACTGCACAAGCAGGAAGGAGAGACCAAGGCAGAATTGTCAAATACCTGATCAAGTATTGAAGGTGTAGCCCAACAAATACAGAGTCCCCAAGCACAAGTTGGAGACTTATCATTCCATGTTTTCAAGGGCATCTCTGTCCATTCTTTGGTTGACCTCTAAGCTAACCAGGCAGTGATTTCAGTGGCACACACAACAAAGAATATAGACCTTACACAGTTGGCTCAGAAAAGTCACTAAACAAACAACAGCAGCTACAAAAGCGATAAGACTTCAGGAGGAAGAGGGGTCTGGTCTGTTAGATTTTGCTACATTGCATTGTTTTAAAAGTTCAATTTTCAGCAACAAGAACCACAAAATACAAAGCATGTAAAGAAACATAACATATAAAAAGTCACTAGAGGGGTCTGACAACAACTGAAAAGACAAAAGGATCAGTAATCTTGAATAGTTCAGTGGAGATTTTCCAGTCTGAGGAATACAAAGGAAATAAAGATAAATGAACAGAGTCCTGTGGGATACCATCAAGCTTACCAATATGCACATAATGGGAAAACACTTTCCAATATTGATGAAAAACACTAATCTACACATGCAAGAAGCTCAACAAAAAGTAGAAAAAATTCAAAGAGCCGTGTTTTAGTCAGAATTCTCCAGAAAAGCAGAACTGATAGGATTTGTGAGTTTGTTTCAGTCTGAGCTGTTATAAAAATGTGCTGCAGACCAGATGGCTTATAAACAACAGAAAATTATTTCTCACAGTCCTAGAGGTTGAGAAGTACAAGATCATGACACTGGCAGACTGAGTGTGATAGCTGGTGAGGACCCACTCCCTGGTGCATAGACTGTGGCTACTCACAGTGTCCTTACATGGTGGAAGAATATGAGGGAATCTCTCCACAGTCTCTGTTGTAAGGGCTTCAGTTCCATTAAGAAGGGCTCTGCCGTTATGATTGAATCACCCCCCAAAGGCCTCACTTTCTAATACCAACACATTGGAGGCTAAGTTTCAATGTAAGGATTTGGAGGATACTATAGCATTAAATCCTGGCTCTCCAAATTCATTCCCTTCTTGCATGAAAAATACATTGCATCCCAGCAGTCCCAAAAGTCTTACCTTGTTCCAGCATCTGTTCCAGCATCCATCAGTTAAATATCCACTTAAAAGTCTAAGTCAAAAGTAGCACCTACACTGGTGATTCATTTCATATATGATATTATACATGTTTCAATGCCACCAATATTGTAAAGTAATTAGCCTCCAATTAAAATAAATAAATTTATTTTAAAAAAGTAGCACCTAAATAACATGTGAGTGAGACAATTCATTTTTGAGGCAAGTTACTCTTCCACTATGAACCTGTGAATCAAACTAGTTTTGTGCTTCCAAAATACAAGATAGAAATCACCATTCTATAAGTGAGAAATAGGAAAAAAGAAATAGGGTAACAGGTCCTAAGCAACTCAAGAACATTAAGACTCGTTTTAATGTTAAGACTCTAGGGGTGGTTTTCCTGCCCCTAGATCTTTAACTAGCTTCATCCCTATGACAATGCCAAGAGTAGCCCATGCTGCAATTCTCATGGGTTGGAATCACATGTCTGTGGCTGCCTTGGGTGAGTTTGCATGCCAGTCTGGGTTCACTTGGGGCAGTCCAACTTCACTGGCTTCACTGGGTATTACCTTAGTGAGAAATGTCTGCACTGTGACCTTACTCCAATAGCAGTTTTCTGCTTGAGTCGTGCATGTATGGTTCCAGGAGGTTCCATCCTTTGAACTAGGTGGAAGCAGTAACGCACCTCCAATGCTTTGCTGGGTAAAACACAAGCTACATCAGGGCTTCTGGAATGGCATCCAGACGGGGCAGCTGACGAGCATGGCACTGAAATTTGGGGTACTGAACCTACAGTGTTCAGTACGATGAACAATGCTAAGCAGCTTTGGTCCCTTTTTTGAAATTGCTCTGCTCTGTCTAGGCTTCGTCTTCTCTCCTGCATGTGCATGCATGCTAAGTCGCTTCAATTATACCTGACTCTTTGCAACCCTATGGACTGTAGCCCTCCAGGCTCCTCTGTCCATGAGATTGTCCAGGCAAGAATACTGGCGTGGATTACACTTTCCTCCTCCAGGGGATCCTCCCAACCCAGAGATCGAACCCATGTCTCCTGCATTGGCAGGTGGGTTCCTTATCACTATCACCACCTGCTAATTACTCATTTCTTTCACTATGGATATGTTGAGAATTTTCCACATTTTTAAGTTCTGCTACACTTTAGGTCGTTTCTCTGTTCTTGCATTTTACTTTAAGTATTTAAAAGAAGCCAAGCAATACTTACTTAGATATTTCCTCTGCCAAATATTCAGTTTTATTGCTTTCAAGTTCTACCTTCCATAAAACACAAGGATACATACACAGTTCAGCCAAGTTCTTTGCCAATTTATAACACTATGGCCTTTCCTCCTTTGTCCAGCCATATGTGCCTTATTTTTGTCTAAGAGTTCATCAGAATAGCCTTTCCTGTTCATATTTCTACCAGCAGTCTGTTCACAACCACTTAGTTACTATCAAATAGAGATTTTCTTTATAGCTCTCCTATTTTCCTTTTGGGTCTTAATCAGAATGGCCTTGAAAGGTCCAGTCATGGCGAGTTGGCTTTTTCTAACACACACATCCAAAATCTTCTAGCCTCTACTGATTCCCTCATTTCAAAGCTGCTTCTGCATTTTTAGTACTTATTAAAGCAGAACCCCCACATCTTGATGTAAGACCAGATTTTTAGTCTTAGTCTGCATGTACTAGTTTAACAAAATATCAAAGACTGGGTAGCTTATAAACAATAGGAATGTACTTCTCCCAGTTCTAGAGACTGGGGAACCCAAATCATTGTGCCAACAGCATTGACGTGATGGCTGATGTGGGGAGAGAGCGAGCTAGGCAAGATGGCATGTTCAGACTCTCTTGGCCCGTGTTTTGTAAATAATGACTGTGTTACAGCTGAGATCATTTATAGCACTGTGCACGCGCATCACAAAGTACTCACTGGGTCCTGGGCTACTTTGTGCTGAATGGATAGATAAGCTCCACCCAGAAAAGTGGGGGCATTACAGCTGTGTCACTGTTGTGTCACAGAATGAAAGAACACAGCATGTCTGCTGCTACGACTGCTGGGCCAGCCAGGAGAGAATAAACATGTCTGCAGTCCTCATGGCTCCATGAGTTTTCTTCCAGCTTTCACGCTTGCATCTTCCCTACCCTGGGTTCAGTGAACAGTGCACACAGTGAGATACAGCAAGACAATTGGCATCATGAAAAGGATCAGCAATACAGCTGGTGAAGGGCCACTTCCTGGTTCATACATGACACCTTCCTACTGTGTCCTCACATGATGGAAGAGTGTGAGGGATCTCTCCAGAACCTCTTTTATAAGAGCAATAATTCTACTCATGAGGGCTCTAACTTCATGACATGATCCCCTCTCAAAAACCTCGCTTCCTAATATTATTGCTCTATCATCACCACTTTAAAGGTTAGAGTTTCACTATATGAATTTTGAGGAGACACACAAGTATCCAGGAGATATGAATGTATATGTGTGTGTGTGTTGTAAGGAATCAGCTCTTATGTTTGTAGAGGCTGAGAAGTCCCAGTATCTGTAGTCAGCAAAAGGGAAACACAGAAGAGTGAATGATGCAGTTCTAGTCCAAGTGCAGGAGACACCTAATGTACCAGTTCAACAAGTCCCACAGAATGAGTTTCCTACACTCGATATTTTGCTCTATTTGGACCTTCCATTGATTGGATGTACATCATGTGAAATGCCTGGCTGGATGAATCACAAACTGGAATCAAGATTGCTGGGAAAAATATCAACAACCTCAGATATGCAGATGACACCACCCTTATGGACAGAGATCAAAGAGGAACTAAAGACCCTCCTGATGAAAGTAAGAGAAGAGAGTGAAAAAGCTGGCTGAAAATTCAACATTCAAAAAACAAAGCTCAAGTCATCTGGTTCCATCACTTTATGGCAAATAGATAGGTAAACAATGGAAACAGTGACAGACTTTATTTTGGGGGGCTAAAAAATCACTGCAGATAACAAACTTACTAAATCACTTACTTACAAAATCACTGCAGCCATGAACCTAAAAAATGCTTGCTTCTTGGAAGAAAAGCTATGACCAAGCTAGACAGCATATTCAAAAGCAGAGACATTACCTTGCTGACAAAGGTCCATCTAGTCAAAGCTATGCTTTTTCCAGTAGTCGTGTATGGATGTGAGAGTTGGACTATAAAGAAAGCTGAGCACCGAAGAATTGATGCCTTTGAACTGTGGTGTTGGAGAAAACTCTTGAGAGTCCCTTGGACTGCAAGGAGATCAAACCAGTTAATTATAAAGGGAATCAGTCCTGAATATTCATTGGAAGGACTAATACTGAAACTGAAACTCCAAACTTTGGCCACCTGATGTGAAGAACTGATTCATTGGAAAAGACACTGATGCTGGGAAAGATTGAAGGCAGGAGGAGAAGGGGATGACAGAAGATGAGATGGTTGGATGGCATCACCAACTCAATGGACATGAGTTTGAGCAAGCTCAAACCTTGGACTTTCCTGGTGGCTCGGACGGTAAAGCATCTGCCTACAATTCAGGAGACCTGGGTTCAATCCCTGATTTGGAATGATCCTCTGGAGAAGGAAATGGCAACCCACCCCAGTACTCTTGCTTGAAAAATCCCATGAACAGAGGAGCGTGGTAGGCCATAGCCCGTGGGGTCACAAAGAGTCAGACATGACTGAGTGACTTCACTTTTCACTTTCACTTTGAGCAATCTCTGGGAGTTGGTGATGGACAGGGAAGCCTGTTGTACTGCAGTCCATGGGGTAGCAAAGAGTCAGACACGAATGAGCCACTGAACTGCACTGATTGATTGGATGAAGACCACCTATATTAAGAAGAATAATCTGCATACTGAATCTATCCCCTTCATGGATCACAGCCTTCTTCTGACAAAGGGGCTTGTGTAACTCAATGAAGCTCTGAGCCATGCTGTGCAGGACCACCCAAGATGGATAGGTTATAGTGAAGACTTCTGACAATGCGGTCCACTGGAGGAGGACCATTCTAGGGTTCTTACCCAAGAACACCATGAACAGTATGAAAAGAAAAAAAAAAAAAAATATATATATATATATATATATATATGTGTGTATGTGTTTGTATGTGTGTGTATAAATATATGACACCAGAATATAGGCCCACTAGTTTGGAAAAGTGAAGTCCTGTCTGACTCTTTGTGAACCCATGGATTGTAGCTTGCCAGGCTCCTCTGTCTATGGAATTCTCTAAGCAAGAATACTGATGTACGTTGTCATTCACTTCTCCAGGGGATCTTCCTGTCAGAAGGTGTTCAATATCCTACCGAGAAATAGTGGAGGGTAATAAATAATAGCTCCAGAAACAACAGCTGGACCAAAGCAGAAATTATGCTCAGTTGTGGATGTACCTGGTGGTGAATGTAAAGTCCAATGCTGTAAGGAACAATATTGCATAGGAACCTGGAGTTTTAGGTTCATGAATCAAGGTAAACTGGAGATGATCAAGGAGGAGATGGCAAGTGTGAGACTCAATATCTTAGGAATCAGTGAAGTTAAATGGACTGAAATGGGTAAATTTAACTCAGTTGACCATTATAGCTACTACTGTGGGCGAGAATCCCATACAAGAAATGGAGTGGCCCTCATAGTCAACAAAAGATTTTGAAATGTAGTACTTGGGTGCAACCTCAAAAGCAACAGAAAGATCTCATCTCATTTCTAAGGCAAAATATTCAATATCACAGCAATCCAAATCTGTGTCCCACCCACTAATTCTGAAGAAGCTGGAGCTGACTTCTATGAAGACTTACAAGATCTTCTAGAACCAAAACCAAAAAAAGATGTCCTTTTCATCTTTGGAGACTGGAATGAAAAAACAGAAAGTCAAGAGATATCTGGATTAACAGCCAACTTTGACCTTGGATTACAAATGAAGCAGGGCAATGGCTAAAAGAGTTTTGCCAAGAGAACACACTGGTCATAGCAAACACCCTCTTCCAATAACACAAGATATGACTCTACACATGGACATCACCAGATGGTCAATACCAAAATCTTCCATCACCAGATGGTCAATACCAAAAGCTTCCATAGAGCTTTCCAGTCAAAGATGGAGAAGCTCTATGGAGTCAGCAAAAACACAAGACCAGGAGCTGACCATGACTCAGATCATGAGCTTCTTATTGCAAAATTCAAGCTTAAATTGAAGAAGGTAGGGAAAACCACTAGGTCATTCAGATATGACCTAAATTAAATCCCTTATTATTATATGGTAGAGGTACACATCAAAACATCAATGATATATTGAATTTATTATATGTCCATTTGTTTTGGCAATCAGATCAGATCAGATCAGATCAGTCGCTCAGTCGTGTCCGACTCTTTGCGACCCCATGAATCACAGCACACCAGGCCTCCCTGTCCAAACCCTTATACAGCAAATGATTTAAATACTGAATTGTTTTTGTTAAATCTAGAGAAAAATTCTCAAATAAATTCATTTTTAGCCTCATTCTATAGTCCTAATTGGCAACATATTAAAAGATTTAAGTTCTGTACCTCTTTAAAAATTCATTAAAAGTCACTTTATGCTATTTTAATTGAAAAGATGTTAAATGTTAAATTATGACTTACTTTCCGCTTTGATTTAGCACAGTGATTTTCACATTCACATCAGTTACAAAATTATCCCCCCATCCCCTAGCCCAGTTTGAAGTTGATCTTCAAACTGAAGATCAAAGTTAGATCAAAAGGACAATGATTGCTCTTCAGAACACATTCTCAAATTTTACATAGATCATAAGAACACCATATTTTCTTGTATTTTATTATATTTATCAAACTCATTTTAACCTATTCACATTTTGTAAACAGAATTTTAGCACTGTGTCCCATTGTGTTAAGATAAATATTATTTAAATTGTAAAAAACTCCCCTTTAAAAGTTAGTGTATTTTCTTAGATTTGTTATGTCATGGTGAATTGATATTTCTAATTTGCATGTTTTACCTATAGGCATTAGATCCAAATTAATTCCTTTTATCCAGTCACTAAGTTCAGGTACTAACATGAGATAAATGCTGTGGAAATAGTCTCATAGAAGGTATAGACTAATTAGGGGGAAACAACCCGCATTCAGGCATACATAATCATCGTGCCTTCCTTTATCATAGTTCAAAGACACTATGTTTTTGAAAAATTGAAAAATCTGTGGCAACCTCACACCAGGCAAGTCCACCAGCACATTTTTCCAATAGCATTTGCTCACTTTGTGTCTCCATGTCACCTTTTGGTAATTCTTGTCATATTTTAAACTTTTTCATTATTATTATATGTCATTGTGTTCTGTGATCCGTAATCTTTGGTGTTTCTACTTTTACTTGCTGAAGGCTCAGATAATGATTAGCACTGTTTAGCAATGAAATGTTTTTATTTGATTTTTTATTAAATTAAGGTATGTATACTCTTTTTTAAGACATAATGTGATTATAAAATTGATAGACTGTATTGTAAACATAACTGTTTCATGCACTGTGAAACCAAAAATTTTTGTGTGACTTGCTTAATTGTGATATTTGTTTTATTGTAGTGGTCTGGAAATAAAAGTGCACTATGTCTGGGGTATACCTTATCAGACAAGAGAATGTTGATAAGTACTAGGAGGAAAAACACAGAATGCACAGCAACAAAGAATTAACTTTCTACTGAGTGATAAGGAAAGTCTGCTGAGATGATGTAAAAATGACCTGAGATGTGAAGGAAAAGAAACGTCCAGTTGGACAAACAGTGAAGTATTCTAGGATTGGTCAGCATGGGATAGGATTTCAATGTTTACTAGCATGAGTTTTAGCCATTTCCATGTTACTGCAAAATCAAAACTAAATGTTATTTTCCTTTATAAATTACAGTTCAGGATCTGACTGCTGCACAAACCAGGCAGGGAACCTGTTTTTGATGGTATTAGACAAGAAATGAAAAGGAGCATCTTTAATGTTCCATTTAAGAAAATTAGGGATGATTCTATCTTGCAAGTGAAATATAGATATTTCAAAATTTTGCAAAGATGTCAAAGATATTCTGTCAGTGTTTCTAAAGAAGAAATATACATTTTTTTTCAAGAGTTACTAGTAACCAATTATTTATGTTTGTTTTCAGGTAGTTGGCATTCTTTTTTCTTTTCTTTTCTTTTTCTAATTTTAACTTCATGGGACATTTGCTTTGTACTAAATGCAATAAATTGCATGATTTTTTGAGAGGATAGGAAGTGATCTGGGGGCCAAGGTCTCCCATGAGGATAAGTACAGTCAATTTGTTATTCCACATCTGTAAGTGAGCTAGTTAAATATATTGCAGCATATTCATATAATACTATGCAAGCATTAAAATGATATACTTAAAGTTTGTTTTTATTGAAAATATTTGCAATATAGGTTGGGATAAAATTGATTCATAATCATATTAAGATGGATGTAAGGGGCACTTGTTTAAAATGGCAACATATGAGGATCCTAAACTCAACTCCTCCCACAGGTAAAGTGAATCTACAGCTACATATGGAATATTGTTTCTGAAAGAAACCTAAAACTTAGCTGGGTCAATAAGAAAAAATATACATTGAAATGGGTAGGAGAGCCTGAGACATAGGTTTCCCTGGTGTGACAATCTATTATCAGGAGGGAACACACAATTCTCAGCTTCTCCCTGATGAATGAGTTTTAAACCCCACATCTGACACCCTGTCTTTTAAGATCTGCACCTGAGAGGTAGCTCCTCACAACACCTAGCTGTGAAAGCCAACGAGGATTGCATCCATGAGACCCACAATACTATGGTGAATTAATAAACAATTCTCAAAAGGATCACACAGATTAGACTCAGTGTGGCTAGTGCTCCAAGACACAGTACAGAGTTAGCCACCTGCATCTGGTCCAGTCTTTATGTGAAAGAGACCTATTTATTTATCTTAAAAGACTTGACCTGAGGGTATATCAAATTTATGCACATACAGGAGCTAATGGAAATACTCAACAAATATCCTGAAGGTCAGTATGTGCCATCTTTCCTCTCTCCCTCTACCTTACTCCAGGTTGCTAATGTCTCCCAGAAAGAGGCTTGTACACACATATAGAGTTCTGGTTTTTATGGCTGCCAACCCCCAAAATTAAGGACACCCCTTAATTATCTAGCTCTGATAACCAGCAGAGCTTATATGTGCAAGGGCACAAGACTAACAAACAGAGAAATAGTTCTTAGTCAGCCACTTCATCCCCTCTAGTAGACAGAAACACCCAGTCTTTTCATAAAATAGGACTATCAGGTTACTTTCATAGCTACAGAGAGCTAATTAAGCACATATCTAGGGGTTAACTGTAGTTGTCTCCAGAGTTGTAGCATCTTCATGCTCTCCCTTTGTCTCACCCAAAGTTGCCAGTGTTTCTAAGAAAGGACCTTGTGTATGTATCTGGTGCTCTAGATTTTAAAGCTGCTGCTTTGAGGGCACATTCCAGGGGGGTTGTGTTCACAGATTCAACAATACTGTAACAAACAACAAAATACCTCTTAAGTGTCTCAGACAGAAAAACCATATCCCAGTCTTCCCTCAAAAGAGATGTGTTTGCATACTTAAAATTTGCTTCCTGAGGGTCTGACTTCCAATAAAATGAACCTAGGTGCTCACTGAGATAATCCCTTTCATGGCACTGACAGATATTGGAAAACCTCGACCACTGGTGACTACTCAGAACAAAATAGACTTCTTGAAAAATCACAAAGTTTGAGTAGCAACCAAGAACTAGGGCACGGTTGAACCATAAGTTGGATCTCTTATATGATTTAATATTTCAAGACTGGGAGAAGTGACTGCTGTTGCTTTTTTTTTCTTTTCTAATGTATAGACAGTAACATAGAAAGTCAAGAAAAATTAAGAAACACAGGAATATGTCCCAAAGAAAGCAACAAAATAAAAGCTCAGAAAAATACCTTAATGGAAAGGAGATACACAATTTGCCTGATGTAAGGTTCAAAATCAAAGTCATAAAGATGCTCACCAAGCTCAGGAAAACAATGAATAAACAGTGATAATTTCAAGAATATGTCAATATAATAACTGAAGTGAAAAATACATTACAGGGGCTCAACAGTAGACTAAATGAAGTAGAAAAAAATATCAGCAAAAAGAAGACAGAGAAGTGGATTCATTCAGTCAGAGTAGCATAAGTAAAACATAAATTGAAAACATGAAGACAGCTAAAAGGACTTATGGGACAATGTCAAGTGACCCAATATTTGATAATACAAGTCCTATAAGGTAAAGAGGGAGAGAGAGGAAAAGGGCATAAAACTTTGAAGAAAAATAATGGCCGAACAATTTCTTAATCTAGGAAAGGAAAGCGACATTCAGATCCAGGAATTTTAGAGAGTTCCAAGTAAGCTGAACTCAAAGAGATGCATACCAAGATACAGTATATTTAAACTGTCAAATGTTAAAGGCAAGAAGGAAATCCTAAAAGAAGCAAGAGAAAAACAACTTGTTACATACAAGGCAACTTTCATTAGACTATCAAGAGATTTTTCAGCAGCAACTTCACAGGTCAGAAGGAAATTGCACGATATATTCAAACTGCTAAAAGAAAAAAAAAAAAAAAAAACTTACCAGTAATACTCTACCTGGCAAACCTGCCAAAACTGGTGAGGTTGCAGAGATAGGGGCAATCTCATGTACTGTTGGTAGAAATGTAAATTGGTAAACTCACTGTGAAAAACAGTATGGAGGTTCCCCCATAAAAGTAAATACAGAAATATAAGATGTAGCAATTTCACTCTGGGCATTTAGCCAAAGGAAACAAAATCATTATCTGGAAAAGTTATCTTTACCCCATGTTCATTGTAGCATTATTTGCAATATCAAAGACATGGAAACAACCAAAATATCCATCAGGGGATGAAAGAATTTGTGATATATATGCATACAGTTCAGTTCAGTTGCTCAGTCATGTCCGACTGTGCGAACCCATAGACTACAGTATACCAGTCATCCCTGTCCATCACCAGCTCCCACAGTTTACTCAAACTCATGTCCATCGAGTCAGTGATACCATCCAACCCTCTCTTTCTCTATTGACCCCTTCTCCTCCTGCCTTCAGTCATTCCCAGCATTAAGGTCTTTTCCAATGAGTTAGTTCTTCGCATCAGGTGGCCGAAGTATTGGAGTCCATCTTCATCATCAGTCCTTCCAATGAATGTTCAGGACTGATTTCCTTTAGGATAGATTGGTTGGATCTCCTTGCAGTCCAAGGGACTCTCAAGAGTCTTCTCCAACACCATAGTTCAAAAGCATCAATTCTTCAGCGCTCAGCTTTCTTTATAGTCCAGCTCCCACATCCATATATGACTACTGGAAAAACCATAGCTTTGCCTAGAAAAACTTTTGTTGGCAAAGTAATGCTTCTGTTTTTAATATGCTGTCTAGGTTGGTGATAACTTTTCTTCCGAGGAGCAAGTGTCTTTTAATTTCATGGCTGCTGTGACCATCTGCAGTGATTTTGGAGCCCAAGAAAATAAAAGTCTGTCACCGTTTCCACTGTTTCCTCACTTATTTGCCATGAAGTGATGGGACCAGATGCCATGATCTTAGTTTTCTGAATGTTGAGATTTAAGCAAACTTTTTCACTCTCCTCTTTCACTTTCATCAAGAGGCTCTTAGCTCTTCTTCGCTTTCTGTCAAAAATATATGCATGTATGCATACAATTGAATATTATTCAGCCATGAAAGAGAAAGTTCTGCCATTTTTTTAATAACTGTAAATGTGGTTTTTAGCAACTGCATTATGTTGCAACAACACAGTTGTATATGAGTGCATTATGTTCAGTTAAATAGGTCAAATGCAGAAAGACAGAATTTGTATATGTGGAATCGAAAAAACAGCAAGCAAACAAACAATAAACTCTGAGCTGCAAAGAACAAATTGGCTGGGTGCCAGAGGCAGGGACTGGTGAAGGGGGTGAAACAGGTAAAGTGGTCAAAAGACACAAAACTCTAGTTATAAAAATAGGTAAGTTCTAAGGATAAAGTACAGCATGGTAAGTATAGTCAATAGTATTGTATTTCAGATTTGAAAATTGCTAGGACGAGAGATCTTAAAAATTCTTATCACACACAAAAAAATAACGATGTGGTGATGGATGTTAATCAGATTCACTGTGGTGATTAATTCACAGTATATACATATATCAGGGCTTCCTGGGTCATGCAGTGATAAAGAATCCACCTGCAGGAGATGCAAGAGACCCAGGTTCTATCCCTGCATTGAGAAGATCCTCTGGAGGAGGAAATGGCAACCCGCTTCAGTAGTCTTGCCTGGAAAATTCCATGGACAGAGGAACCTGACGGGATAAAGTCCATGAGATCAGACACTCAAGAATCAGACACGACTGAGCACACACACATATATTGACACCTTATGTTGTACACCTGAAACTAACACTATAGTATGTGTCAATTATTCATCTATAAATGTTAATTAATATTTTAAAAGATAGAATTCATAAATAAAAATTGCAGGAAAAACTAGAATGCTATACTCATGAAAAGTGTTTGTGCATTTGTACATGATGAGATTAAAAGTGATATGTATTTTTCTGTCTTTTTGATCATGTCCATTTTCTATAATAAAATATATATTTCTTATCCAGAGGAATAACGTGTTATTTTTCAATTAAGTTTCTAAATGTAACTTACATTAATAGGTAAAATATCAACATCAAATGTAAGGTCAAGAAGCTTTTAAATGTTGCTGTCAAAGTTAGAGATGTGAATTTTTAGAGTGACATTAAGGATTTTTTTCTTTTTATTTTTCCAACTACTGAATCACATTCTTGACTTAAATTTTTACTTAAGACATTTTATGATGAGATATATAGAAAATAAGCATTATTAATGATAAATGATATTTGTTGATGTTTTACAAAGCATATACAGGATGCAGATTTCATAGGAAATTATCTGGAAATAAAAATTATTATACATTGGTTTCAAACTCTGAAGTTTCTTCGGTTGGCATTTATGGTGGTTTTATATAAGATGGTAATGTCTGTACAAATATACAAATGTATATACAAATATATATAAGATGGTAATATCTATACAAATGTTTTTACTTTTGATGCTGGTTTAACTAGTAATATTTCTCAATACTGTTGCATTCAAGGTGACGTCAGTGAGTATTCAACAGGTTTTTATTCTGAAGAAAGAAATGAACGTTTGAAGTTTGGCTGCCATTATTTAAAAATGAAAATTAAAAAATAATAATAGTAAAAGAAAGAGAAAAAAAGATTAGCAGTCTGAAGAATTTGCGGGGGATGCGGTGGCTGGATCAGTTCTCCGTTGCAGCACATAGGCTTCTCTCTAGCTGCAGTGCACAGGCTTCTCTTGTTATGGCTCATGGACTTTAGGGCATGAAGACTTCGCTAATTGCAGCACACACACTTAGTTGCCCTGCAGCAAGTGGGATCTTAGTTCCCTGACCAGGAATCAAACCCAAGTCAGCTGCATTGGGAGGAAAATTCTTAACCACTGGACACTGGGGAGATCCTGGGAAACTTTTTCAGAACATTATGATTATCTCTCAATTACTCAGAGATGCTACAGATAGTCCCTGCTCTCTACCTGAATATTTAGACTGGAGGCTGGACAAACAACTGAGGCTCTCTTCAAATATTATTTTACAGAAGAAGAAAATCTTACAGATGAGAAACTGAAGGTAACACGATGCTCATTTTCTCCTAATCCAAAACTCATCTGATAAATTAATAAAGCATTTTTGTGACTGTTTTCACCTTGTTAGAGTGTTATTAAATAAGTGGGATTTATATAAACAATTTTTAAATCTAACAATGGAAACAACCAAATCCAGGTGCTTCAAATAATTCAAATATAAAATAATATTTAAGACATAGCAGCCGCTGAAGTGGGCTGAGTGAATAGTGTTTCATTTACTGCTAAAGAAACTTCTAACTTACTCCAGATGAATCACAATTTAGTGGCTGAGTGGTGAGATGGAACCATAAATGAATAGACTATTTTTCTTCCATATTTATATGTCTGTCTGTCTGCCTATCTATCTGAAAAAAAAATCCATCTAAAAATGGAAATTTTCTTTTTCATTAGTGTTCATAAATCCTTGGAGGATTATTTTCACAGAAAGTTGGAAGGAATATCCTTGAATGCTGAGTGATAGGGAAGGACTAGCACATTAAAATTCTTTTCTGGCACTTTTCAATCAATTTACAGTTACTTCTTGCCTTGAACTGTCTGGCAAACTGTTGATTTTACTGTCATTGATACTTGTTTCATTTTTTTCTCCTCAATTCTTATAAACTGTATATGCAATAAGAAGGAAACACACATGATTTTCAGGGGTGGTCTATCTTTAGCCAAAATGATCCACACCAGAAAATTCCAGATGATTTCCTGGTTTTTATCAGTGATGAACTGACGTGTGTATAATTCTAACCTCTTCATTATCTGGTTTGTATTTTATTCACATTGAGTAGAAATACTTTTCAAAGGTGTGGTTTTCCTTTCTGATAGGATTTTAGATATGGAAGAAGATTTCTAGGTTGGACTGGATAGATGCTGTAGATTAATTATAAGGGAACTAATGGCAATTTAGAGGGTCACCTATGTTGTAATTAGAAAATAGAGTGAGTACACCTCATATAACCCTATTAATTGTTTTAATTGTTTACATATTTAATTTGAAAGACAAAATTTTCTTTATGGGGGAGGCAGGTGGTGCCATGTAATATGTGTGATCGTAGTTCCCCAAACAGGGTTTAAACCCAAACCCCTGCATTGGACGTGGAGAGTCTTAAGCAGAGGATCTCCAGGGAAGTCTCTCTGTCTTTTTTTTTTTTTTTAAATAATTTAAACATTGCAATTTGGATCACAATAAACTGTGGAAAATTCTGAAAGAGACGGGCATACCAGACTACCTGACCTGCCTCTTGAGAAACCTGTATGCAGGTCAGGAAGCAACATTTAGAACTGGACATGGAACAACAGACTGGTTCCAAATAGGAAAAGGAGTACACCAAGGCTGTATATTGTCACCCTGCTTATTTAACTTATATGCAGAGTACATCATGAAAAATGCTGGGTTAGAGGAAGCACAAGCTGGAATCAAGATTGCTGGGAGAAATATCAATAACCTCAGATATGCAGATGATGCCATCCATATGGCAGAAAGTGAAGAAGAGCTAAAGAGCCTCGTGATGAAAGTGAAAGAGGAGAGTGAAAAAGTTGTCTTATAGCTCAACATTCAGAAAACTAAGATCATGGCATCTGGCCCCATCACTTCATGGGAAATAGATGGGGAAACAGTGGATATAGTGGTTGACTTTATTTTTCTGGGCTCCCAAATCACTGCAGATGCCAATTGCAGCAATGAAATTAACAGACACTTACTCCTTAGAAGGAAAGTTATGATTAACCTAGACAGCATATTCAAAAGCAGAGACATTACTTTGCCAACAAAGGTCCATCTAGTCAAGGCTATGGTTTTTCCAGTGGTCATGTATGGATGTGAGAGTTGGACTATAAAGAAAGCTGAGTGCCTAAGAATTGATGCTTTTGAACTGTGGTGTTGGAGAAGACTCTTGAGAGTCCCTTGGACTGCAAGGAGATCCAACCAGTTTATGCTAAAGGAGATCAGTTCTGGGTGTTCATTGGAAGGACTGATGTTGAGGCTGAAACTCCAATACTTTGGCCACTTCATGCAAAGAGTTGACTCATTGGAAAAGACTCTGATGTTGGGAAAGATTGAGGGCAGGAGAAGGAGATGACAGAGGATGAGATGGTTGGATGGCATCAACTTTCTGGACGTGGGTTTGGGTGGACTCCAGGAGTTGGTGATGGACAGGGAGGCCTGGCATGCTGCAGTTCATGGGGTCACAGAGTTGGACACAACTGAGCAACTGAACTGAACTGAATTGAATTGATTAAATACAGAGTCATACAGTTAGACTATTATTGTATTGTCTGTGATTAGATGTGATGTTAAAATCATGAACCAAATCATCAAATCCAATCTTCTAGGATTTTTTTGGTTTTTGAACTTAAATTCAAGCCTTTAATCCTTTTGAGTTAGCTTTTGTGTTTGGTATAAAATAGTGGTGCAGTTTCATTTTTTTGCATGTTATTCAGTTTTCTCCAATACCATCTGTTTAAGGGATTCTTGTTATCTCCATTGCATATTCTTGCCTCATTGTCAGAAATTAATTGTTCATGTATGTTTGGGTATATTTTTAGACTGTCTATTCTGATCCACTGATCTGTGTGTCTGTTTTGCGCCAACATCATACTTTTTCAAATACTTTAGATTTGAAACATAGTTTGAAATCATGGAGCCTGATTCCTCCAGTTTTGTTCTCTCAAGATTGTTTTGGCTATTTGAGGTATTTTGTGGCTCTATACTAACTTTAGAATTTCTCATTCTAGTTTCATGAAAATGTTGTTGGAATTTTATAGGGATTACAAAATTTTCTTGATAATTTTTCATGGAATCTTTTTGCTAGATCATATGGATCTTGTATAAGCAATTAAAATGCAGTTAACATAAGCAGGAAATAGCTGGCACAAAATGTTAGATCAGAAATGAATTTTGAAAATGACATGGCTGAACATGATATCTTCTTATACAAGATTCAGAATCCTGGAAAGATCAAGTGATTTATTGAAGTCAGAGAAATTGTTGTGCAGTGGATAGGAATAAAGCTCTCTCTATTGTTTCTTATACTTCCTGTCATTTCTTTGATGTTACTAGGATTCCCATCTATTTATTCTAGGCATACATGTCTAGCCATGACATTTTATAATGATATATTGACCTTAAGGGACCTTAAACAATTTATGTTATCACACTGTCTTATGGGGCTGCCCAAGTGGTGCTAGTGGTAAAGAGTCTACCTGCCAACACAGGAGACAAAGAGATGCAGGTTCAATCCCTGGGTCAGGAAGATGCCCTGGAAGATGAAATGGCAACCCATTCCAGTATTCTTGCCTGTAAAATTCCATGGACAGAGAAGTCTGGTGGACTGCAGTCCATCAGGTCACAAAAAGTTGCACGTGACTGGAGCAACTCAGCCTACTTTCTTATCACTATCTCTGTGACCCTGAAAATCTAACTTAGCTACTCTGCACTTTGGTTTCCTCATTACTGGTATCCATGATTATTAGTTTCCATCTCATAGGATTTTTATAAAGATTCAATAAAAGAGTTCCTCTAAACAGACTGGCATATCAACTGCCATTGAACATGGTTTTCTTCATTGTTTCTATTGATAATGATATGAATGTTTCCAGATAAATAGAAGAGAACCATTACGAAGAAGAACTCTCTAAAAAGGAAAAAATACATAAGTAAAATAAGTATTTCCAGAAAACAGTTTTGAGGCAGAGTCTGTAATTTTGAATTCATGATCAACACAGTCTCCTTCAATATAGTCTCCATCAATGAATGTTCAAAACTTAGGGAATAACAAAAATGAAAAAATAACTCAAATGTCTACCAACTTACAAATGGATAAACAAATGTGTTATATACACCTAGTATTCAGACTTAGACACATACAAGAACACAAATGAAACTTCAGGACATTATACTAAGTGAAGTAAGTCAATCACAGGAGGCCAAATTCTGCATGATTCTCTAATACCTGGAGAGGTTATAAGGGGCAGGGGATAAGAGGAGGGAGGGCATGGGAAGTTGTTTTTTAATTATGATGGAGTTTCAGTTTGGGAAGATGAAAAAGTTCTGGAGATCGCTGGTGGTGACGGTTATACTACAATGTTAATGTACTTAATACCACTGAATAAAATGGCTAAATTGGTTAAATTTAATGTTATGTATACCTATCATCATTAAAACAAAAGAATAAAAGGAAAGGGGTTTGCTTGAAATATAAAATTTTAAATATAAAAATTTAAAGATCTGAAATATAAAATTTTAAAAATAACGAGCCTTGTTAAAAAACTGAAATGGAAAGTCAGTGCAGTGGCAGCACATGGTGTGAATGAGGGAAATGTGTGACCTCACTGAAGCAATGATTGTTAGCACAGGGAATGGAGGTATAAATGGTCTTCCTTCAGAAATGCCAGTTTCCCACATTTTCTGAGCCAGGAGCAAAGGAAGAGTTGACCACCTCAGTTGTTGACACCTAACTCCAAGGAGAATTTAAACACATAGAATTTAAAAGAGCCTAGGAATTGTGACTTTATTTTCATTCAAATATTGGGGATAAAGAAGAGTTGAAAGAAATTATTTTAAAGCTTTTTTATGTGTCAGAGACTATGGTGGTTACTTTATATAATCCCAACATATTTAATTAACATTTAAGAATTTAATTTATTTTTAAGAATGACTAAAGAAAAGTTATGACCAACCTAGACAGCATATTAAAAAGCAGAGACATTACTTTGCCAACAAGGTCCGTCTAGTCAAAGCTATGGTTTTTCCAGTCGTCATGTATGGATGTGAGCTGAGCACCGAAGAATTGATGCTTTTGAACTGTGGTGTTGGAGAAGACTCTTGAGAGTCCCTTGGACTGCAAGTACATACAACTAGTCCATCCTAAAGGAAATTAGCCCTGAATACTCATTGGAAGGACTGATGCTGAAGTTGAAACTCCAATACTTTGGCCACCTGATAAAGGAACTGATTCATTTGAAAAGACCCAGATACTGGGAAAGATTGACGGCAGGAGAAGAAGGGGACAACAGGATGAGATGGTTGGGGGGCATCATCGACTCAATGGACATGAGTTTGGGTAAATTCTGGGAGTTGGTGATGGACAGGGATGCCTGGCGTGCTGCAGTCCATGGGTCACAAAGAGTTAGACATGACTGAGACTGAATTGAACTGAATATTTTCAGGAATGAAATGTATTACCCTTAAGGAACAATCCATCAACCTGATAGCTCAGTTGGTGAAGATTCTGCCTGCAATGCAGGAGACCCCAGTTTGATTCCCAGGTAGGGAAGATCCACTGGAGAAGGGATAGGATACCCACTCCACTATTATTGGGCTTCCCTTGTGGCTCAGCTGGTCAAGAATCCACCTGCAATGCTGGAGACCTGGGTTCAATCTCTTAGTTGGGAAGATCCCCTGGAGAAGGGAAAGGCCACCCACTTTGGTATGCAAAGGGTACCAATTTTTCTGGACTGGAGAATTCCATGGACTGTTATAGTCCATGGGGTTGCATAGTGTCAGACATGACTGAGAAACTTTCGCTTTCAAGAACAAATATTCACCCACACATTTTTACCCTTCTATCCTGCAGTGTAGATCACAACAAGCTGTGGAAAATTCATAAGAAGATTGGAATACCAGACCACTTTACTTGCCTCCTGAGAAACCTGTATGCAGGTCAAGAAGCAACAGTTAGAACTTGACATGGAACAACAGACTGGTTCCAAATTGGAGAAGAAATATGTCTGGGCTATATATTGTCACTCTGCTTATTTAATTTATATGCAGAGTACATCATGTGAAATGCCAGGCTGGATGAAGCACAAACTGGAATCAAGATTGCTGTGAGAAATGTCAATAACTTCAGATATGTAAATGACACCACTCTTATGGCAGAAACTGAAGAGGAACTAAAGAACCTCTTGATGAAGGTGAAAGAGGAGAGTGGAAAAGCTGGCTTAAAACTCAGCATTCAAAAAGCGAAGATCATGGCATCTGGTCCCATTACTTCAAGGCAAATAGATGAGGAAACAATGGATATGGTGACAGATTTTAATTTCTTGGGCTCCAAAATCACTGCAGATGGTGACTGCAGCCATGACATTACCTAGAAAACATATTTAAAAACCGAGACATTACTTTGCTGACAAAGGCTCATCTAGTCAAAGCTATGGTTTTTCCAGTAGTCATTATGAATGTAAGAGTTGGATCATAAAGAAGGGTGAGCACCAAAAATTGATGCTTTTGAAGAATGTGATGTTGGAGAAGACGTTTGAAAGTCCCTTGGACTGCATGGAGATCAAATCAGTCAATCCTAAAGGAAATCAATCCTGACTATTCATTGGAAAAACTTATGTTGAAGCTGAAGCTCTAATACTTGGCCACCTGATGCAAACAGCCAGTTCATTGGAAAAGACCCTTGATGCTGGGGAAGTTTGAAGGCAGGAGGATAAGGGAACAAAAGAGGACAAGATGGTTGAATGGCATCACTGACTCAATGGACGAGTTTGAGCAAGCTCTCGGAGATGGTGTAGGACAGGGAAGCCTGGTATCCTACAGTCCATGGTGTCACAAAGAGTCAGACATGACTGAGTAACTGAACAATAACAACCATAATACATGGATCAAATATTTATCAGTAGAGCTTGAAGTACATGTGTATGTGCATGTGTGATGTGACCTTTTAAAAGGACAAACACTATAATTTTTGATGAACTTATTTATAGGTAGTTGCAATTTATAAATATGCATTTCTGAAAGAGTTAAAGAAAAGCAATGTAAATCCTTCCAAAAGTCTAAGAAATAACTGCATAGCACTATTTTTCTTATATATTTCTATTAAGGGCCCTCAAAACTATATAGGCCAAATGTCAAAGCTCTGGAAATCTGACAGGTTCACCGATGTGGTCCATGGTCCTAAGTGGAGACAAACTGATAAGTATGAACTATTTTAAGGAGGAAGCCAAGGAGGAAGAACTTGAAACTCAAAATGGGACATGGGAGGCCTGAGATTTAGTACTCTCTGTCTCACTTTAACAAATTTACTTAATTTTTTATGCCTCAATTTTCTCATGTCTCAAATAAGAATTTCAATAGTATTTGATTCATAAGGTTTAAGGGAAGATTAATTAAAATAATACAGTAGAATAAGTGATGCATAATAAATTCATACAATGTGTAAGTAATTTAAAGACATTAAATTAATAAATTAATACATTAGTAAAGATGTTATCAATAGTAAGAGCTATGAAAATAATATTAATTTATATAATAAATTAACTTATGTACACAACTAATAGTAATTATATTTAACTAACAATATAAATAATTATAATTAAGATTAATTAATATAAGATTAACAATAAAAGTAATAATGAAAGTAATTCATATTTTGTGTCAGGTATAGTGCTAAATATTTTATAGCTATTACAATATTTAATATTACCAACAACACTATGAAATCTATATTATTATTTTTATAATCCTGTCCCTACTGTGAATGGAACATAAGACACAGAGAAGGTAAGTCACTAAAAGCAGACTGAAGATTCCAACTGAAGAGTTCTGCTTCAGAATTCATGCTTCTCACAGACATAGTAAATGTGCATGAATGGTAGTCCGTGGCACCTGCCATAGCATTTAACATGGAAAGAGCACAGGCCATAATAACATATTCTAAATATCATTAGTTGATTAATTTCTTCTATTTTTAGTTTTACAAATGCTCTATTTTAGTTGTATTAGTCCTCACATAAGGTGAAAAGTCAGCCCTCTTACAATACTACTAAAAATGGGCATATTCTGAGATACAGAAAACAGAAAGTGGTGACCCAGTTGGTGCAATGGTATTTCTCTTAAATTCCTGCAACACTTAACTTATAAATTCAGATATAAGATCTCAGAATAATCAGGAAATTTATGAAATAAACAATGCAGAGAACAAGCTTTAAGCACAGAGGAATGAATGAGCAAGAGGAACAAAAAATTTTACGTACTCTAGAATCATCTAAATTTTTGAAATATGTAGGCCTATTTTTTTTTTAATTTTATTTTATTTAACTTTACAATATTGTATTGGTTTTGCCATATATCAACATGAATCTGCCACAGGTATACATGTGTTCCCCATCCTGAACCCTCCTCCCTCCTCCCTCCCCATACCATCCCTCTGGGTCGTCCCAGTGCACCAGCCCCAAGCATCCAGTATCGTGCATCGAACCTGGACGGGTGACTCATTTCATGTATGATATTATACATATTTCAATGTCATTCTCCCAAATTATCCCACCCTCTCCCTCTCCCAAAGAGTCCAAAAGACTGTTCTATACATCAGTGTCTCTTTTGCTGTCTCCTACACAGGGTTATTGTTATCATCTTTCTAAATTCCATATATATGCGTTAGTATACTGTATTCGTGTTTTTCTTTCTGGCTTACTTTACTCTGTATAATAGGCTCCAGTTTCATCCACCTCATTAGAACTGATTCAAATGTATTCTTTTTAATGGCTGAGAAACACTCCTTTGTGTAAATGTACCACAGCTTTCTTATCCATTCATCTGCTGATGGACATCTAGGTTGCTTCCATGTCCTGGCTATTATAAACAGTGCTGCGATGAACAATATGTAGGCCTATTTTAATGTCTCTCAGAGAAGGCAATGGCACCCCACTCCAGTACTCTTGCCTGGAAAATCCTATGGACGGAAGAGCCTGGTAGGCTGCAGTCCATGGGGTCGCTAAGAGTCGGAAACGACTAAGCGACTTCACTTTTTTCACTTTCATGCTTTGGAGAAGGAAATGGCAACCCACTCTAGTGTTCTTGCCTGGAGAATCCCAGGGACGGGGGAGCCTGGTGGGCTGCCGTCTATGGGGTCGCACAGAGTCAGACACGACTGAAGCAACTTAGCAGCAGCAGCAGCATTTTAATGTCACAATAGAACTAAGCAGATTCCTTAAACTGAAAAAACTATAGATGTGAAAAAATATCTCCATGGTGGAGAAAGAAAGGCTGCAGCGTAGTTGTTAGGCTGCAGAACCTCCGTTTTGTTGGAGCTATGGTTCTCCAAGCTCCAACTTCTACTTCTACAGTGGGGTTGAAACTTACTCAAGGAAGGCCTTCAGTTTTCACATGACATTCCAGCAAAGGTTGAGATTAGTCCCCTCACACATAAAGTCTTATGCTGGAAGATATATTAATGATATCGATATTGATAGCACAAGAAAGTTCAAGAACGAAACCTAGAGTGTTAAATAATATGTCCCAAGTCACACAGTTCATGAACGTGGTCCCCACTTGTTTTTCCTCCTACATATTTACGTTTATTGTATGTCTCATTTTCACTTTTACCACTTTACTAGGCAGCTGACATCTACCATTAAAGAGTGCCTCTTGCTTAATTTTCTGTCAGAAAACTTAAACCATAATCAACTGGGCTAACAGCATATCTGTTTCCCAAAGCCAATTGCAATCTGTGTCGGAGATGTGAATCTGCATTGTTGTTGTGCCTGTTTCCTTTTCTTAAACCAGAATGCTGTCACCTAGAAAACTAGAGGCTGTATCACTGACAGGCAGCTTTCTTTATTTTATTTATTAATTTTTTATTGTCTACCCCCTTTGCTGCTGCTAAGTTGCATCAGTCATGTCTGACTCTGTGTGACCCCATAGATGGCAGCCCACCAGACTCCCCCAACCCTGGGATTCTCCAGGCAAGAGCACTGGAGTGGGTTGCCATTTCCTTCTCCAAAGCATGAAAGTGAAAAGTGAAAGTGAAGTCACTCAGTCGTGTCCGACTCTGTGCGACCCCATGGACTGCAGCCTGCCAGGCTCCTCTGTCCATGTATTTTCCAGGCAAGAGTGCTACCCCCTTTACCTTTTCTCAATTTAAAGATATCCCAGAAATGGGCTCCTCATTGTCCACTGCAATGTCCTCTGTTATTTTTACTTAAGTGCATCACTGCAAATAATATTGTGTGGCTATTTTTTTAATTTAATTGAGTTTTGTTTTAGGATTTTTCTCTCTGTAAAGAGGTTTCATGACAAAATCTAGCAAATATCCCTATCAGCTTATAAATAAATCATTATATTAAAGAAGTGCCTGCTAACTCACGTCAGTCATGTCCGACTCTTTGTGACCCTATGAACTGTAGCCCTCAAGACTATTCTGTCAGTGAGATTCTCCAGGCAAGAATACTGGAGTGGGCTACCATGTCCTTCTCCAGGGGATCTTCCCAATTCAGAGATCAAACCTGGGTCTCCCCAGTTGCAGGGCAGGTTCTTTACCATCTGAGCCACCAGGGAAGCCCTAGTAAAAAAGTAGAATTTATTACTATATGAATGTGCAAGACAGTCCAAAGATATTCTCAACAAGGCAGAAGGGAACAAAGGAAAAAAAGAGATACTCTGCAAAATTTTAGCAAAACCTACTTCTATATACAGCTGAAATGACTATAAAAAGTTATTAAGAAACAGAGAAAGCACATTATATTCTGGAAAACAAAGCTTGTACTGTTGAACTGCTTTACATTTTAATGTGTAAATTTGTTCTTGGCTTTTCCATTGAAAACATCAAACCATTTGGCATTCTGTGTGAGACATAAATGCATTAAAAATGTGCAGCAACATTTATTAAAATATATAAAGGAACAAAGGCTAAGATTAATTTTCCCCTTCTCTTTTTATTTGAGGGCCACCACTAGGGCATTTAATATGGGTAAAGCCAGATTCGTAAAGCTTTCACTAGACAGTTATCACCAATGAGTAAGAGCTTAATCAGCATATATCTTTTAAATACATTCAATAGAGGAATTGGACTGTTCATTGCATTGTAATTTATAGGGTTTTTGTTTTTGATTACATAAGGGAAATGCATTTTTATGCCTTAAAAGCATTCTTTTGTGATGTCAAAAATGTATTACATTATTGTTCAGAAAATGGTGTTTCAATTTGGTGCGGAAGTCTAAAATCACCGGAGTGGAAAAGATAACAAGTAGATTCTTCAAAGTCTTGCCATTTGTGAATTTTTTTTTCTTCCAAAGTTCTTTTCTTTGGTTAGATAATGAGTGCAACTCTGCTCAATGGCACCTTTCAATTCTTTCTAAGTGTTTAAATCCTGTATTTACTATATTTGTGGAAAGTCTGTTTAAACAGGATTAAAATAAGTGCGTATTTAGTATTTCAATCAGACATAAAGAAAGAAAATGATGTTGAAATAAAGTTTGATTTTTTTCCCTTCTTTCTTTATATTTGGTGACTGTATGCAAGTAATTCAATCTCCACTTAGATAATAAATACCTAAGGTGACTAGGTGGATCAGCCACTATCAACGATGCTTATAGAAAATAAACTAAAGAGGCAAAGCAGTTGTTCTTAACTGTAAAGTTTTGTTGTTTTTGTTTAGTGGCTAGGTCATGTCCGACTCTTTTGTGACCCCATGGACTGTAGCCTGCCGAGATCCTCTATCCATGGGATTTTCCAGGAAAGAATTCTGGAGTAGGTTGCCATTTTCTTCTCCAGGGGATCGAAGTAAAACTTATCAACATGCTAACGGAACCTTGTTTTCTGAAGACAGGGGCCTTTGTAACCATTTCCCTCTCTTCAAATGGCAGTCTACTTCTCTCCTGAGGTGGTCCCTGTGGCCCTGCCTCTTCTGTTTATCCCAGTCCTTATTGCTTTCTCCACATCCATCATTCTTTCAACAAAGAAAATAAGACTCACTGCCTATTCTGAAATTATTGTAACTCCTTATCAGTCAAAAGGAAAAGGACACTTTCCTTTCCCTGGGAGTTTGCTGTAGTGACTGTTTTTATAGGTCAGTCCAAGAGGGAAACATTTTCTTTTAGATTGAATCCTTCATTGTTCAGAGGAGAGCTCAAAACACAGATAAAGTTATCATTCTGAGAAAGAGCACCCAAGACATACGTCTCCCCTCCCTTTCTCTCTTCTCCAAAGAAAATAATTTGCATACATGTATCCTTCTGAGCTTTGTCCAAGTCTGCTCTTGACAGATGCTATCTGAAAAAAGTGACTATCGAGGGAAGACAGGTACACTAATCAGGCATTTCCAGTATTGGTTGGGGCAAAGCAGAACTCTTCACTGCCAGTGGGAAGATGACCCTGGGGAGATGGCCTCCCCTTTCTATCTTCAGAGAACTTCTCTGGATGTCTTTAGAAAGCAACTGCTGCTGCTGCTGCTAAGTCACTTAAGTCGTGTCTGACCCTGTACGACCCCATAGATGGCAGCCCAAAAGGCTCCCCCATCCTTGGGATTCTCCAGCCAAGAACACTGGAGTAGGTTGCCATTTACTTCTCCAATGCATGAAACTGAAAAGTGAAAGTGAAGTTGCTCAGTCATGTCCGACTCTTCACAACCCCTTGGACTGCAGCCTAACAGGCTCCTCTTCCCATGGGATTTTCCAGGCAAGAGTACTGGAGTGGGTTGCCATTGCCTTCTCCGTTAGAAAGCAATGTGCTCTGTAAACTCTGGTAAACTCTGTATATTTTCTATAGTAGCACTTGCTTATCCATAATTGACTTAATTATAAAAATTGTACATATTGCAGGGCTTTTCTAAGGCAAACACATAATAATACATGTGGAATTATTTTGAGATATCATTGTGAATCCATGAATATAAGGGATTGCTGTCTTTAGGAAATCAACCAAACTTCTCCCCAAAGTAACTAACCTAAGCTTCTGATTTGATTTTTAACTTCAAAATATGCATATATTTTCATATTGCATATGTATGTATATAGTATTTATTTAAATAATCTTTCAATTCACATTTGATTAACCTGGACTGTGTAATAACATAAAGGTAGATGTTCTGCAATTTTTTATTTAAATTACACAGAGAAACTCCAGTACTTTGGCCACCTCATGCGAAGAGTTGACTCATTGGAAATGACTCTGATGCTGGGAGGGACTGGAGGCAGGAGAAGAAGGGGACGACAGAGGATGGGATGGCTGGATGGCATCACCGACTCGATGGCCATGAATCTGAGTGAACTGTGGGAATTGGTGATGGACAGGGAGGCCTGGTGTGCTGTGATTCATGGGGTAGCAAAGAGTTGGACACGACTGAGCGACTGAACTGAACTGAACTGAAATGATACTTCTGACTTGCCTTACTCTAATGTTACATCCTATTTGTACCTACTTTTACTATAGTAATCATTACCATATTATAAATATAGTATACTAGTCTTTAGACAGGGACTTCCCTGGTGGCTCAGACAGTAAAACATCTGCCTACAATGCAGGAGACCCAGGTTCAATCCCTGGCTTGGGAAGATCTCCTGGAAAAGGAAATGGCAACACCCTCCAGTATTCTTGACTGGAAAATCCCATGGACAGGGGAACCTGGTAGGCTCTAGTCCATGGTGATTTGCAAGTATTTAAAACAGTGCAATTGCTCTAATCAGTTCAGTTCAGATCAGTTGCTCAGTCGTGTCCAACTCTTTGCGACCCCATGAACCACAGCACGCCAGGCCTCCCTGTCCATCACCAGGTCCCAGAGTTCACTCAAACTCACGTCCATCAAGTTGGTGATACCATCCAGCCATCTCATCCTCTGTCGTCCCCTTCTCCTCCTGCCCCCAATCTCTCCCAGCATCAGAGTCTTTTCCAATGAGTCAACTCTTCACATGAGGTGGCCCAAGTATTGGAGCTTCAGCTTTAGCATCAGTCCTTCCAAAGAATACCCAGGGCTGATCTCCTTTAGAATGAACTGGTTGGATCTCCTTGCAGTCCAAAGTCCAAGGGACTCTCAAGAGTCTTCTCCAACACCACAGTTCAAAAGCATCAATTCTTCAGCACTTAGCTTTCTTCACAGTCCAAATCTCACATCCATACATGACCACTGGAAAAACCATAGCCTTGACTAGACGAGTAATGTCTCTGTTTTTGAATGGGCTATCTAGGTTGGTCATAACTTTCCTTCCAAGGAGTGTCGTTTAATTTCATGGCTGCAGTCACCATCTGCAGTGATTTTGGAGCCCCAAAAAAAAATAAAGTCTGACACTGTTTCCACTGTTTCCCCATCTATTTCCCATGAAGTGATGGGACCGGATGCCATGATCTTCGTTTTCTGAATGTTGAGCTTGAAGCCAACTTTTTCACTTTCCTCTTTCATCAAGAGGCTTTTTAGTTCCTCTTCACTTTCTGCCATAAGAGTGGTGGCATCTGCATATCTGAGGTTATTGATATTTCTCCTGGAAATTTTGATTCCAGTTTGTGCTTCTTCCAGCCCAGCGTTTCTCATGATGTGTTCTGCATATAAATTAAATTAGCAGGGTGACAGTATACAGCCTTGATGTACTCCTTTTCCTATTTGGAACCAGTCTGTTGTTCCATGTCCAGTTCTAACTGTTGCTTCCTGACCTGCATATAGGTTTCTCAAGAGGCAGGTCAGGTGGTCTGGTATTCCCATCTCTTTCAGAATTTTCCACACTTTATTGTGGTCCACACAGTCAAAGGCTTTGGCATAGTCAATAAAGCAGAAGTAGATGTTTTTCTGGAACCCTCTTCCTTTTTCCATGATCCAGCTATTCTAATAATATCTCATAAAAAACTTCAAAACCTAAAACATAAAGTAAGTCCATTCTCTACATCTATACTCCATTCCTTCCCTGCAAATAGGTTCATCAATAGCATTGCAACAGATTCCATAAATATGGGTCAGTATACTATATTTGTTTTTCTCTTTCTTACTTATTTCACTCTGTGTAACAGGCTCTAAGTCCATCCACCTCACTAGAACTGACTCAAATTTGTTCTTTATTATGGCTGAATAATATTCCATTGAATATATGTACCATACCTTCTTTATCCACTCATCTGTTGATGGACATCTAGGTTGCTTCCATGTCTTGGCTATCGTAGATAGTGCTGCAACGAATACTGGGGTACATGTGTCTTTTAGAATTGTGGTTTTCTCAGGGTGTATGCCCAGTAATGGGGTTGCTGGGTCTCATGGTAGATTTATTCCTAATTTTTTTTAAAGGAATCTCCATGCTTTTCTCCATAATGGATATATCAGTTCAACATATATATACTATTGTGTGTAAATGGGTAGTTGGTAATAAGTTGCTGTATAGCACAGGGGGCTCAGTCTGGCACTCTGTGATGACCTGGAGGGGTAGGATAGGAGAAGTGGGGGCTCAAGAGGAAAGGGATATATGTATAATTATGGCTAACTCACATTGTTGTGTGATAGAAGCCAACACTAAGATTTTAAAAAGTAAAAAAAAAAAAAAAAAAAAAAACCAGCAAAACTCAGATACTCACTTTCAGTTCAGTTTAGTTCAGTTGCTCAGTCATGTCCAACTCTTTGCGACCCCGTGAATCGCAGCACACCAGGCCTCCCTGTCCATCACCAACTCCTGTAAGACCAAGTAAAAAAACAAAAACACAATGTTAAAAAGAATTTTAATAGCAAAATTAGACTTTATATGAACATGACAGTTATTTTTTGAAAGATTTGACCACTGAAGCACCAAATTATTTATATGAGGACAATAAACACAGCCTTTTTAAATCAGTTACCATGGATGATTTCTTTTTTATTTCTATCTGTTGAACTTGTATCTACTGAAAAACAATGACTCATTTGCCTGTTTCTCTGTTCTTCAGAATCTGGCCCCTTTATTTATTTACCAGCCAACATAAATCTTTAGGTCCTTAAAGAGCCATTTAATGGGACCCTCTTAGGAGCATACTCAGCTCTTAGCCCTCTGCTCATTATTTTCCCTAATATAGAGAAAGCAAAATATTTAGATTTGACCTTTTTTGACATGATATTGTAGAGCTTTGTTATATTAATAAAGAAATAATAAACACTCACTGAACTCTTATTCTGTGCGAAGAATTATGCTAAGTAATTTATACATAATGGCTCTTTTAATTAAAAGGAGAGGCTACATCAGAATATAAAGTTATTATTTTATTACAAGCTTTATTACATTTTTTTATTCTGTTAATAAATGTGCACTAGACATCAATAACCCATTTGTAGATAATATGAGATATGAACCAGAGAAACCATATTCACTAGGTAAATCAAAAAGCGCTCTTGACTCTAAGGAGAGTCATTTGTTGGGTAGAAAAGTAATTGGCCTTCGCTGGGCATAATCTATCAATTCTCCCAAAGAACTGGTTAATTGATGGAAATGTCAATCAATGCATTTGTCAATCTTTTGAATCAGCCATACTTAAAGGCATTAAACTCACATCAGCTTGCTATTTGTCCCTCTGCATCCATTTATCCATATTAAAAGGCAGGTACAAAGATAACATCATGAGAATCTATAATAAATGCTAAGAAGATTCACCTAATTAGAGCATTCAGTGTAATTTTACTTAATAAAATGGTATTTTTTACATGGTTACAGAGAGCACATATGTCTTTATAAGCCTGTATGCATATACAAGCTATATGACTATATGTATTTCATATGTTTTATATGTGATATGTGTATAACATGTAAATTTGTATGCATATATATATATATATATGTGATATCTATAGATAAATATATCCACATCTTACCTGTTACTTGGCTGGATGCCTTAGGATATACCTTAGTAAATAAACTTAAATATTTCTATTAATATTTATAACATAAATATATGTACTTTTTCTCAAAATACAACATAGAATTTGAAATAGTAATCAATTATTTAAATCAAAGAATACCTAGGATAGAAATGAAGGCCTATTAATTCATGTTCTTCCTGTGAGCAAAGTGGGAGAATGTTTTATGGGAGATAACTAGCTTTTATAATATCAAGCTGCCAACATGTATTGGAAAATGAGGATGCCTTTATTTAGGGTGGCAAATGTTCATCATAGTTCTCAGCCCAGGTGACTCACTCATGCTATTAAAAACTAGAAAAAGCCCCCAAGGTAAGGTCATTATCTGATGACAGGCACTTCTCATCTGATGTCCCCTTTATATGCAGAAGTTGAGGGAAAAGCAGAAATCTCCTCCTTGTGAGAAAATCAGCTCTCAGATAAAGTTTTCTTCCAAAGAAGTGACTTTTCCAAGCTACCTCGATCCAAACAACTGGCATGTGGTGCATTTTGAAGATGGATTGTCAGCTGTGCCCCCACAGCTGTGAGAGTCTGGCACACTAGCTCTGAAGCCAGCGAGCAGGAAGACAGATACTGTCATTTTGGGGGGAATGGATCACCCACAGATGTTTAGAGGAGGAGAAGTGTCTATGTCCTTTGGCAAGCTCGTCAAAATCAACCTCTTACACACAGGCACAGAAAGAACTGGAATCACTGCCTAGTCTGTCATCACATCACTCAGCATACTTTTAAACCACCCCCTCATTCATCCTTAAATGGAAAATAAATTACTTGAGATGAAATTCTTTGGCCCTGGAGCAGATGGTAGCATATACCTCCAACGTGAAGGAAACACAATACACCTGGATTTTTGAATCCCAAAGTTTCTAAAGAGCAACTTCCTGCTCTAGAAAGCCAAGACCTATTTTTTTCCACTAGAAGCATTCCAAACATAGAGTTAATGTTTGCTTATGAATACACTTTTGTTCTTTCTTTACCTTTCAGTAGCAGCATCTCTTTCTTCATATACTACCAGTGTCTTTGTATGTTTGAACTGACCAATGACATTAATGGTCAGGGGTCATTCTGACTAGCAGAAATGTGGTTTTGTAGAAACATGCCTCTTCGGTCCTTTCTGTTTGTGTTCTCTCTTCTTGCAAACATTTACTCTTCTGCTTTACCATAGCCCAAACACTACTACTCCGTTTTCAGCTCTACTATTCTTATACTTCCATTGCCATAGCTAACTGAGCTATTTCATAGGCTCATTAGAAACTTCAGAATAGAGAATCTGATTGGCTCAAGCCATCAGATTTAATAAGATAGCTTTCCCTATGTCAGTTGTCCTCCTCCAGTTCCAATCAGATGAAACCAAGGAAAGATAGTCATATACTACAAAAATGACTACAGAAGGCTATTTTATGAGTTTAAATAGGCAGCTTACAAATAAATAAAGTGAGTATTAGGTGAGTGAGTGAAGTTGCTCAGTCGTGTCCGACTCTTTGCGACCCCTGGACTGTAGCCTGCCAGGCTCCTCCATCCATGGGATTCTCCAGGCAAGAATACTGGAGTGGGTTGGAGTACTGGGTAGGCATCATAAAGGTGTCATTGTATGCTACTTTCTCAAGCTAAGTCAATAAATAGCAAGATGAGCAAAAACTGAAAAATCCAATGCTTTTTTTTTTTAGATTAAGGACAAAGTTGTCATTATTATATGTATATGATTTATTCATTCTTCATGTCTCTGATTTAAAAAAAATCTAGACACTGCTGCCTTTATGATTTAATCACTCAGAGTTTATGTACTTGTCAAAGTTCAGATAAATGTATTATATCTTAGATCCTCACACCTTGTACAATGCCTGACACAGAGCTTAATTAACATTTGAATAAATGAGTTAATAAAATTCCTGAAAGAATGTGTGGGGTTATATAGGCTTTGGACCATGATATCCTTAAAAAAAAAAAAAAACACTGGAAGAAAATTCTCTTATAAATGGAATTTACAGATATCACTTTTTTGTTATTATTTCATTCAGCACCAAGTATGTATTTTTTGTGTCTTCTGAATTCAACTGCTGTTCACTTTTAATTTATTTCAAAATAGAATCTGTGCTGCTCTTTCATTTTCAGTTTTTGAATTTGTGTTGTTGAAAGATGGATCATCTACACAATTGGATAATTAGAATTAGGAAGTTTTGACTTAAGTCTCCATTTAGATATCAATCAAGTGGAGATAAATATGATTTTGGTTTTCTTGTCATTTGGATCTGAACTTCCAAATTTGACCTGTTACTTCCAAAAGGCAACTGGTGATCTGGACTTCAATGAAGGCATTTAATTGAATTTTCAAGTGTGTTTGCATGAAGTTTTTCTGTAAATAATTATGACTTGGGCCTGTGTTGCCTGTTTTCCTATTCTATTTAAAAGTATTCCTTCATAGCTCAGTTGGTAATGAATCCACCTGCAATGCAGGAGACCCTGGTTTGATTCCTGTATTGGGAAGGTCAGCTGGAGAAGGGATAGTCTACCCACTCCAGTGTTCTTGGGCTTCTCCTGTAGCTTAGCTGGTAAAGAATCCACCTGCAATGTAGGAGACCTGGGTTCATTCCCTAGGTTGGGAAGATCCCATGAAGAAGGGAAAGGCTACCCACTTCAGTATTCTGGCCTGGAGAATTCCATGGACTGTATAGTCCATGGGGTTGCAAAGAGTCAGACACGACTGAGTGACTTTCACTTCACTTCACTTCACTTCATACATCAATGCTTTAAAGTGCTCAACTTGGACAAAAAGTTATAAGCAAAATAAATGAAGTGGAAACATCTTCCTATCAATGGAGACATTTGTTTCAAAACTGAAGCATTTATTGAGGACAATGCTCTCATCCAGGGATAAAATGATGACCAAAGGTGCTTTTTTTTATAAGCATAACTTTTCTTGGAAAATCTGATGTACAATGAAGAGAAGAATATTTCTGCTTTGAGAAATAAGCAGTTCATTAAACTAGCCTAAGAGTTAAATGCCACTTCCTACATGTTACTTCATGTATGTCATTCTTGTCACCTAAAGATGAGTTCCAACGTCTCTGATTGATGTGACTTTTCTTTATTTGGCCCCACTCTACATTTCCCACTTTTCATTATCCCACATTCCAAGCTCATTCAAGATCTGGGGCAGTATCCATTACCCTCTTCCTCATCCTTCTTTGAATCTCTTACTCTGATTTCAGTGCCCAGCTAAATGATCAAGTCTCAGTCCACCCCACCTCCTTCTTTTTCCTTTTCCAATAGATGACCAAGTGCCATTAATTCAGAGAAACCATAAAAGACCCACATATCAGTGAATCTTTTATTTTGAGAGTTAGGCCGTTTTTAGATGCAAACATGGGTTATGATTGAACAGTGGCATACTAGAAGAATTAGCCTTTTAAAATGGGCATGATCTGGAAAGGCAAGTTTCCCTTCTATATATCCCTCACCTTCATCACAAGCTATTTATTGCTTAGTATTTACGTCAGATAAGTTTTAACTGGTAATTGATGTAAACTAAAGGAATGCTTTAAAAAGTGATTGTTGTTCAGCCATTCAGTCATGTGCGACTCTTTGTGACCCCATGGTCTGCAGCACACCAGGCTTCCCTGTCCTTCATCATCTCCTAGAGCTTGCTCAAACTCATGTCCATTGAGTTGGTGATGCCATCCAATCATCTTATCCTCTGTTGTCCATCTCTCCTCCTGTCCTCAATTTTTCCCAGCATCAGGGTCTTTTCTAATAAGTTGGCTCTTCATATCAGGTGGCCAAAGTATCAGAGCTTCAACTTCAACATCAGTCCTTCCAAAGAATATTCAGGGTTGATTTCCTTTAGGATTGACTGGTTGGATCTCCTTGCAGTCCAAGGGACTCTCAAAAGTCTTCCCCAACACCACAGTTCAGAAGCATCAGTTCTTCAGTGCTCAGCCTTCTTTATGGTGTTTAGGCAAAAAAAGTGATTATTTCCCTTAAACTCATCACTATTGCTTATAATATCTTTGGCAAATATTAAGTGATCAATTATTAATACAGATAGGAATGCTTTAAGGGTGATCAATAAGGTTCTTCTAAAATAATTTTTTGTATCTGAAGTCCTCCGTTTAACAGGACCTTGGCTCAATTGTTTTGTCAATGTGACATATTGTTTACTATCATTCACTTGCTTGGAATTACCTCCTTATTCCATCCATCTATGCCAAATTCATCTAGTTCATCTGATCTTTCAAAGTCATCTGCAATTCTCATGCTTTCTTCGACCATTTTCTGGATTAATGACATTGCATATTGACTTTCTATAGTCCTTTTAAGCTGTACAAAAGTTTATTTGGAATTATTATTTTAACATTTTAGAACTAGAATGAATGTTAGAGATTTCTAGTCCCATTTTCTAGTCCCATACACAGGAAAAATTGAGACCTCTAGACTCCCTCCTCTTCTATGTTGTTTTGCAGAACTCAATTTTGTTAAAGTCATACCTTAGGGTTTACTTGGTGGCTCAGATGGTAAAGAATCCACCTGCAATGCAGAAGACCCAGGTTCAATCCCTGGGTCAGGAAGATCACCTGGGGAAGGGAATACATGAATATACGTGATAAAGTTGTAAAAACCTACATTCACACTCACACACAAATGGTTAAAAGTTAGATGCAAGAAATACAAATAAGATTGATAGGATAACATCAATCTGGATGTAATATTATACTCTAGTTTTGTAAGGTCTTATCTCTGGGGGGAAATGGGTAAAGTACGTGTGAGTTTACTGTTATCTCAAAATGTTATTTAATTAAAAATAATATTACCTGCTTTTAAAGCATTTGTTGTTCTTAGAAAATTTAAAATGTCATATGTGCTATGCACTATATTTCTATTGAAGAATGCTGCCTTGGGAAAATGATATATTTACCATCAGTAGTTATGCTGATGGTATATTTGTTAACATAGAACATCTTTCCTTTATTTTTACCACGTTGCACACTCTTTGAAGAGATATGTAATAATTTTCCTCCTTATAAACAAGTCACAGACTTCCCAAATGGCACAGTGGTAAAGAATCCACCTGTCAATGCAAGAGACACAGGATACGTGTGATCCATGCATTGGGAAAAACCTCTGGAGGAGGACATGGAAACCCACTCCACAATCTTGCCAGGGAAATCCCATGGGCAGAGAAGCCTGGAGGTCTAACCCATGGAGTTGCAAAGAGCCGGACATGACTGGGCACACGCATACCAACAAATATCAATGAATCACTATACAGTGTGTGGGGATATATTATTTTACTACTGCCAGTCCTTACCTTTTATGCCAATAAATCAATATTTTTTATTTTTATCCTAACAATTATAGAAAATGGGACCTTTAGTTCATTCTTAGACCTATACTTATAGGTATAGTCTTATACCTAAACTTCTCTACAGACCTTCTTATATTGTTTGCAATTTCAGAGCCTTCCTCCACTAAGAAGCCACATTTTGAGCCCATCTGGAAGGGTTCCTGGAATTTCAGAGGTACTCCATTCATCTTTCAATAAGAAAAATAACAGAGTGCTATACTGGGGAGGCATGAGTCTTTCTTTGTGAGCTGATATTTATTCAACATGATGTTATTCCTGCCCTCAAAACTTCCTTCTTGTTTTATTCTGAGGGTCCATCACCATAAGAAGCTAATTTCTATGGTACATAGATTTCAGTGGGGGATTCGCTGGTGTCTCAAATGGTAGGGAATCTGCTGACAATGCAGGAGAACCAGATTTGATCCCTGGGTCAGGAAGATCACCTGGAGAAGAGAATGGCTATCCACTCCAGTATTCTTGCCTGGAAAATTCCATGGACAGAGGAACCTGGTAGCTATAGTCCATGGGGTCACAAAGAGTTGGACACAACTGAGTGACTAACATTCTTATGCCTTAGTAAGCATTACTATGAACAAAGCTAGTGGAGATGATAGAATTCCAGCTGAGCTATTTCAAATTCCAAAAGATGATGCTTTTAAAAAGTGCTGTACTTAATATGACCCCAAATTTGGAAAACTCAGCAGTGGCCACAGGACTGGAAAAAAATCAGTTTTCATCCCAATCCCAAAGAAAGGCAATGCCAAAGATGTTCAAAATACTGCACAATTCCACTCATTTCACATGCTAGCAAGATAACGCTCAAAATCTTTGGGGCTAGGATCAGTAAGTAGTATGTGAGTCAAAAAATTCTGGATGTACAAGCAAGATTTAGAAAAGGCAGAGGAACCAGAGATCAAAGTTCCAAGATATGCTGGATCATAGAAAATGTAAGGGAATTCCAAAAAAACATCTAGTTTTGCTTTATTGACTACACTAAAACCCTTCATTGTGTAGATCACAACAAACTAGAATGTTTTTAAAGAGATGGGAATACCAGACCACCAGACCACTGCTGAGAAACCTGTATTCAGGACAAGAAGCAACAGTTAGAACTGGACCTGGAGCAACGGGCTGGTTCAAAATTGGAAAAGGAGTAAGTCGAGGCTGTATATTGTCACCTTACTTATTTAACTTATATTCAGAGTACATCACACAAAATGCTGGGCTGGATGACTCAGAAGCTGGAATCAAGATTCCTTGGAGAAATATCAACAGCCTAAGATATGCAGATGATATCACTTTAGAGGCAGAGAGTGAAGAGGAACTAAAGAGCCTTTTGATGAAAATGAAAGAGGACAGTGAAAAGCTGGCTTAAAACTCAACATTCAAAAAACAAAGATTATGGCATCTGGTCCCATCACTTCAAGGCAAATAGATAGGGAAAAAGTGTAAATAATGTCAGACTTTTTTGTTGGGCTCCAAAATCAATGTGCACAGTAACTGCAGCCATATTAAAAGACATTTGCTCCTTGGAAGAATAGCTAAGACAAATCTAGACAGGGTATTAAAAGGCAGAGACATCACTTTGCCAACAAAGATCTGTATGTCAGAACTATGTTTTTGTTTTTGTTTTTGTCTTTCAGTAGTTAGAGTGTGGTTGTGAGAGTTGGACCATAAAGAAGGCTGAGCACCAAACAATTCATGCTTTTGAACTGTGTTGCTAGAGAAGACTCTTGAGAGTCCCTTGGACAGCAAAGTAATTAAATCAGTCAGTCATAAAGGAAATCAACCCTGAATATTCATTGAAAGGAATGGTGCTAAAACTGAAACTCTAATCCTTTGGCTTCCTGATACAAAGAGCTAACTCATTGGAAAAAAAAACCCTAATGCTGGGAAAGAATGGGAGTAAGAGGAGAAGGGGATGACAGAGAATGAGATAGCTGGATGGTATCACTGGCTCAATGGACATGAGTTTGAGCAAACTCAAGGAGAGTGTTAAGGACAGGGAAGGCTGGCATTCTGCAGTTCATGGGGTCTCAAAGAGTCAGATGTGACTTAGGGAATGAACAGCGAACAAGAGACTTCAGTAGCCTTTCTCATTAGGTGGTTGTATGGCTCCTCATTATCTCCCAATATTATTCTTTTCAAATCCCCCATCTACTAAGGGCTTTGATTCTTTGACTTTTTCTCACAATATTCCCATTAGACTGAAACAGGTCTATATTGTCAAGTAAACTACTTTATCTCTCCTATTAAAAGAGGTTTTGGAAACTCTTTTATATTTTGGTTGAAATAGACTACTCCAACTATTTAATTACCCCTTAGGTATTATCCATATTTTTAACTATTCCTGAATGTTTAACAATTGCTTCCTCTCAGACCTGATATATTCCTGGAAGATAGCTCATGGTCAGCAAAAGTATTATTTTGAACAATGTCAAAGTAATGCAAAAATTCTGACTCATCACATTATTTCACTCTAACTGATGTTGGTTATTACTCACTGATATTCTTATCTTAAAGATAATTTAACCTTTTCTTTTTCTTTGTAAGAATTGTAAGGCAAAATGAAACAATATAACATAAAGCAAAATATATCAATACAACAATTAAACACCCTATGACAGAGAAAGGATAGCTACATTATATTTATATCAGTTAATAAGAGTCCAGGTTTATCAAATTTCAATTTGTATTAATTTTACAATAAAATAAGAATGACATAAATTAAAGTTCATGTTACCTTCAAAGGTATATTAAAAAAAAATCAAGGTGTATATAAAGTGTTAAAACTGTCTTGTCAGTCTTCTGACTTCTAAATGTTACTTGTATCCAACAACTGATTAACACAACCAGGCAGCAGGTGAATGTCAAGAAACCCCAAATAAGAGAAAAGAAAATACGGACAGGAGGACAGGGAGTAGAGTTGAATTCAATTATGAATTCAACATTCATAACTGTTGAATGCCAGTTCGTGAGCTAAGCATTTTAACTTTTTTTTTTCCCCCTCATTGAATCACCTCAATAACACCATGAAACAGTCAATGCTAAATTGGTTCAAAGATAAGAAATTAAGCCTCAGATTACCAACAAGGTCCAAAGAGCATTTATGCATTTGAACTCAATTTCTGCATGAATTCAAAAAATTGTACTTTATCTCTTCTACCACAGAGCCTCATGGGAATATCATTTTGAAGTTCAGTCTCCAGAGCATCTCTCTCTGTTCTGATTGTGAAAGAGCTGATAACAAGGTTAAACCCAGGCAACTGGAAGAAGTAATTACGCAACACATGAGACTGTGTTTTCTAGCAAACAGGTCTATCAGCAGAAAGAAGCTGAGAATGGTGATGTGTTCTGTCACCCCCTGCTTTTCCCATCCTGTTACTTACATTGATGGGTACTTTTTCCATCTCAACTAACGTTAACTCAGCAAAAAGGATATCAGCAAGCTCATCTCACTAAACAATGGAATCTAGAACTAGTCCTGTGAGTCACAGCATTCAGGTACTTTCCTGTCACAATGGCCCAAATATTTTGATTCAGTTTTACCCTTGTTTCCTTCATATCCTTCTATTATAAAAATAGATGTTCTGATATTTTGCTTAATTTTCATAAGCCCCTTGAACAAAGCCATTGTTTATACTTTCCATACTCATAACATAACTTAGGCATTACTATTGGTTTGGCTTTGGGCGTTATTTAGCATTTGGATTTTACTCTGGAATGAACTTTCTCATACATTAACACTTAATCTAATCAAGCAAAATTTGAACACTATTTAGTTACCTTTAAGGGGCCAAATCTATAACTAAACTAATCCCCCCGTTCATCATCCTGTGCAATTCAACAACTGTGTCTTCCCTTCCTTGCTCATGTGACTGAGGTCCTAACACACCACACAGTCAAGCCAAAAAAGAATAAGGCAGGGTCAAATGTGTCTGCTGGTAATATTATGTTTGAAAGGAAAAGAAGACTGACAATGGTTACCTATAAACCCATTTCAGGATCTCCTGATATAATACAGCAAATAGACTGTCATTGGCAAGACCACAGGTAATACTGTTATTTTATTTAATTTTTTTTTTTAGGTTTTAAGTGAATTAATCTTAAATGCTTTCAACTGAGAATTACTCAATAGTTCAATAGTGTTTTTCTCCCCTCAGATATTTAGGTAAAGATTTCAGCAAAGAGATGTGCATTGAATTTGTGAATGTAATGAGACTTTAGAATACAGATTTCAGTGAGACTGGACTTTTGAGGTGAAAACATTATCTCCAAGAAAACTACATGTGGTATTCCATAGAAATCTCATGGCTGCTTCATTCTTTAATTTTAATCCATTCAATTTTCCTTTTCTTTCAATATTTTGGTTACTGTATTTTAGTGCAGAACCAATAGCAGATATAGATATATAGATGTAGGTATAGATATGTAAGAGAAGATTTATTGTGGGAATTGGCTTACTCAGCTCCGGGGTCTGAGAAAGTCCCATGATATGCCCTCTGCACGCTAGAGAACCAGGAAAGTCAATAGTGTATAATTCAGTCAAGTTCAGCAGCCTGGGAATCAGGCTGTCAACAGTATAACTCTCAGTTGGAGATGAAAGGGTTAAGATTGTAAGTCCTGGAGTCCAATGTCCCAAGAACTGGGAGCTCTGATGTCTTAGAGCAGAAAAGGAATGATACCCCACCTAAAGAAGAGAAAGGTCTTCTACCATTCTGTTCTACTTGGCCCTCAACAGATTGGATAATTCCAATCCTATTGATGAGGGCAGATCTTTAACTCAGTCTGCTGATTCAAATACTCATCTCTTCCAAGAACACCCTCTCAGATGGATCTAGAAATAATATTTTGCCAGCTATCTGGTCATCCCTTAGCCCTGGAAAGTTGACACAAAGTTAACTATCATATTTTCTGCACTATTACATCCCAGCTTCTTTCTACTGCTTTGTCTCATCTCCTCTGTGCAATTTGCCTTTTCTCATCCTCCTTTGGCCTGCTTTCTGGCTCCCTTCTTTGTCTTAACCCCTGAGGTATGATAACACTGAGATCCTAGTTCATTCAGCTTATCTTTTTCCCAAATCTTCCTCCTTTTGTAAAACACAGCAAAGAATGACTGGAAGCAAAAGTACCTCCAGAACCTGAGTCTTCCTCTTCCCAGTCATTTGCACATTCAGTTGCTGGCTTCTTTGCCTGCATAATTTCCTCTTAGAAATAAAAACAGTTATAAACTTCTCAGGGTTGAGTTTCTTTTCTTCATTCATTGGAGACAGTCTTCCTATCCTGAACAAACAGTCTTCTTCCATGGCTCTGTAAAATGAATTATTTGATATGAGAATCCATAATGAATTTTTTTGGTCTTAATTAGACCATTAAACCAGAGGTTGAGATCATAACATGTCATCCTAATGATAGCCATTTAATCAAAATGCCCATTTGTTTTCATTACATCAAGTTTAGAAAGCAACGCCAAAGTGCTCTCCAGAGTGTTAATTGGTCTTTTAGGTTTCTTTCTTCTTCTTTTTTATTTTATTAATGTGGAGGTGAAGAATGTGCTGCAGTGGACAAAAAAAGAATGATTTCACTAGGTCACTCACTGGTTCTCCTCTGTCTGTCATTATCCTCTGTTCTTCAAAGTTCATCCTAAATGCCAATGTTTCCAAAAAATCTAGACAAGATTTGCCTGTGATCTTTCAGCATGCTGGCTAATCCCTGGATCTTCATTTATCTACCCACATGCAAAGGAAATAGTAAGGAAAACACTTCCTAAAGAACAAAATAAAAACAAATGAAAACAAACAAACAAACAACAAAAAAAAAAACCTTAGTGTATTTTGTTTAGAAATGGCAACAGATGACAGCAGGTATCACTAGCTTTCCCAGAGAGAAAAAGAAAGTCTGACAGAGTGTTTGAAAAATGAGTTTACACAAAGAGGTGAGCCTTGGTTAGCCTTATAAGACATGGCATGTGCTCTAAAACAGAGTTTCTCAAAGTTTGTCCCCAAACCAACAGCAGCAGCATCCCCTGAGGGCTTATTATAAAGCCCCACACCTGAACAGCTGAAGTAGAAACTCTAAAGATGGTTCCAGGAGATTCTGAATGCCTGCTGGAGTTTGAGAATGCTTAGAATAGAGTTAAACACTTCCCAAAACATATAGGGTAGGCAACTTCTGATGTGGCTATGAGTAATTGTCAATTCACGGTGTTCATACACTCATATAATCCTGTTCCTTTACATATTGACTGAATGTAGACACTTACTTAGAAAATAGAGTATGGCTGTAATTAGGATACATACATATATATATATATATATATATATATATATTTATGACTTATATATATATATGACTTTTATATTGCTAGTACTCTCTCCCTGGCATTTCTTGCTTGCCTGTCCTAAGGAAGCAAGCTGATGAGTGACGTGCAGTGAGAAACTAAGGGCAGGTTCTAAATAATAACCAACAAGGGACTGAAGCCCTTAGTCCACCAGTCTTGGAGGAAAGAATCCTGCCAGCAACAATATGAGTGTGCTTAGAAGAGGGCCCTTCCCAAAATGGCCTTCAGATGAGTCTGTAGACATATTAGACCTTGATTATAGCCTTGTACTTGATCCTAAAGCAGATGACCTGGCTATTTGGTTTCAAAATTCCTAACCCACAGAAATGGTGAAATAAAAAATTTGTGTTGTCTTAGTCAGCTCAATTGGAGAAGGCAATGGCACCCCACTCCAGTACTCTTGCCTGGAAAATTCCATGGACGGAGGAGCCTGGTGGGCTACAGTCCATGGGGTCTCGAAGAGTCGGACACGACTGAGTGACTTCACTTTCACTTTTCACTTTCATGCATTGGAGAAGGGAATGGCAACCCGCTGCAGCATTCTTGCCTGGAGAATCCCAGGGATGGAGGAGCCTGGTGGGCTGCGTCTGTGGGATTGCATAGAGTCAGACACGACTGACGCGACTTAGCAGCAGCAGGAGCAGCAGTTGGCTCAATTGTGAGCCAATTTGCTATACACCAGTAGATAATACAGACAGACACAAACACAGTTACACACTACTGTATACATTTTTTAAAAATTTATAGCATAATTAAGCTTCATATGTACTTAATGGGCACATATAGCATTGTACATTTGGCTTTTCAGAAGCTGTGGTAAAAATATTAGAAAATATTACCTACCCTTGAAGAGAAAACATTTCTAAGAAACATAAATTTTTCCTTACATAGCACACTTAGGATACAATACTTAGAAATAAACTGTAAAACACTAGATTTAACCAAGCTAAATCTCTAAAAGAAAATGACATAAACAGTGAAAAGAAGTTACGTGAAAGAAAACTGTTATCTGTTTATTAATAAATAATCATATGGAGAAATAGCTATGAGTCAATCATTTAATCTTTGTGCCAGTCTTGTTAAATATGTATCAATAATTCCATTTCCCAGATGAAAATGCAGTAAGTAGCTTAGACCAGAAAAAGAACCTACCCCCAAATTGATATACAACAGAGCCAGGTTTCAAATGCAGACTGTCAGACTCCAGAATGTGCACCCTTAACCACTGCAACATTTGACTCTATATTATAAAATTGGCATTTCTCTTGTTCCCACATGTGTGGCTATATATATATATGTGTGTGTGTGTGTGTGTGTGTGTGTGTATTTCTGGCAAAGACAGACACTTGGGATGTTTTTAAAAATAAGTTAAAGAATGAAACTAATTTCAGATGGACATAGAGAACAAATAAAGAGGAGTAATGTCTCTTTGCATATCTACCCAGATCTTCACCTGCCCACTTTTCACCTACATTTTATGTGATTTTTCTTTGTTAGGAAATACTTCTATCACCACACAACAGGACAAGTTACTCAACTCAAAGCTGTAATGCTTTGTTCTAAGCTGATATCCTCCAAATACAGCTGACCCTTGAACAACATAGTTTGAATTCCGCAGGTCCACTAGCCTGTGGATTTCTTGCCCTCAATATATACTATAGAACTACATGACCCTGGATTGGTTGAATCCCAAGAAGGCAGAACCAGGGATACAGAGGACTGGAGGGCCAACTATAAAGTCATAAGGAGACTTTTGGATGACCCTGGTGGAGAGTTGGTGTCCCTAACCCTCTACCCTTTTTCAAGGGTCAACTAGGTAATTTCATCCCTATGGTTCTCAGCATATTGGTCTACATTTGAATCATCTGGTGAACTTTTAAAATTACAAACACCTAGGCTCCACCCTTGGAGATACTCATTCCAAAGTTCAGAAGCAGGATCTGAGATCTAGAATTCTTTTTTAACTGAGACCCTAGGAGGTTTCTATGGACATCAGTTAAATTATTTTCTTTTTAACATAAGGAAAATATTTTAATTTACATAGAAAATTGTTTTAAACCCAAGACAAGGAAATATAAGCAAATCAAATAAATACACAAATCAAGCAGGAGAGGATTGTAATTCATACTGTTGTAGTCAATATTACACACAGATTTTTCAGGACCAAGTTACAGTTTCTTAGTGATTTCCACTGAGTTATAAAAATATACTTAAGATTAATTTGGGAAAATAAGATTGCAAGATTGAGAGAAAAGAGTCCAGTGTTAATGAGGGGTTGATTATACTTGGTATCACTTGCACTAATTGAAGTACACTGATCTTTGTTAGCTGGGTCAGCCAAGGGTCAAGAGAACAGGTGGTTGAGCACAATTTCATAAGCGCCTGTTTAATATTTGGCTCCGCAATTTCCCTAACGTTGATCAAAGTAGGGATATGATCATTACCCGAAGATTGTTTAGAGAGACAGCCTTGACTGATGAAAAAGGAGCTAATTAGAAACTCACCTTTCCAATCAGGAAAGTGATTAAGTTTAAAGAAGAATGGTGAGAAACAGAATGACCTGATAATTTTGGCCTCATGCCACTGTTCTTGTCCCTCCTACAACCAAACTTTTTTGTTCACTTTTCTTAATTTAATTATCCCTGACTCTATTAGAACACACACATTTGTTTTCTAGTCTCATTTTATTTTTCTCATCCTTTATTAACTGGATCTAACATTGTCACAAAATGTTTTAAAATTCAAATAGATCACATGCATTGCTTGTCCTTACCCACATGTAGATTGATCAACTTTAATAGCCTCAGTAGATTTGCACAAAATTTTCCTTGTGACTCAGCTGGTAAAGAATCCGCCTGCAACACGGGAGACCTGGATTCCATCCCTGGGTTGGGAAGATACCCTAGAGAAGGGAAAGGCTATCCACTCCAGTATTCTGGCCTAGCAAATTCCAAGGACTGTATAGTCCTTGGGGTCGCAAAGAGTCCCTCGTGACTAAGTGAATTTCACTTTCACTTTCCTTTATAGAACTCAGACAGCCTTAGTTGGCAACAGTATGCTTGCTATGCGCTCTCCCTAAATTACTCGCTAAGAACAAATGTGCCGTATGCATGCTAAGTTGCTTCAGTCATATTCAACTCTTTGCGAGTCCATGGACTGTAGCCTGCCAGGCTCCTCTGTTCATGGGGTTCTGCAGGCAAGAATATTGGAGTGGTTGCCATGGCTTCCTCCAGGGGATCTTCCAAACCCAGAAATCAAACTTGAGTCTCTTAGGTCTCCTGCATTGGCAGGCAGGTTCTTTACAGTGGCACCACATGGGAAGCCCTAAGTATAAATGCAGCAATGGGTAATGTGGTCGTGTTTTAGGGAACAAAACTTGTCCGATATAGATATTGGGAGAATTTAGATCTGGAATTAAATTTATAATGAAAACCAGTGAAACTATTTTAGTTTCAATAACTTCATAGGGAAGTATTTTGAGAATGAGATATTATGAAAGTATAGAGCACTGATACTTCAGCAAGAGTTTGAAAATTAAGTAAAATAATGAATGACTGAAGACTAAACTGAAGACTTGCATCTACCACTAGAATTAATGTATATTTTAAAATAAGCACTATACAATACATAATTTAAAGTAACAATATTTTTCTAAAGAAGTGGAATGCATCACAGAAATGGTAATGCTATTCTGCTTTCATCAGCTCCTGAATAAATTCTATTTTTTTTTCAAATGAAAAACAGCATGTTTATAGATATAGAGAACAGATTTGTGCTTGCTATAGGCACAGGATGAAATGGGTGCAGGGAGTCAAAAGGTACAAACTTCCAGTTGTAAAACAAATAATTCATGAGGATGCAATGAACAGTATGGCAAGTGTCCTTAATAATACTATATTGTATATCTGAAGTTGCTAAAAAAGGAAACCTTAAACATGTTTGTAATAAGAAAGAAAATTGTGACTAGGTATAGAGACAAATTTTAAACTTACTGTGATGATCATTTTACAATATATTTCACAATAATCAAATACTAAATCATTATGTTGTACACCTGAAACTAATGTAATGTATGTCAATTATATTGTTGTTCAATCTCCAAAATAATCATTATATTTATGAAAACTTTCTAGGCTATAAGCAAGATAACCTCTGAATAAAAGAGAAAAGTTATATTTTTAAGCTTTTTGATTGAAAATCACATGGTAGGTAAACCCCGCTAAGGGAAATTGGAATTAATAGATATTAATAAAAGCATAAAGAAGAAATCACAATCACCAGGGTTACATGCATAGACAAAGCTTCAGCATTTGGTATCCTATCTCAGGGGTGAAGGTTGGTGATCACTATAAAAATGTACAAACATAAATATAAACTATAAACATACCATTTTTTTTTCTTTTATTGCTCATACACCTAATTCAACCAATATTTATTGAGGACCAGCCAATGGGGCTACATAAGAGAAGGAAGGGCAAAAATCCTGCCCTCGCAGCACTTCCATTCCGGAAGATTAAAGGTAGTGAATTTTATGAGGATGGAACTATTTTCTTACAGATTCTATTTCTTACTCATCATGTAAGCAAACACTCAGAAGCATAGCAACCATCCTGGTGAAGGACATAAGTGGTCACCACAGTAGTAGATGAAGAAGATAGTTTAAGAGACCCTGACATTGGTCAAACTCCTTTTCATGAAGAAAATGTATATTTCTGATAAATGATGAGAAGATCATATAATCATTCAAATCCACTATAAGAAATTTTATCAGGTATGGAAGACCTTATATAGTTTTTGCATAACCATAGATGTAAATGAGTCACCATTTATGAAGGAGAAATTTTATTTGCTGCCAAAAAATCCTAAATTATATTCAATTAGCAAGCATTCTGTGGCATTGTATCATGTGGTTTAGATTGAAACGAAATGCTATTAGAAATATAAGTTGAATATAGTATGTTATCTCTTATATAGAAATAGTGTACATTTACTCTTTGGTTCAGTTTAGGCAAACTCATGGATCAATACTTTTATGTGTGTGAGGAGCTGTTAAAAAAGCCAGTGTGCCAGGCAGACAAATCTCATATATATACATATACACACACACACATATATATATATATACACACACATATAAAAGTTTTATTGGGGTATAGTTGATTTACAACGCTAGATTAGTTTCAGTTGTATAGCGAAGTGAATAAGTTATATTAATGTATATACGTATATCCACTCCTTTTTAGATTCTTGTCCCATAAAGGCAATTATAGAGTATTGAGTAGATTTCCCTGTGCTATGCAGTAGGTCCTTATTAGTTATTTATTTTAAATAGAGCAGTGCATATGTGTATGCATATCAATCCCACTCTCCCAATTTATTTCCTTCCTCACTTGACCCTGGGAACCATAAATTTGTTCTCTTCATCTATAACTCTATTTGTGTTTTGTAGAAAATTTCATGTGTAGCCGTTTCTTAGATTCTACATATATGTGATGTGAAAGTGAAAGTTGTTCAGTCATGTCCAACGCTTTTCGACCCAATGGACTATACAGTCAATGGAATTCTCTAGGCCAGAATACTGGAGTGGGTAGCCTTTCCCTTTTCCAGGGGATCTTCACAACCCAGGGATCGAACACAGTTCTCCCACATTGCAGGTGGATTCTTTACCAGCTGAAACATAAGGGAAGCTCAAGAATACTGGAGTGGGTAGTCTATTCCTTCTCCAGCAGATCTTCCCAACCCAGGAATCAAACCAGGGTCTCCTGCATTGTAGGCAGATTCTTTACCAACTGAGCTATCAGTGAAGCCCACATATATGTGATATCACATGATATTTGTCTTTCTCTGTCTGACTTACTTCACTCAGTAGCAAAATCTAGGTCCATCCATGTCATTGAAAATGGCATTATTTTGTTCTCTTTGTGGCTTAGTAATATTTACTGTATATATGCATCACATCATCTTTATCCATTCTTCTATGACCTCCTGGCTATTATAAATAATATTGCAATGAACATTGAGGTGCATATATCTTTTTGAATTCTGTTTTTTTCCTCCAAATATATGCCCAGGAATTAGACTGCTAGATCATACAGTAGCTCTATTTTTAGTTTTTTAAGGAAGCTTCATACTGTTCTCCATAGACTATACCAATTTACATTCCAACCAGCAATGTAGGGGAGTTCTGCTTTCTCCGCATCTTCTACATCATTTATTGTTTGTAGATTTTTTGATGATGGCCATTCTGACCAGTGTGAAATTATACCTCATGGTAGTTTTGATTTGCACTTCTCTAATGATTAGTGATGTTGAACATCTCTTCATGTGTTTTGCCATATATACATGGTCATCTGTATGTTTTCACTGTAGAAATATCTATTTAGATCTTCCACCCATTTTTTGATTAGGTTCTTTGTTTTTTTGATATTGAACTGTATGTGCTGCTTGTATATTTTGGAGATTAATTCTTTGTCAGTTGTTTCATTTGTAATTGTTTCCTCTCATTCTGAGGGTTGTCTTTTCATCTTGTTTATAGTTTTCTATGATATGTTTAAAAAAAAAGCTTTTGAGTTTAATTAGGTCATATTTATTTTTATTTCTATTTTTATTACCCTAGTTCAGTTCAGTTCAGTTCAGTCGCTCAGTCGTGTCCGACTCTTTGCGACCCCATGCATCGCAGCACGCCAGGCCTCCCTGTCCATTACCAATTCCCGGAGTTCACTCTAACTCACGTCCATTGAGTGAGTGATGCCATCCAGCCATCTCATCCTCTGTCGTCCCCTTCTCCTCCTGCCCCCAATCCCTCCCAGCATCAGAGTCTTTTCCAATGAGTCAACTCTTCACATGGGGTGGCCAAAGTACTGGAGTTTCAGCCTTAGCATCATTCCTTCCAAAGAAATCCCAGGGCTGATCTCCTTCAGAATGGACTGGTTGGATCTCCTTGCAGTCCAAGGGACTCTCAAGAGTCTTCTCCAACACTACACTTCAAAAGCATCAATTCTTCGGCACTCAGCTTTCTTCACAGTCCAAATCTCACAT
>NW_011494809.1:2436557-2447161 GCF_000754665.1 Bison bison bison | reverse complement strand
TTGACTAGATGAACCTTTGTTGGCAAAGTAATGTCTCTGCTTTTGAATATGCTATCTAGGTTGGTCATAACTTTCCTTCCAAGGAGTAAGCGTCTTTTAATTTCATGGCTGCAGTCACCATCTGCAGTGATTTTGGAGCCCAGAAAAATAAAGTCAGCCACTGTTTCCACTGTTTCCTCATCTATTTCCCATGAAGTTATGGGACCGGATGCCATGATCTTCATTTTCTGAATGTTGAGCTTTAAGCCAACTTTCTCACTGTCCACTTTCACTTTCATCAAGAGGCTTTTTAGTTCCTCTTCACTTTCTGCCATAAGGGTGGTGTCATCTGCATATCTGCGGTTATTGATATTACCCTAGAGGGTAGGAACAAAAGGATCTTGCTTTGGTCTATGTAAAGAGTGTTTTATCTATGTTTTCTTCTAAGAGTTTTATGCTGCCTGCCACTACATTTAGATCTTTAGTACATTTTGAGTTTATTTTTGTGTACAGTGTTAATAAGTATTTCAATTTCATTCTTTTCTTTGTGTTGTGTTTAGTCTCTCACTCGTGTCCAAGTCTTTGTGACCCCCTCTAGGTCCCTCTGTCTATGGGGATTCTCCAGGGAAGAATACTGGAGTGAGTTGCCATGGCTTCCTTCAAGGGATTTTCCCAATCCAAGGATTGAACCCAGGTCTCCTGCATTGCAGGAGGATTCTTTACTGTCTGAGCCACCAAGCAAGCTTTTATGTGTAGCTGTTCAGGTTTCCCAGCACTGCTTATTGAGGAGACTGTCTTATCTACATTTTATATTATTGTCTTTGTCAAAAATAAGGTAACCATAGATGCATGGCCTTATCTATGGGCTTTCTACCCTGTTCCATTGATCTATGTTTCTGTTTGTGTGTGTGTGTGTGTGTGTGTGCCAGAACCATACTATTTTGATGACTGTAGATTTGTAGTATAGTCTGAAATCATGGAGCTTGAATCCTCAAACTCCATTTTGCTTTCTAAAGGATGCTTTGGCTATTTGGGATCTTCTGTGTTTTCATATAAATTGTGAAATTCTCTTCTAGTTCTGTGAAAAATGCCATTGGTAATCCGATGGTGACTGCATTGAATTTGTAGATTGCTTTGGGTAGCATAGTCATTTTCACAATATTGATTCTTTCAAGAACATGGTATATCTCTGCATCTGTTTGTGTCATCTTTGTCTTATCTCAAGAGTATTTTATAGTACAGGTCTTTTGCCTCCTGAGGTAGGTTTATTCCTAGGTATTTTATTCAGTTTGATGAAATGGCAAATGAGATTATTTTCTTGATTTCTCCTTCTGATCTTTCATTGTTAATATATAGGGCTTAAAGAGATTTCTGTGTATTGATTTTGTTTCCTTCAACTTTGCAATTTTTGTTGATCTCTGGTAGTTTTCTAGTTGCATCTTTAGGATATAGGATCATGTCATCTGCAAAAATTGACAGTTCTACTTCTTTTCCAATTTGGATTTCTTTTATTTATTTTTCTTCTTTGATTGCCATGGCTAGGATTTCCAAATCCCTGTTGAGTAATGGTGATGAGAGTGAACATCCTTGCCTTGTTCCAGATCTTAGAGCAAATGCTTTATTTATCAAGTATGATGTGTGCTGTGGGTTTCTCATATTATGGCCTTTATTACATTAAGGTAGGTTTCCTCTCTACTCACTTCCGGAAAGATTTTATCATAAATGGATATTGGATTGTTTTCAAGTTTTTTCATCGAGATGATCATATGGATTTTATTCTGCAATTTGTTGATGTGGTGTATCACATTGATTGACTCGTGTATATTGAATCTTCCTTGTACCTCTGGGATAAATCCCACTCAACCATAATGTTTGGTCCTTTTAGTGTGCTGTTGGATTCACTTTTTTAATATTTTATTGAAGAATTTTACATCTATATTCATCCATGACATTAGTTTGAAATTTTATATTTTTGTGTGCGATATCTTTGTTTTTGTTATCAGGATGATGGTGGCCTCATAGAATGTGCTTGGGAGTGTTCCTTCCTCTGCAAAATTTTGTAAGAGTTTCAGAAGGGTGTTAACTCTTCTCTAAATGTTGGATGGAATTTGCCAGTAAAGCCATCTAGCCCTATATTTTTGTTTGTTTTAAGATTTTTTATCACAGTTTCAATTTCAGTACTTGGTGATTTTAGTCTCTTCATATCTTCTATTTCTTCCTGCATCCATCTTAAAAGGTTGTATCTTTCTAATAATTTGTCCATTTCCTATAGGTTGGCCCTTTCATTGGCGTATAGTTGCTTGTAGTACTCTTTTGGAGAAGGCAATGGCACCCCACTCCAGTACTCTGGCCTGGAAAATCCCACGCACGGAGGAGCCTGGTAGGCTGCAGTCCATGGGGTCACTAAGAGTCACACATGACTGAGTGACTACACTTTCACTTTTCCTTTCATGCATTGGAGAAGGAAATGGCAACCCACTCCAGTGTTCTTGCCTGGAGAATCCCAGGGACAGGGGAGCCTGGTGGGCTGCCGTCTATGGGGTCGCACAGAGTCGGACATGACTGAAGTGACTTAGCATCAGCAGTAGTCTCTTATGATCCTTTGTATTCTGTTGTGTCCACTGAAACTTTTCCTTCTCATTTCTAACTTTGTTGATTTTAATTGCCTCAATTTTTTCTTGTTGAGGCTGCCTGAAGGTTTGCCAATTTTGTTTGTTTTTCTCAAATAACCAGCTTTCAGTTTCATTGATCTTTGCTATTTTTTTCTTCATCTCCATTTCACTTATTCCTGCTCTGATTTTTATGAATTCTTTGAATTCTTGTCACCTAATAACATTGTGTTTTGCTTTTTCCTTCTTTCTCTAATTGCTTTAGGTGTAAGAATAAGTTGTTCATTTAAGATTTTTTTTCTTGTTTTTTGAGGTAAGAATATATTGCTGTAAACTTTCCCCTTAGAACTGTTTTTGCTGAATCCCATAGGTTTGGATCATCATGTTTTTATTGTCATTTGTCTCTAGATAACTTTTTTTGTTTGTTTTTTCCTTTTTTACTTTTTTCAGTAATCTATTGGTTATTTAGTAACATATTATTTAGCCTTCATGTGTTTATTTTTTAACAGATTTTCCCCCTGTAACTGATTTCTAATTTCATTGTGATTAGAAAAGATGCTTGATATAATCTCAATTTTCTTAAATTTCCTGAAGCTTGATTTGAGACCCAAGATATAATCTATCCTAGAGAATATTCCATGTGCACTTGAGAAAAAACCATTCTGCTGCTTTTGCATGGAATGTCTTATAAATATTAATTAAATCTCCCTGGCTTAACATGCCATTGAAGGCTATGTTTCCTACTAATTTTCTGTCTGGATGATATTTCCATTGGTGTAAGAGGGGTGTTAAAATCCCCCACTGTTATTGCATTATGATCAATTTCTCCTTTTATGGCTGTTTGCATTTGCTGTGTGTATTGAGGGGCTACTATGTTGGGTGCACATATATTTACAATTATATCTTCTTCTTGGATTGATCCCTTCATCACTATTTAGTGTCCTTTGTTGTCTGTTGTAATAGTCTTTATTTCAAAGACATTTTTTTTTTTTTTCTGACCAGTCTATGTCTTTGGTTGGAGCATTTAATCCATTTACATTTAAGGTAATTATTGATAAATGTATTTCTATTGCCATTTTCTTAAAAATTTTAATAGATCTTTTTTCTTCCTTTTCTCTTGTTCTCTTCTCTTATGGTTTGATAACCATCTTTAGTGTGGTGTTTAGTTTGCTTTTTCCTTTTTTTGTGTGTAGACCTATTTTTATTTTTTGGTTTTCATTTCGTATGATGTTTTGATAAAAGTCATATATGCATAGTGTATATGATAGACCATGTATATATATACATATACAAACAGTTTTAAGTTGTTGGTCTCTTAATTTCAAGTGCAATTCTCATTTCCTTTATTCGTACTCTCCTCTTTGGAATGGTTGATTGTTTTGCTATAATATTTGTGTATGAAAGATTTCCTGCTTTCACTATATATTTGCCTTTAACAGTGAGTTTTCCCATTGGTGATTTTCTTTTTTCTAGCACTCCTCCCCATACTTAGAGAAGCTCCTTCAACATTTGTTTTAAAACTGGTTTGGTGATACTGAATTCTCTTAGCTTTTGCTTGTTTGTAAAGCTTTTTATTTTTCCTTTGGATCTGGAAGTGAGCCTTGCTGAGTAGAGCATTCTTGGTTGTCAGTTTTTCCCTTTCATAACTTTAAATACATCATGCCACTACTGCCTGGCCTGCAGAAAGTCTGCTGGAAAAACAGCTGATAACCTTATGCTGATACCCTTGTATGTTATTTGTTGCTTTTCTCTTGCTTTTATATTCAACTTATAATTAAATTTCATATTAATTCTAAATAAAAATTTGTATTTAACTTTTGTTAGATACTTTGTATTTTACCATGTGTTCTTTCTTGGGTTATCTTGTGTGGGACTCTCTACTTCCTGGACCTGAGTTACTATGTCCTTTCCCACCTTAGGAAAGTTTTTGACTATAATATTTTCAAATATTTTCTTAGGAACTTTTTCTTTTTCTTCTTCTATGATCCCTCTAATCCAAATGTTGGTTTGTTTAATGTTCTCCCAGAAGTTTCTGAGACTGTCTTCATTTCTTTTCATTCTCTCTCTCTTTTTATTTTATTCTGTTCTATGACAATGATTTCTACCATTATTTTCTTCTAACTAATTTATCTGTTCTTCTGCTATTGATTATTTTGCTGTTGATTCCTTCTAGTGTATTTTTCATTTCAGTTTTAGTATTGTTCATCTCTGTTCTTCAGTTCCTCTGCTGCTGCTGCATCACTTCAGTCATGTCCGACTCTGTGCAATCCTATGGACGGCAGCCCACCAGGCACCAGGCAAGAACATTGGAGTGGGTTGCCATTTCCTTCTCTAATGCAGGAAAGTGAAAAGTGAAAGTGAAGTCGCTCAGTCGTGTCCGACTCTTAGCAACCTAATGGACTGCAGCCTACCAGGCAGCCATCCATGGGATTTTCCAGGCAAGAGTACTGGAGTGGGTTGCCATTGCCTTCTCCAGTCAGTTCATCTAGGTCTTTGTTAAATATTTCTTATATATTCTTGATCCATGCCTCTTCCAAGATCTTAGATCATCTCTATTATCACTATAAATTCATTTTCAGATAGGTTATCTATCTCCTTTTCATTTAAAGTTTTTATCTTGCTCCTTCATCTGCAACATATTTCCTCTGTCATCTCTCTTTTATTTTTTTCCCTAACTTACCGTGTTTGTGTTCTCCCTTCTGCAGATTTCAGGTTTGTGGTCCTCATGCTCCTGGTGTCTGCCTCCTGGTTTGTGAGGTTGGTCAAGAAACTTGTTCCTTCATCCCTTGATAGGGGATTTGACTATTGTGGTCTGCTCTGGATATTGAAAGGGACCTCCTTCTGCTCTGCGGTTGCCACTCCCTTGTCAGGGACAGGGTCTTCTCCTTACTCGAGTAAAGGCTCCTTGATCTCTTTCTTGGGTTTCTTAGCTGTGTTTCTGATCTGTGGTGCAAGGTAGGTGGGATTGGAGCACTCCTACCGGGAGAGAAACCACTGAGTATTCCACCTATGGAGTTGTTCACTTGTGAATATGCTCTGCTGTGTCTTCTTTTGCTCTTTGTGTGGCTTACAAAGTACACTGTTGTTGGTACTGTTCTTAATCCTATCTTAACTGTTGATATGCCAGCAATTGGTCCTGGTGACTCTCAGAAACTATTTTCCCGAAGCCACTAGCACAGGTCCTCTGAGGTCAGGTCCCAGGACTGCAGTAGTCATGCACCTGGACCCACTGTGGGCACTGAAGGCAACTCAGACTCTGGTCATGCCCTCCCCCATGTATACTTGTCAATAAAGCCCACAGCTGTGAAAGCTGGAACTATCCCAACTGTCGCAGCACTTGTCCTTTCAGATATTTTGCAAACGCTGAATTTAGGAAGCTGTCAGCAGAGGTACTACCCCACAGTTCATGTGAGGAGAGACTTCAGCTCTTCTTCCTTAGTCACATGGCCCCTGGGGCTCAGCTATGTTTTCAGCCCCCACCTTGGTGTGTGCATTCTTCTCTTCCATTGGAGTCAGCGGCAGAGGTTGCCATAGCACAGGAGCCCATCTGGCATGAAGGACCAAAGTAGTAATCTGGGTGAGCAAGACACTCAGGCAGGAAGATGCTGGGGTAGTGATTGAAATGTGCAAGCCCATCAGTCAGTGATCAGGGCTAGTGGGTTGTACAAGTTGGGAGGGGTGCAGAGGAGGCAGTGGCAGGTGTACTTGAGCTGGCTCTGGCCAGAGTCCTCCCTAGTGCTGTTGGAAACAGGAGCCTGCATGTGAGGAAAGAGTTTGCAATGACAGCCCTACCATTTACATATCACTTAACAATGGTGCTTCAGTTCTCTGGTAGTCTGAGCTTCCTCGTGATCATTCCCAGTTGTAGAGCTCCTCATGCCCATCCGCTCAGGCTGTCTCCTCATGGCCAGCAGTAGTCCCCTCCCCCGGTCTGCTCTCCAAACCCCATGTTTCAGCACCTGTCCTCGTACATAATGGTCAATACTCGTCTCAGGATACTGTGAGCAGTCCTGTGGCACGGATCATCTGTGTAGGTCTCACTCTGTCCTGCCTGGCACAGATGGGTGGCTGGGCTCTCTCTGAGTCCTTGAAGCAGCCCTGTTCTAGTTGCCCTCCCTGCTAGTGAGAGGGCTACCTGAGGTGCAGGAGCTTCTCACTTTCAGTTCCCCACAGGTAGAACTGGTCTTATCCTGTTACCTCTTCTCTTCCTTTTCCTTCTTTTCTTTTGTCCTATGGTTACATGGGGATCTTTCTTGTCCAATGTATTCAAGGTCCTCTGCTAGTGTTCAGCATGCTTGTTCCATGTGTACATGTATTTTTGATGCATTTGTGCAGAAAGATGAACTTCATGCCCTCCTACTCCATCTTATTCTCCCAACTCTCACATATTTTAGAAAAAGTGTTGTTGTAAGTTTTTAAGGGTTTAAAAAAAACACAAATAGCCACAATAAAATAAATAAAACCGTATAACCATGATGGAGTGATCACTCACCTAGAGCCAGACATCATGGAGTTAAGTGAGCCTTAGGAAGCATCACTATCAACAAAACTAGTGGAGGTGATGGAATTCCACCTGGGCTACTTCAAATCCAAAAAGTTGATGGTTTTAAGTACTGTACTCAATATATGGGAAAATTTGGGAAACTCAAAAATGGTCACAGGACTGGAAAAGGTCAGTTTGCATTCCAATCCCAGAGAAAGGCAATACCAAAGAATGTTCATACTACCACATAATTGCACTCATCTCACACGCTAGCAAATTAATGCTCAAATTTCTCCAAGCTAGGCTTCAACAGTTCATGAACCAAGAACTTCCAGATGTTCAAGCTGGAATTATAAAAGGAAGAAGAACAAGAGATCAAATTGCCAACATCCATTGGATGATAGAAAAAGCAAGAGAATTCCAGAAAAAAAATCTGCTTCTGCTTCACTGACTATGCTAAGGTCTTTGACTGTATGGATCTCAACAAACTGTGGACAAGTTTTCAAGAGATGGGAACACCAGACCACCTGACCTACCTCCTGAGAAATCTGTATGTAGGTCAAAGAGCAACAGTTAGAACCAGACATGGAACAATGGATTGGTTCCAAACTGGGAAAAGGACTAAGTCAAGGCTGTACATTGTCACCCTGTTTATTTAACTTATATGCAGAGTACATCACTGTAAGGCTGGGCTGAATGAAGTGCAAGCTGGAATCAAGATTGGTTGGAGAAATATCAACAGCATCAAATATGCAGATGAAACCATCCTTATAGCAGAAAGCAAAGAGGAAATAAACAGCCTCTTGATGAAAGTGAAAGAGGAGAGTGAAAAAGTTGGCTTAAAACTCAATATTCAAAAAATAAAGATCATGGTATCCAGTCCTATCACTTCATTTCAAACAGATGAGGAAACAATGAAAACATTGAGAGATTTATTCTTTTGAGCTCCAAAATCACTGCAGGTGGTGACTGCAGCTATGAATTTAAAAGACACTTCCTCCTTGGAGGAAAAGCTAGGACAAACCTAGTGAAGCGAAAGTTGCTCATTCGTGTCCAACTCTTTGAGACCCCATGAACTATACAGTCCATAGAATTCTCCAGTCCAGAAAACTGGAGTGGGAAACCTTTCCCTTCTCCAGGGATCTCCCCAGCCCAGGAATCGAACTCAGGTCTTTTGCATTGCAGGAAGATTCTTTACCAACTGAGACACAAGGTAAACCCTAGACAAACCTAGACAGCATATTAAAAAGCAGAGACATTACTTTGCTGACAAAGGTCTGTATAGTCAAAGCTATTGTATTTCCAGTAGTCATGTATGGATGGGAGAGCTGGACCAAAAAGAAGGTTGAGCCACAAAGAACTGATGCTTTTGAACTGTGGTGTTGGAGAAGACTCTTGAGAGTCCCTTGGACTGCAAGGAGATCAAACCAGTCCATCCTAAAGGAAATCAGTTCTGAATATTCATTGGACGGACTGATGCTGAAGCTCCAATACTTTGGCTACTTGATGCGAAGAACTGACTCATTGGAAAAGACCCTGGTCTTGGGCAATATTGAAGTCAGGAGGAAAAGGGGACAACAGAGGATGAGATGGTTGTACAGCATCACCAACTCGACGCCCATGAGTTTGGGCAAGCTCCGGGAGTTGGTGATGGATAGGGAACCCTGGCATTCTGTAGCCCATGGGATTGCAAATAGTTGGACATGACTGAGGAGCAGTTGCCAAAGTATTGAAGTTTCAGCTTAATCATCAATCCTTCCAATGAATATTCAGGACTGATTTCCTTTAGGATTGACTAATTTGATCTCCTTGTAGTCCAAGGGACTCTCAAGAGTTTTCTCCAACACCACAGTTCAAAAGCATCAATGCTTTGGTGCTCAGCTATCTATATAGTCCAAATCTTACATTCATATATGACTCACATCATCTAACCACAAATGGTAAAGGAAAAACAAATTATTGGTAAGATGAGAAGTAGGAAGCTCTAAGAAAATACACGTGTTAAACCTCTTCATTTTAGAGAGAAAGAGAAAAAGTGTGAGACCGATAGTGAATTTTCTTTAAACTTTACATACGTAGAGTCTGACATTTGTGAATCCAGAGATATAGAACTCTCAAGAATTCTCTCAGAGGTTATGCGACTTATTGGAAGTTATGAGTCTAGAAACAATGTCCTAATTTTCTTAATTTTATTTTTTCCTTTTTGGCCCTCATATGCAGACACGTATCATCATTGGCTTTGACAAGGTCTTTATTTTGTTACCTTATTTCATATGATTCATCTCTCTACCTAAATCCCTCTACCACATTCACATATGCACTTAATCTGCACTTTCCTTTCTAGTGTTTTTATTCATGTCTCTGTGTATGTATTTTTTTTTAAATATAGTATTATTTTGATATTTCAAAATATGTAAATGGTATTGGACATCGGATCTCTAATTTGTATTTTAATAATCAATATTGTGTTTTAACAATTATTCTTGATCCTATACTTTAGAAGTTCTTAAGTGTTTTTGCTCTGGAGATGATTCTACAGTCTAGACTCCTCAGAATAATCTTTTATGGAACACTATGGACCATAATGTCTTTAATACTTGTGGTAGGTATACGCAAGTACAGTGGATTACAAAATAGACCAATTATACTGAAATACACTTAACAAAATAACAAAACAACAAATGTGTGGCATAGCAATATATGAGCTTACATATTAATACATTAAAGCAATACAATCTAGCAGTCAGTTTCATAACTACCAGCATTTCATTATGGTGACTAGGATATACAAGATTTTAAGATGCCTGATATAAGTAATATAAAAATAAATGTGACTTCTGTTAGTGATAAGGTCAGTTCAGTTCAGTTCAGTCATTCAGTCTTTTTGAGACCCCATGAATTGCAACAGCCAGGCCTCCATGTCCATCACCAACTCCCAGAGTTTACTCAAATTCATGTCCATTGAGTCAATGATGCCACCCAACCATGTTTTTCTCTGTTGTCCCCTTCTTCTACCATCAATCTTTCCCAACATCAGGGTCTTTTCAAATGAGTCAGTTCTTTGCATCAGGTAGCCAAAGTATTGGAGTTCCAGCTTCAACATCAGTCCTTCCAATGAACACTCAGGACTAATTTCCTTTAGGATGGACTGGTTGGATCTCCTTGCAGTCCAAGGGACTCTCAAGAGTCTTCTCCAACATCACAGTTCAAAAGCATCAATTATTTGGTGCTCAGCTTTCTTTATAGTCCAACTCTCACATCTATACTCGACTACTGGAAAAATCATAGCCTTGACTAGATGGACCTTTGTTGGCAAAGTAATGTCTCTGATTTTTAATATGCTGTGTAAGGTTGGTCATAAGTTTCCTTCCATGGAGTAAGCATCTTTTATTTCATGGCTGCAGTCACCATCTGCAGTGATTTTGGAGCCCCACAAAATGGTCTGCCAGTTTCCACTGTTTATCCATCTATTTGCCATGAAGTGGTGGGACCAGATGCCATGATCATAGTTTTCTGAATGTTGAGCTTTAAGC
>NW_011494809.1:2435919-2436457 GCF_000754665.1 Bison bison bison | reverse complement strand
CAGCCTGGGGCGCTTCCTTTCTCTCGGAAAGAGCTCTCCCTGCGGGAGGCTTTGGCAGTGTGCACACCCCCAGCCCCTAAGCCCTCTGCAAGGACGCCTGGCTCCTAGGTCCGAAGGGAAGGCGAGAGCTGAGCTGAGGCACCAGTCAGGCACCGGTCACGTCTCCCACACTCCCGCAGCCTGCTCCTTCACAGTCGCGAATGCTAGAAGATGGGCAGGGCTTGGGGAGGCTCGCCCAGGCCAGAGCAGCCTCTCGGCCGGGGCTCTGTGCTATCGCGCCTGGGCGCAGAGCTGCAGCTCCGCCGGCGTGGAAGCTCACTCGGTCTTTCCCAGTAACAGGCTTGCAAGCACCCGCCGGCAGCCAGCCTCTTCTCTCCCGCGTTCCGGGCATTGGGCTCCAAACCTGGGACCAAAGTACTGCCCGGAGCTCACTGATCATGGGCTCGGTTCCCCTGCGCTGCGGCTGTGCGTAGGGACGACCCAAACGCACAGGGGAAGCCCGCACAGCACATCCACCTGCCTCTAGGCGGGAGGACAG
>NW_011494809.1:2430041-2435819 GCF_000754665.1 Bison bison bison | reverse complement strand
ATTTTTAATATGCTGTGTAAGGTTGGTCATAAGTTTCCTTCCATGGAGTAAGCATCTTTTATTTCATGGCTGCAGTCACCATCTGCAGTGATTTTGGAGCCCCACAAAATGGTCTGCCAGTTTCCACTGTTTATCCATCTATTTGCCATGAAGTGGTGGGACCAGATGCCATGATCATAGTTTTCTGAATGTTGAGCTTTAAGCCAACTTGTTCACTTTCCTCTTTCACTTTCATCAAGAAGCACTTTAGTTCTTCTTCTCTTTCTGCCATAAGGGTGGTGTCATCTGCATATCTGAGGTTATAGATGTTTCTCGTGGCAATCTTGATTGCAGCTTGTGCCTCATCCAGCCCAGTGGTTCTCATGATGCATATAAGTTAAATAAGCAGGATGACAATATACAGCCTTGATGTACTCCATTTCCTATTTGGACCAGTGTGTTGTTCCACGTCCAGTTCTAACTGTTGCTTCCTGACCAGCACACAGATTTCTCAAGAGGCAGGTCAGGTGGTCTGGTATTCCCATCTCTTTCAGAATTTTTCACAGTTTATTATAATCCACACAGTCAAAGACTTTGGCATACTCAATAAAATATAAATAGATGCTTTACTGGAATTACCTTGCTTTTTCAATGATCCAGCAGATGTTGGCAATTTGATCTCTGTTTCCTCTACATTTTCTAAAACCAGCTTGAACATTGGAAGTTCACGGTTCACATATTGTTGAAGCCTGGCTTGGAGAATTTTGAGCATTACTTTATTAGCATGTGAGATGAATTCAATTGTGTGGTAGTTTGAGCATTGCCTTTCTTTGGGACTGGAATGAAAACTGACCTTTTCCAGTTCTGTGGCCTCTGCTGAGCTTTCCAAATTTGCTGGCATATTGAGTGAAGCACTTTCATAGCATCATCTTTTAAGATTTGAATTAGCTCAACTGGAATTCCATCACTTTCACTAGTTTTTTTCATAGTAATGCTTCCTAAAGCCCACTTGACTTCACACTCCAGGATGTCTGACTCTAGGTGAGTGATCACACCACTATGATTATCTGGTTCGTGAAGACCTTTTTTGTATAGTTCTTCTGTGTATTCTTGCCACCTCTTCTTAATATCTTCTGCTTCGGTTAGTTCCATACCATTTCTGTCCTTTATTGAGCCCATCTGCATGAAATATTCCCTTGATATCTCTAATTTTCTTGAAGAGATCTCTAGTCTTTCCCACTCTACTTTTCCACTATTTCTTTGCATTGGTCACTGAGGAAGAAGCCGTTCTTATCTCCCCTTGCTATTCTTTGAAGCTCTGCATTCAAACGGGTATATCTTTCCTTTTGTCCTGTGCTTTTCACATCTCTTCTTTTCACAGCTATTTGTCAGTCCTCCTCAACCAGCCACTTTGCTTTATTGCATTTCTTTTTCTTGAGGATGGTCTTGATCCTTGTCTCCTGTACAATGTCACGAACCTCCATCCATAGTTCATCAGGCACTCTATCTATCAGATCTAGTCCCTTAAATCTCTTTCTCATTTCCACTGTATAATCATAAGGGATTTGATTTAGGTCATACCTGAATGGTCTAGAGGTTTTCCCTACTTTCTTCAATTTAAGTCTGAGTTTGGCAATAAGGAGTTCATGATCTGAGCCACAGTCAGCTCCCAGCCTTATCTTTGCTGACTGTATAAAGCTTCTCCATCTTTGGCTGCAAAGAATATAATCAATCTGATTTCGGTGTTGACCATCTGGTGATGTCCATGTGTAGCGTCTTCTCTTGCATTGTTGGAAGAGGGTGTTTGTTATGACCAGTGAGTTCTCTTGGCAGAACTCTATTAGCCTTTACCCTGCTTCATTCTGTACTCCAAGGCCAAATTTACCTGTTACTCCAGTTGTTTCTTAATTTCTACTTTTGCATTCCAGTCGCCTATAATGAAAAGGACATCTTTTTTGGGTGTTAGTTCTAAAAGGTCTTGTAGGTCTTCATAGAAGCGTTCAACTTCAGCTTCTTCAGCATTACTGGTTGGGGCATAGACTTGGATTACTGTGGTATTGAATGGTTTTCCTTGGGAACGAACCAAGATCATTCTGTCATTTTTGAGGTTGCATCCAAGTATTGCATTTTGGACTGTTTTATTGACTATGATGGCGAGTGATAAGGTCAAGATACTGCTAACAGAGCTGTGATTTTTTGTCTTCATTGTCAATTAAATGAAATACTAAAATCAGATATTTTTGAATTTGAAAATATAATTTTTCCCAGTTTAATTTCATTGACTCTCTGAAATCCCCCTGATTTTTAGTCAAGGTTAACAACTACTGCTCTAGTTTACAGGGTTTCTTTGCATACACCCCTTTTACTTTTTCATTCCCTTAGTGATGGACAAATAGGTTGCTTCTGACTTTTTGATTCCACAAGTAATACTAGATTTTATTCTTCATAGTTAAAAATGTAGTTAAATATTGAATTATGTAATGATCATTTATGTCACACTCAGAGGTTTGGGGTAAATTAAATAGGATGATATAGAGTAATGTTGTTGAATTGGATTAAAATGTGTAAATGGTTTATAAAATATAAAATGTTATATACAAGTAGGAAAATATCACTTCCTTTCCTCAAGTGTCAAGGTTTATTCAGTTAACCATATTGAATTCTTCTAGAAAACAGAAAAAAAAATACTTTTAATATAGTCATCATGCAATCTCTATTAAAGTTTTATATTGTCTCTTATAGATGATTTTCTTGAGATTTGCATATGTTGTTTACTATGTAACTCTTGCAGATATGAAAACCCAAACTAGAAAATTATAATTTAGGCAACTGCTAGACATAGATAGAATGAAGTATTTTAGAATTGAAACTGACACTGCGACCCTGAGGAAGAGGAAAGGACACTCAGACCTCAGGCATGAATATCACAAAATTCTAACAGTTTGAAAGCAGTGGAGCTGGCATATTGTACACAATAGTGTGCTGATTTTTTAGTATCATAAATACATATAATACTTAAAAATTAAAAATCTTGTCTCTGGAAGCACACCAGAATTTTCCTTTGGTTGAAATTAACAGTTATTAACTTTAAAATATACTAGAATAGGCAATTTTTGTATACCTAAGTTATATATCTCTAACTGGAAACTTCAGGAAACAGTTAGTTGTAAGACTATTCTATACACTACCATTAAAATATCATGGTAATAGAACTTGATAATTTTTATTTGGTAAAACTGAAACTTTCATTTTACCTATTTAAAACCCCAAGATTAGCAAATGGTGGGCAATAATTGAAAGCATGTGTGCCTAGTCACTCAGTCATGCCCAACTCTTTGTGACTGAATGGACTCTCTATGGATTTCTCCAGGCAAGAATACTGGAGTGGGTAGCCATTTCCTTCTCCAAGGGATCTTCCTAGCCCAGGGATCAAACCCACATCCCCTACGTTGCAGGCAGAGTTTTAACTGTCTGAGCTACCAGGAAGCCTTGGAATAATTGAATATCTATATGCAAACAAATAATAAAACTTTATAGCTCACACTAAACACAAAATATTAACTGTGTGTTTTCAACATCTACTACTATTAAAAAATGAAAAGACATGGATGCAACATGGATGAAACTAGAGATTATCATACTAAGTGAAATAAGTCAGAAAGTGAAAGACAAATACCATGCAATGCCATGTATATGTATATGTAGAATCTAAAATATGACAGAAATGAACCTGTCTATGAAACAGAATGAGAAGCCCTGACTTAGTGAATAGACTGGTGGTTGCCAAGTGGTGGGGGAGGTGGGAAAGGAATGGACTGGGAGTTTAAGATTAGCAGATGCAAACTGGTATATATAGAATATATGCCGAAGCGAGCACATATATAGAATGGATAAACAACACAGTCTTACAACGCAGCATAAAGAACTGTATTCAATATCCTATCATAAACCATAATGGAAAATATTATGAAAAATAATGTATATATATGCCTGGAAAATCCCATGGACGGAGGAGCCCGGTAGGCTGCAGTCTGTGGTGTTGCTCAGAGTCAGACAGGACTGAGCGACTTCACCTTCACTTTTCACCTTCATGCATTGGAGAAGGAAATGGCAACCCACTCCAGTGTTCTTGCCTGGAGAATCCCAGGGACGGGGGAGCCTGTGGGCTGCCGTCTAGAGTCGGACATGACTGAAGTGACTTAGCAGTAGGAGCAGTAGTGTGTGTATAACTGAGTCACTTTGCTCTACAGCAGTGATTAGCACAACACTGTAATTTAACTATAAAAATAAATAACTCATAAAAAAACAAAATGAAAAGACGACTCACAGCCACAAAGATCATAATATGTAAAGAATCTATGTTGTATATGTATGTATAACTTTCAAAGCTCAAGTAAACAATACATTTTTTAAATGGCAAAAGATCAGAATCAATATGTTACCCAACAACATATATATTTATGGCAAATAAGCACAGAAAAATATGATTAATATCATTAGTCATTGGGGAATGCAAATTAAAACCATAATGGGATACTGCTACCCACCTATTAGAATGGCAAACATTTAAAAAGGTGATCACTTAAAATATGACAATGATGTGGAGTATTTGAAGCATGCAGACATTGCTGATGAAAATGTGTTATACTCACTTTGATAAAACATTTTGACAGATTCTTAAAAACTTAATATTTACCTACCATATGATCCAACCATTCCATTCATACATATTAAACCAAAGAAAATAAAGCATATATTCACACACACACACACACACAAAGCACTTATGACTGAATACTCACTAAGGCTTTATTTGTAATAGCAGAGACCAGGGAACAACTCAAATGTCTTTCAGAGGTTAATGAATAAACAAATTTTGGAATATCCATGTAAATCTAATCAGAAATCAAAACAAACTCCCACTATACATAACAGCTTAAATGTAACTTAAAGTGAAAATGTTGAATAAGAGAAGCCAAGACAAAAAAAAAAAAAAAAAACATATGGTATTATGTTGCTACAAAACTCTAGAAAATGCATACTAATCTATAGTGACAGAAAGAGAAATGCATTAATGTTGGGAGGGCACTTTTTTGCACACCAGTAATCAGGGAGGCCTGGCATGCTGCGATTCATGGCGTCACAAAGAGTCAGACACGACTGAGCGACTAACTGAACTGAACTGAACTGAATCTCACTAGTCTGATTAAGAGTACAGACAGGAATAGATTCAGCCTACTTTGAAGTAATTAGTACAATAAATCTCTTTCCTTTCCCTAATCATCTTTCTAATCCCTGATTCTTCTATGATCAAAGGGTCAGGAAAACACTTTATTTACAAGAACAAAGTATTTGTTGATTCCTCTATCAGTGCCTCAGATGAGAGATGAGCAAAAGCTTACTATTAAGCCCAATTTTCTAAACATCAGTGGAACCAAACAACTTATTTTTGGACATGGGAAATAGATGGGGAAACAGTGGAAACAGTGTCAGACTTTATTTTTGGGGGCTCCAAAATCACTACAGATGGTGACTGCAGCCATGAAATTAAAAGATGCTTACTCCTTGGAAGGAAAGTTATGACCAACCCAGACAGCATATTCAAAACCAGAGACATTACTTTGCCAACAAAGGTCCGTCTAGTCAAGGTTATGGTTTTTCCTGTGCTCATGTATGGATATGAGAGTTTGACTGTGAAGAAGGCTGAGCGCCAAAGAATTGATGCTTTTGAACTGTGGTATTGGAGAAGACTCTTGAGAGTCCCTTGGACTGCAAGGAGATCCAACCAGTCCATTCTAA
>NW_011494809.1:2429141-2429941 GCF_000754665.1 Bison bison bison | reverse complement strand
AGACTGATGCTAAAGCTGAAACTCCAGTCCTTTGGCCACCTCATGCGAAGAGTTGACTCATTGGAAAAGACTCTGATGCTGGGATGGATTGGGGGCAGGAGGAGAAGGGGATGACAGAGGATGAGATGGCTGGATGGCATCACTGACTCGATGGACGTGAGTCTGAGTGAACTCTGGGAGTTGGTGATGGACAGGGAGGCCTGGCGTGCTGCAATTCATGGGGTTGCAAAGAGTTGGACATGACTGAGCGACTGAACTGAACTGAGAATTTGCTTAATCTGAGTCTGGGTTTACATGCAAAATATTAAAGTGATAAATAATGACATTCACATTAAGAAGAAGGTTAAAATATATTTACTTTTAGAAACACAAACTGGAATCAAGGTTGCTGGGAGAAATATCAATAACCTCAGATATGCAGATGACACCACCCTTATGGCAGAAAGTGAAGAGGAACTAAAAAGTCTCTTGATGAAGGTGAAAGTCAAGAGTGAAAAAGTTGGCTTAAAGCTCAAAATTCAGAAAACGAAAAGCATGGCATCCGGTCCCACCACTTCATGGGAAATAGATGGGGAAACAGTGGAAACAGTGTTAGACTTTATTTTTCTGGGCTCCAAAATCACTACAGATGGTGACTGCAGCCATGAAATTAAAAGACACTTACTCCTTGGAAAGAAAGTTATGACCAACCCAGATAGCATATTCAAAACCAGAGACATTACTTTGCCAACAAAGGTTCGTCTAGTCAAGGCTATGGTTTTTCCTGTGGTCATGTATGGATGTGAGAGTTGGACTGTGAA
>NW_011494809.1:2418659-2429041 GCF_000754665.1 Bison bison bison | reverse complement strand
AACTCCTGGAGTTGGTGATGGACAGGGAGGCCTGGCGTGCTGTGATTCATGGGGTCACAAAGAGTTGGACACGACTGAGCGACTGATCTGATCTGATCTAATCTGAAGTTGCTTCAGTCGTGTCCAACTCTTTGAGACCCCATGGACTGTAGCCCACTGGGCTCCTCTGTCCATGGGATTTTCCAGGCAAACATACTGGAATAGCTTGCCATTTTCTCCTCCAGGGGATCTTCCCAATCCAGAGATCAGACATATGCAAAATAAGTCATCAATGCTGATGTAGGAAAAGAGAGTAATCAGGGTGAATCCTTCTGCTCTAACTTAATGTTGACCTCATCATCCCAAGTTGGGTTCAGTGGCATCATACTGCTGGCTTTGGGGAGAAAGATAAACAGAAAAGAAAAAGCAAAGGTTCAGAAAATGAAAACTAGATCTCCATACTATCTGTTCCATCTATTCCTGACTGAGTCTTTACTTACCTCAAAGGGGTGGTGACAGGGAAAGGCTCAGAGACTCCCGAACTACTGGAATGGAACGCTAGACCTCTGTAAGGTCTTCTGCTTGTACCGCACAAGCCAGTTGCCCCTAAAAGTGGGGTCAGGGGTGATCATTGAAGTCAATAAAGCACTCACTGTGGAAATTATTTTCCAACAGCATTGCCACCTCCTGGGAGAAAATCCTAAATGCTGTTGTTGATCCCAGAGCAGCTGCTTCCTTAGTCCTTTCTTCTCTACCTGTGTAACCTTGGAACGTACATTGATTTAATGCTCTGCATTATCCCCCTTACCCCTCTCTCTCCTTGATGTCTTTCTTAATGAGAATCTACTACTTATTTAATACTTCTAAGTTTGAGCAGAGCCCTACATACCTGGCTTATTTGACTTTAACTTCTCTTAGGAGTATCACCAGGACTTCCCTGGTGGCTCAGATGGTAAAGCGTCTGTCTACAATGTTCGGGAGACCTGGGTTCTATCCCTGGGTTGGGAAGATCCCCTGGAGAAGGAAATGGCAATCCACTCCAGGACTATTGCCTGGAAAATCCCATGGACAAAGGAGCCTGGTAGGCTGCAGTCCATGGGGTCGCAAAGAGTCGGACACGACTGAATGACTTCACTTTCACTTTTCTTTTCTCTTAGCAGTATAGGACTTGTTGGGCCCCTTTGAGATGGTTGACTGGCATCATTGATTCAAGGGATGTGAGTCTAAGAAAACTTCAGGAGATAGTGAAGGACAGGGAAGCCTGGTGTACTGCAGTCTCTGGGGTAGCAAAAAGTTGGACACGACTGAGCGATTGAACAACTAGAAGATGCTTAAGGATGCAAATAAATGGCATAAAAGGTAGAGGAATCTATGTGTTTTTGTGAACTAAAAGTTCAGATGCATTGTTATAGTCTGATATTGCTTCATACTGGATCCTTTGGGGTATGGTAGAGGATGCTGTGAAAGTGCTACATGAAATATGCCAGCAAACTTGGAAAACTTATCAGTGGCCACAGGACTGGAAAACATCAGTTTTCATTCCAATCTCAAAGAAAGACAATGCCAAAGAATGTTCAAACTGCCCCACAACTACACTCATTTCACATGCTAGCAAAGTACTACTGAAAATTCTCCAAGCTAGGCTTCAAAAGTATGTGAATCGAGAACTCTCAGATGTTCAAATTGGATTTAGAAAAGGCAGAGGAACCAGAGATCAAATTGCCAATATCTGCTAGATCATAGAAAAAGCAAGAGAATTCCAGAAACAAACAAACAATACAAAATGTTTGTTTCATTGACTATCTTAAAGCCTTTGACTGTGTGGATCACAACAAGCTGTGGAAAATTCTTCAAGAGATGGGAATATTCTACCACTTTACCTGCCTCCTGTGAAACCTGTATGCAGGTCAAGAAGCAACATTTAGAACCGGAAAAGGAACAGTGGACTGGTGCCACATTGAGAAAGAAGTACGTCAGGGCTGTATATTATCACCATGCTTATTTAATTTATAGGCAGAGTACATCATGCAAAATGCCGGGATGGATGAAGCACAAGCTGGAATCAAGACTGCCGGAAGAAATATTAGTAACTTCAGATATGTAGATGACACCACCTTTAGGGCAGAAAGTGAAGAGGAACTAAAGAGCCTCTTGATAAAAGTGAAAGAGGAGAGTGAAAGAGTTGGCTTAAAACTCAACATTCAGAAAATGAAGATCATGGCATCTAGTCCCATCACCTCATGGGAAATAGAGAAACAGTGGAAACAGTGAGAGACTTTATTTTCATGGGCTGAAAAATCACTGCAGATGCTGACTGCAGCCATGAAATTAAAAGATGCTTGCTCCTTGGAAAAAAAGCTAACAAACCTACAAGTGTATTAAAAAGCAAATACACTACTTTGTCGACAAAGGTCCGTATAGTCAAAGCTATGGTAATTTTTTAATGTATGGATGTGACAGTTAGACCATAAAGAAGGCTGATTACCAAAGAATTGATGCTTTTGAACTGTGGTGTTAGAGAAGACTCTTGAGAGTCCCTTGGACAGCAAGGAGTTCAAACCAATAAATCCTAATGGAGATCAATCCTGAATATTCATTGGAAATACTGATGCTAAAACTGAAGCTCCAATACTTTGGCCACCTGATGGGAAGAGCTGACTCATACAGAGTGAAGTAAGCCAGAAAGAAAAACACCAATACAGCATATTAACACATATATATGGAATTTAGAAAGATGGTAACAATAACCCTGTATACGAGACAGCAAAAAAAGACACTGATGTGTAGAACAGTCTTTTGGACTCTGTGGGAGAGGGAGACGGTGGGATGATTTGGGAGAATGGCATTGAAACATGCATAATATCATATATGAAACGAGTTGCCAGTCCAGGTTCGATGCACGATACTGGATGCTTGGGGCTGGTGCACTGGGACGACCCAGAGGGATGGTACAGGGAGGGAGGAAGAAGGAGGGTTCAGGATGGGGAACACGTGTATACCTGTGGCAGATTCATGTTGATATATGGCAAAACCAATTCAATATTGTAAAGTTAAAAAATACAATAAAATTAAAAAAAAAAAAGAAAGAAATGACCCTGATGAAAGATTGAGGGCAGGAGGGGAAGGGGACAACATAGAATGAGATGGCTGGATGGCATCACCAACTCAATGGAGATGAGACTGAGCAAGTTCTGGGGAGATGGTGAAGGACAGGGAAGCCTGGTGTGCTGCAGTCCATGGGGTAGCAAAGAGTCAGACACGACTGAGTGACTGAACATCAACAAGAGGATGCAACTGGAATAGAAACTCTCCCACCTCATTCTATATTTCAATGAGTTACCTTTGGCTTAGATGTTTTTCTTCAATGGAATCCCTTCCAAACATGAATCAGAAACATAGCTTGGGAAAAGTTCCATTCAAACACGATTTACAAAGAATGGGCTTAGTTCTGATGGGAAGCAGAAATGAGGCCACTCAGTCCCACTTTTTGTATCTTTACTTGCTTTTCATCTTGCTTCCTCCAATAATCATGTTATTAAGTTTTTGAAATGTATAAATGTAGTATATGTTCTTCAGTTGATGTACCTTCAGTCAATATATATACTACAGATGAACCAGACTATACACCACCAGATAACCTTTATCAAAGAAACCAACAACAAAAAAGTTGGTTGTCTTGTATAGGCAAAAAAAAAAAAACAACAAACAAACAAAAATGTGTACATTTTTAAAGTCCTAACTCCTTGGCTAGGTATCAGCTTGGTCTGCCCTCATGGCCTCTATTTTTAACTATTTGTCTTTCTACAATCACTAGATAATCTATTTGTTTGATCCTTAACCAAGATAAGGGGATTTTCATTGACCACCTTTCTTGCAATCTACATTTCTTTCTAATTTCCATTTGTTCAATTATGCCTTTTCCCCAAGTAAACAATCTGCTTTTTCACCCTGAAAGACTTACCTATCTTTCAAGGACAAGTGAATTCCTTACATCTGATGTGAAGTCAGCTTAATTCCAGTTTATTTAGAAATTGGTTCTATGAAATTACCAGATATTCATCTTCTATACCAATTGCATTGTCATTAAAAAATACATGAGAGACAGCATGACAAACTGGAAAGGGAAATATCTTAAAAAAAAAAAAAATGTTTCAGTTTGAACTCTGTTCAAATGCATGACTTCCTTTTCTTCATCTGAAAACAGGGTAATATCTTAAAACAACAAGAACCTTAGAGCACTATTGTAATTGTTAGATGACATATATATGTAAGCATCTGGCTTGAAGTGGCCTCAATTCTCCTTTCCTCAAAATGTTTTTCAGTTTAGTATCACAATGGTATTGCTATGCATAATTATCAGGCTCTGCTTTGGATTCTTAATTCTGATGTATCATTTTTCAAATCATATTTTAGTATCCTAAGGGTAATAATAACCAGGTTTATTGTTTAGTATCTGTTTTATCTAATCCATAATAGTTTCTAATTAAATATTAATGTTCATTACAATATATTATCTATGAATGTCAAAGGGCTATTTGGAATAAAACTATAATTTCTCTACATACAGAAAATCATATGTTGATATTTCTTTTAGTAATTGTTTGATAGGGAATGTGAGTCAAATCTGCTCTTTTTTTCTCAAATCTTATCTCACTGGTCTTATCTTTTTTAAACATTTAAAATCTTTTTTTTTGTGCCTAAATCTGGCATCCCCAATGTTGAGTCATTCTTGGAAAATAGTAAAATGAAGTAGCCATATGGTCAATTCCAGATGTGACAGAGAAATTTGGAGAGGTTCTGATCAGAATTCAGTGAAGATCCTTCAAATTAGTCTGCTAACACTTAGGAAATCTTCTAAAATCACTTCATATATATATATTTCCCACCTTAACTCTCTATCTTTCTAAACAGCATCTCAATATTGGGTCAGATTATGCATATTAAAGGATCTGCAAAAGCCATGCTAATTTAAGCTTTAAGCACTACGCATTATAAATGACCCACACTACTAAAGCCTCTAAGTCTCCGTGTGGTGACTCATCAACTTCCAGAAAATCAGGTCAGAGACCGCCCATTTTAGCAATTAAGGTTCTGCAATGGAACAATCGCCATGCAGACAGAATGCTTAGCAGAGTCACTGAACTGGACTTAGTATCACTGAACTGCAACAGATTTTAGTACTTGAGTCTTTTCCTCACCTTTCATCTAAAATCTAAGCAAGACAGTTCCTATTGGGTTTTTTTTGATGAATCATCAGAGAACACTTTGCCTCCCACCCTCAGCTTACTATGTATTATTCTGTTATCGAGATAGTTCTATATTCTTTCTTTGATTAATGCTATTAAAATAAATGTCATTAACTAGTGAAAAATCAAGATAAAGTCTGACCTACAGCCTGACATTCAAGGTCTTTGGCAATGGGACCCCAAACATCCTAACAATCAACATTACTTAAATATTTAAGTACATATTACATCCCTACCAGTTGTTCCAAGTTGCTTAGAGTCCAGTGGAAAGGACAGATAAGTACTCAAGAAAGTACAAATGTCAGGGCAAACAAATAGGAGATAAGATTAAAAATAATGTTAAAATAGTCCTGATGAAGGAGCCTAATGGGGGCTAGGGCTTAAAGAAGAGGATTTAAGATAAGATGTCAGCCAAATTAAATTTTGAAAGAATAGGACATCAGAGTGGTAACCGGTTTATATTCCATTCAGAGAGATGAATATATGCAGAGGAAAATATACCAAATATTTTAACTATTTTGGAAATTGTAATTAATTCAACAGAGTTAAAATACAGATTACAATGCCAAATTATCAAACAATGAAACTGTGTGTAAGATTAGCTTCTCCAAAAATAGCACCAGTGGTATTTCTGACTGCAGATACTCTTCCAGACACTTGTTTTTCTCCCATTAAGAAAGAGAATCCATTTCCCACTCCTTGAATCTAGGAGGACTCGTAACTAACCCACATAGTGTAGACAGAGTGATCTCACATGACTGGAGGCTACATCCAAAAAGTTCATCACTTCTACTTGGCTCCCTTTTATACCTTGCAATCTTTACACTATGCTGTCAGAAAGCCAAGTAGAAACTTGGAAAGTCTATGAGTAAATATTTTCACTGTCTGCTCCAATTGTGTGAGTCTTCCCAGCCAACCACCAGCATTGACCATAGATGTGTAAGGGAGTCTGCCCTCAGATGGCTCTAGATCTCAACCTTTGAGCTGCCTCAGCCCATACTGAATGAGCAGCAAAGATTTGTCCTTGCCCAACTCTACACAAGTTGTACTTTTTGAACAAAATAAACAGCTTTGTTGGTTTAAGCCACTAAATTTGGGGATGACTTGTAACACAGAAGTAAATAATTGACTCAGACTGGAAGATGGCTAGGTCCTGAACATTTTTAGGGTGTTAGTGATATGATTGCATTCTCCTTTTAGTACAATTCGTCTAGAAGCAGAATAGAGTCTAAACTAGACAAAAATGAAACGAGTCAGGGAGACCAGTTGTATGATAGTTCAATAATTCAGACTAGAAATATAAAAGTTTGAAATACTTTAGTAATTTTCAGAATGGAAATTTGGAATAGGTACATAATATCTTATAAGCAAAAACATACCAAAAAAGCTTGGCATCTATTACATATGCTGAGATTAATTTCCAATTTCTAATTTTCATGACAGGATGAGTGACAAAGTCACCACTTAGACAAAGAATACTAGATGGTAATCAAGTTTGGTGAGGAAGGTGCATGCTGAGAATAACATGCATTTGAGGTCAAGTCTAAAATTATATGTCAAGTGGAAATATTTCGAGGGAAACTGGATGTATGATCTATAATTCAGAGTATACATGTGGGATGGAAACACAGATCTGAGAAATATTAACATAATGGTTGTAAGTGAAGTCATGGGAATGGAAACAATTTTTGTAAGATATTTTATAAATGGAAAAGAGAAAAGGTCAAAGAAGATTACCTGGGAAACAGCAACTTTAAAAATGTAGAGAGAGAAAGAATATACACAAAAGGAACCAAGAAGCATCCAGAGAATGAGGAACTGGATCAGAAGAGAGTGTTAGGAAATCCAGGTGTAAAGGTTATATCTATTATTTTGTAAACAATAAACCAAGGGTTTAGCCAAAAACAATGCTAAGAATTTGTTATTTCACAATCTGTAGGTAAGGGTTTGGAAACAACTTAGCTGGTTGGTTTTGCTTAGCTCCAGACCTTCTCATGATGTTGCTACCAAGATGTCATCTGGGGCTGCAGTCATCTGGAAGCTTGAAAAGGGCTGGAGGATATGCTCCATAGTTTGCTTGCATTGCTATTGTCAAGAAAGCTTCTTCAAAGAGGAGAGGCACAGTATGGTAGTTAAATTTTCTAGGAACAAGTGATCTAAGAAAGCAAAGAAAGAAGCCACAGCACCACTGTGACCTAGTCTCAGAAGTCATGCATTATCATTTCTACAAAATCCTATGAGTTATACACATCAGCTCCATTCAGTGTGTGGGACTGTGAAAGCACAAATATCACAGGATGGTCCATCTTGAAAGATGGCTCCACTCCAAGGAAGGCGACTGTCTACAGAAGAGAGTGGTCTTCAGTATAAAAGAAAAATGTTGTTCTACATGACCACACATGATTTTTCCATTCAAGTAGCTTATCCACTGTCTTAGACTGCATCATGACATTTTTCTGGACTATTATTCTTTTTCTGTTAACAAAAAGTTCTCTTCTTTATCCTCTACTTCCCATCACCAGTCTCTAAATCCTTTTCTACTTCCAGTCCAGCTTGTAAGCAAATCCCTCCTTGTTATTTAACCTAAGAATCCACTATGATCTCTTTTATCTCTGGACCATCCTGGCACTATGCATCTCACTTATCAGACATATACTTACAAATAGTTATTAAGCATTGGCTATATGCCAAGTCGAAATCTAGAAAGTAGATACAACAATAAATAAAAAGAAAGTCCCTCTTCTTGTAGATCTTATATTCTAATGAAGCAGAGGGTAATAGACTCACACAATAATTAAGGTAACCAATTTTTCCTATGATAAAAAAATAAAACAAAGTTATAGGAAATAGCTAGGTAGCAGTGTGTGACTTTAGATAGGATTGTCAGAGAAGATCCCTCTGAGGAGTTAAGTTTGAGAGAAGTCTAAATGAATTTAGAGGAAGAAAAGAATGTAGAAATAATAACAACAAAACAAAATTTGGTGCCATGCTTAGCTATTGCTACCTAATAAGCCACCTCCAAATTTAATGAATTAATATTTCAAATAATATTTTCTTTTCTCAGAGAACTGTAATTTCAGCAAGGCTTATCTGTGCTGTGCTAGTATCAGTTCCAGGAACTTGACTGGGGCTGGAATATCCATTTACAAGATGACTCGCTCATATGGCTGGCAAGCTGGTTCTGCTTGTCAGTTGTACCTTTTGGGTGGGAACCTTAGTTCACTCTACTTGAGCCTATCAGTGAGACTTTTGGGAACCTCTTATAGAAAGATGGATGGTTTCCAAATTCAAGTATTTAAAAAGGAAATGTAAACTTCTTATCTCTTAAATCCATGCTGGTAAACTATTTAGCAAAGTCACTTCTATTGCATTCTATTGGACAAACAGCCACAAAAGGTACCAAATTCTAAGAGAAGTGACGTTTGGCCACTTAAAAATCTACTGCAACTCATCTTTATATCTTGTTACTTATAATTTCTAATCAGAAATAGTTCCCAAATTAAACTTTAAATATTTTGAAAGTAAACACTCTCTTATATTCTCTTTAAACGAGTACTGAAATAGCTTGGAAATCATATAGGGAATATTTGTTTAAATTAATATGAGTATGTAAGTTTCAAAAGGGTGCATACCTTAAACACGACTGTATTGATGTCAATATTCTTAAAAAGTATTTAGTAATATCTTATTCCAGTTGCACCTTACGGACAAATACAGGAGCATAGCTCCTGACATGCAAGTTCATCTATTAACAAGGTTAGATTCCAGTTACCATAAAGGCATAAACAGGGACTTAAAAACTGGAGATAGATTAGGATACATGCAAGGCATCACTTAAAATTAGTTACAAGGAGGGAATGAGGTCAAGGAAGACAGATTTTGAAAGTATTATTGTTTGTCTATAGTATACCCTATTGAGCTTATGTTGAGCAAAAAAAATATATATATATATATGTTTTTTAAAGGGAAATTGTAGCTATGTAGACACAAAATATCTCTCCTGAATCTGTCTTTATTTTTCAAGCAAAAGATTCCTGAACTATGTTTTCTCAAAGTAGCACTATATTCGAGTTCTTAAACAACTTTTAAGGCTCCTTTAGCTTTAAATGAATTGTGAGATTTGTGTTCAAATCTTGATAATGATATTTACAATATCTGAGATATGGTAAAAATCCTTTAATTCATTGTTTTATAATTTTTGATCTGTGAGGTAAAAATTATGAGTCCTATCTTAGGGAACGAGAAAAGAAACAGAATGGTTAAACAATGTGACTATTCTTCTAATCAACACTTCCTTTAGTCTTTAGGTTCATCTTCCCCAACAAGTCACATGTATGCTAATTGACTGAGCATGAAATTAAGTGCAGAATTCCCAAGCTGGTCAGGGTTCTTCCCAGGTTGACTCAATCCTACCTACACAACCTACAATCTCAAATTGAATGCTTCATTGTGTTTAGCCATCCTGTGCACCTGTGATGATAGCCTTTTTGAATCTAAAATGTTACACTATACAATTTAATTCTTAATTATCAGCAGTTGAAAAATTTAAAATTGAAAAGGTCCACAGAGATCTTTGTCATTTTCTCCCTATATTTTACAAATCAAGACAGCAAACAGTCTTATGGACTCTGTGGGAGAGGGAGAGGGTGGGAAGATTTGGGAGAATGGCATTGAAACATGTAAAATAGCATGTATGAAACGAGATGCCAGTCCAGGTTCGATGCACGATACTGGATGCTTGGGGCTAGTGCACTGGGACGACCCAGAGGGATGGTATGGGGAGGAGGAAGGGAGGAGGGTTCAGGATGGGGAACACATGTATACCTGTGGTGGATTCATTTTGATATTTGGCAAAACTAATACAATTATGTAAAGTTAAAAAAAAGACCCTAAATTAATTTTCCTTGCCCCCAATTCTGAGCAAGGGGCATATTAATTACTCCAATTCTTCATAAGTTAATGCCTATTAGTAAATGACAAACCTACTTTGCCCCAGAGAATATGACTTATCTTTCAAGTCTTTCCAAGGGGAGGTTCCAATCCTCCCCTCAGTTGGAGACACAGACCCTTTGACTGCTATGGAAGACCCTAAAGCACATTGCGTCCATCAACTTTCTCAATCAAGTGAACAATCCTTCACATTCATCATGCAGGAAG
>NW_011494809.1:2418159-2418559 GCF_000754665.1 Bison bison bison | reverse complement strand
AAATCTCTTAATTCCAGAAACAGTGCTTTTTAAAATACAACATGCTGCCAGTCCAGGTTCGATGCACGATGCTGGATGCTTGGGGCTGGTGCACTAGGACGGCCCAGAGGGATGGTATGGGGAGGGAGGAGGGAGGAGGGTTCGGGATGGGGAACACATGTATACCTGTGGTGGATTCATTTTGATATTTGGCAAAACTAATACAATTATGTAAAGTTAAAAAAAAAAAAAGACAGCAAACAAAAATAAGAAGTTCAGATATACTGAGTTTTCCAAGGTCAAAAGTCTAGAATTTAAATCTCTTAATTCCAGAAACAGTGCTTTTTAAAATACAACATGCTGCCAGTCCAGGTTCGATGCACGATGCTGGATGCTTGGGGCTGGTGCACTAGGACGGCCC
>NW_011494809.1:2397094-2418059 GCF_000754665.1 Bison bison bison | reverse complement strand
TGGGGAGGGAGGAGGGAGGAGGGTTCGGGATGGGGAACACATGTATACCTGTGGCGGATTCATTTTGATATTTGGCAAAACTAATACAAATATGTAAAGTTAAAAAAAAAAAAAAAAGGATTCAATGAATATTGACACTGCTCAGATGCTAATTATCTTTTTCTGTGTGGAAAAAATAAAAATCCAACCATTCATCCATAATAAATTATGTTTTCTCAAAAAAAAAAATAAAAAAATAAATAAATAAATAAAAGAAATGTTAAATAAAAAAAAAATACAGCATGCTATTGATCTCTATTTCTTGCTAGGGTTGTATGTAAATCCTTTCAAGTAAAAGTTTTAAAAAGTAAAATAAAATATATTGCCTGACAAATTTCTGTTTGACCTTTTATTTTAGAATCAAATTTGTGACAAAATTATGGTGAATGATGCTGCAATATTAAACATCTGTACTCATGGCAGCCCCTACTGGTTCACCACCCTTCTTCAAATTATCTTCAAATAATATTGGCCTTTTTTTTTTTTGAATTCTAGCATGAATATAAGCTGTTGGAATGTGGTACTGGGGAGTTTTGAGAAGGCAAGTTATATTCTAGGGCTAGACACTTTTCTGAAAAACCCACAGGTACATCACCTGAGTGGCTATATGTTTGATCTCTACAATCTTTTAGTCTTCTAAAATATATTACTTCATTTTGAAGGAATCTCTGTTCCACACTGTGTATTAATATTTTTCCTTAGTCAATGAGGATGTGTGTGTGGTGCACATAAGCCTGGGGAGACTTGGGGGAAAGTTATTCCTGACACATGATCTTCCAGATGCTAAAGGAACCAACGACTAAATATGTAAGTCCTAACTAAACTTAGCTAAAGATAGTGTGCTCTCTCAAAACTGCTCAAGGTTCTTATTTCATCATTACATATTTACAGGCAAAATCATATAGTGCTTGAATTTAAAAATAAATTCTCAATCCTGTGAATGTTAATGAAGAATCAGGGATATGTTTTATAATAACTCACTTCCCCCTGTGGACAGGTACCTCGTTGATGCTGGCATTTCCAATTGCAGTGATTGCATTTATATGTTATTTTTAATCATGTTTTTAACACACTTGCTGCTGTCTTCCATCCCCTGACATCTGCCATTTTGAAAGCCTCTACTAAAAAAACAATGAAATAGAATATCAGACCTAGAAGTTATGCTAAACATGACCTAATCATTCTTTACATTGTTATTTTTGTTTGTTTAACAGATTATCATATTAAAGACTGAAAAATCCACCTGGCTATGCGAAGTCCCATGGCCAAAATGAGCAGAGGGCAGAGGTGACTAAAAGTCAGGCTTCAAGTCCAAGTTTTCCACCTTTCAAGACAAACTGGAACTGCCTACAGTTTATCATCTGGGTTAATTCAACTTACTTTGCCCTCCTAGTCCTTCTTACTCCAAATAAATTCTATTCCACCTTTTTCAATCAATATGTAATAGTTATAATTATATACCAGACAAGGGAGTTATACCAGTGAACTAACAAGCATGGTCCTTGTTTCTGCGATTAGTAAGATTTCACTTCTGTGTCCTTATGAAGATCAAACAGCAAATCTCATGTTTTCCTGAGACACTCAAATTCATGCAGCCACTCCCTTCACCTTGTTCCTTGTGGCTTCTCCATCATCAGAAGGCCAGCCTCTTGCCTTACCTGCTAAGACACCCGCTCTCTTTCTGTCACTTATACAACCCTCTGTTGGTAGCAGTTGCTGGCAGCATCTTTTGCTCAGTGTATTGTGGTCTGCAGATAAATTAAAAGCATGAAAAAATAAATAAATAAAAGCATGGAAAAGTGCCTTGAGCAATGGTGGCTGCTGTTAAAGTGCTTTGGCAGTTTGTCAAGATTTAGCCACCTGCCTGGAAGTTTTACTCACCAGCGGATTCTCCGCTCCCTGGCACCTCCCTGCTTCTCTTCTCCAAAACTCATACACTTATCAGCAGTGGATCATTTCTGTATTTGTTCATTATAATCTTCATGAAAGTCAAAAGTGTTTGACTCAAAAAGTCACATGGCACAAAACCAGACTTTTACTTTTTTTTTTTAATCTCCAATTTATTTTCTTCCAGATGACTACTTTCCAGTGTTCCTTCAAACATGGTCTTATCCATTGCCAGAACACCTGATGGTTATGAAAGGGCAAATCCAAGTGCAAACAGAGTCATCTTTTCTAATTCTTCTCTGTTTCCCAATGGAAGCAAAAATAAGTACATAAAAATAAAATCACACTGATGAAAAATAATTAAACCAAATCTCAGGATATTAGAAAGAAATAATTTTGAGTGATGCCAAAAAATTCTCCCATCTTGCCAAATTTCACACAAAAAATTTTGTTTACTTATTTAAAAAAAAATAACAGAGGAGAAGTCTCTTTGTAAAGTTGTTGATATTTGGAGGAAACTATGAAATTTCAAAGAAAAGGACAGATGTGGTTTGAAGCCTGGAACTCTTGGGTTTTATTAAGAGGGAGGTAAACAATGGAGCCCAACACTGGAGAGAAAGGAAAGTAAACATTTTAGAGTTGGACCATTCTGTAACCCTGGAAAATTAATTTGTGCTGTGTGGAAACACAACAAGCGTTCTATGCCAACACCTCTGTACTTAGAGAATCCGTTCATTAGCACAGCTGAACAGGCTGTACCAGCTCCACACTGGGTCATCTACCTCGTGGCCATGGTCTCACTGGGACTAATTTCACAGAGATACGAAAGAGGAACAAGAAAGGTGTAGTTTGAAAAGTATGTTTTGTGGCTTATGCCAGGAATCAAAGAAAGCTAGAGTGGCATTTGAAATCAGACTAGAAAAGAGAAGAAAACAATATTCTCCTTCCTTGAATGTTCAGTTTTAATGGTAATTTTTATCTTGAGATTGTAAATTCTTTGAAAGAAGGAATCACACAATGTGCTCATTTCATAATTCCCAGGTAAGCAGACTAACAATTTCCATGCCCAATATCTGGATGGTGGATCACAATTTTCAGTGTCACACATAAAAGGGCAGAAGTAGAAGGAAGCAAATGGATCCAAGAAGCAACTCCTTTGTTCTACAAGACAAACCTGGCACGCACAAGGTGAGATTTTTGGCAGAACAAGGACAACCTAGACAACATATTAAAAAGCAGAGGCATTGCTTTGCCAACAAAGGTCAGTCTAGTCAAAGTTATGGTTTTTCCAGTAGCCATGTATGCATGTGGGAGTTGGACTATAAAGAAAGCTGAGCACTGAAGAATCAATGCTTTTGAACTGTGGTGTTAGAGAAGGCTTTAGAGTCCCGTGGACTGCAAGGAGATCAAACCAGTCAGTCCTAAAGGAAATCAGTCCTGAGTATTCATTGGAAGGACTGATGCTGAAGTTGAAACTCCAATACTTTGGCCACCTGATGCGAATAACTGACTCATGGGAAAAGACCCTGATGCTGGGAAAAGTTTGAAGACCCTGATGTTGAAGGCAGGAGAAGGGGATGACAGAGGATGAGATGATTGGATGGCATTACGGACTCGGTGCACATGAGTTTGAGTGAGCTCCAGGAGTTGGTGATGGACAGAGAGGCCTGGCGTGCTGCAATCCACGGGGTCACAAAGAGTTGGACACGACTGAGCAACTGAACTGAACTGAAGGACAGATATTGATACGTAAGTCTGAGGTTCATGCTTGTCCAATGCTAGTTTGAGTCTCTGGGCTGTACTTGACCCTACTCAAATGACATGCTGAATTTTACTAGCTAGTCTACTGTTTTAAATGTTTCCCTTTCTGTTCCTATGTTTTCAAATCCTATTCATCTTTTAAAATCCAGGGGAAGCCCAATGTCCTCCCTAAATAATTCCACCATCAACCTCTCTATTCCAGCCATTCTTCACTAAAGCTGGGGGATTGTCCATGCCTCCCTGATAAATACTGCAGCTGCAGAAATTCACATTACCCACTGCTGTTTCCGCAGAGACCGGCTTCTCTTACATCTTGCTTTTCTTTGCCTTTTTATCTTTGCCTGAGAATCCCTCCTAATTCTTGCTGTGATTGGAAAACATTTTAAATATTAAGAAAACATTGCCTTTTGTCTTCCTTTTTGCCTGCTTTCTCCTTTCACTGAACTACTTCTCTGATTCTGCTATTACCATCCTAATGGTGGAAGGATGGAGTAGCCTACAGATATTTCTAAATTCTTAAAAAGTTAAATCTTTCAGAGCAGGTAGAATGTTCTCAAAGATCAAGTGAACGACATAAAAGAAGCACTTAGAAGAAATGTGAAAACAGAATTCACTTGCATCCTTCCCTGTAATAGCATATTTTCCTGAGCTGATTTGGAAAGTGGAGAAACAAAGTTCTGGAAATCCCACAACAAGGAAGATCTGGTCCTTGAAGACTGCAATATTGCTGGTTAATGGCAAGATCCCCCAGTTGGAAAGTCAGCAGAGTTTCTGAGTTCTAAGCACAGAATTCTCAGATTTAATCAAAATTTCCAAGTCCCAAGCATGGATCTGAGACAAGATAGAGCCTGAGAACTTGAAGAGGTCACATGTCTGGGAACCGTGGATGCCTTAGAAGTAACCTATACAGATAGATGATGGGGTTTCAGATATGCCCAAACCTTCAACCCATACGTAAGATCCTAGAATTCTGTATCACCTTAAGGAAATTCCAATAACAACTAAACTAAAGGTTTGGACACCTGGTAGAATGGGAAACCATATTTAGAAATAAAGCTGACTGACCAAGAAGTAAGAAAAAGGTATTTCTTATACAGTAGACTTGAAATTCGGAAATTCATTGCTCCACCTCACCTTGCTATATTTAGAATCAATTCAGACTTGAAGGGCCTGAACAAACTGGGAAAAAAGGGAAGTAATATCCTCTTAACAAGACCTGTGTTAGCAAATGTGTTCTGGTCTCAACACTAGTCTTCTCAGAAGCATTTCTGGGCCTCATGCCTTTGAAGAAACTGTCATCACTTCATTGCCTATGAAGCTCTGAGATCTCAGGTAGTGCCCCTAGTTTTCTCATCTTCTACACAAGAGATACTAATTGTCCTTATAATTTAGGAAGATTAAATGAATTAATCTTCATTTGTGTTGCCTTGTGGCTAAGTCATGTCTGACTGTTTGTGACCCCATGGACTGCAACCCACCAGTCTCCTCTGTCCAAGGCATTTTCAGGCAAGAGTACTGGAGTGGGTTGCCATTTTCTTCTCCAAGGGATATGCCCAGATTAGGGGTCAAACTTGCTCTCTTGCATTGGCAGGCAGATTCTTTACTGCTGAGCCACCTGGGAAGGCCAAATTTAAACCTGCAAATTACCTAAAACTCTAATTGTCACATAGTATAGGATCAGTAATCTGGAGTAGGAAAAGGCAATCCACTCCAGTATTCTTGCCTGGAAAGTTCCATGGAGCCCGGTGGGCTACAGTCCATGTGGTCGCAGATAATTAGACACGACTGAAGCAACTGAACACACACATACGATCAATACAGATGAGTTATTTTTATATTGGGCTTCCCCAGTGGCTCAACAATGAAGAATCTGCCTGGAATGCAGGAGACACAGAGGAAGTGAGTTTGATCCCTGGGTCAGGAAGATCCCTTAGGGGAAGAAATGGCAACCCACTCCAGTATTCTTGTGTGGAGAATCCCATGGATATAGGAGCCTGGAAGGCTATAGTCCATGGGGTCTCAAAGAGTGGGATACAATTTAGGGACTAAACAAACAAACCAAAGAAACAAATTTTTATGAGTTATCCTCTCGATTCTCTCCTTTCCTGGATTGGGATGGTGTGACTGCTCCTGTTCTTTGAAACGGAAATTATCATGTAGAGATATTGGCTTTGTCTATAGAGTCTAAAATACAACATGAAAAAGAACACTGAGGGGAGAGGAGATGGGTATAGAAGTAGAATCTTTTGTTCCACATCTTCCTTGCGTTCATATAAGGAGTTAAAAAGAAATAATCAAATCTTTAAAAATTCTTAAAAGAAGTATGCAGTCCCTTCCAGGATGTGATAAAAGGAGAGAAAAATGTGAGACCAATCCTGGGGAACAGCCAGAAAAAAAACTCATCCTTTCCTTGGAGGACATAAATGAAAACTTGACAGCCAGGAATCAGGCAGCCAGATGGAGCTATCCCCTCAGGGATGAATACAGACTGGTAGCCTCAGTTTCTCAAGAATCCTCACCATCCTGCTGTGGCATCTCCCCTTTAAGCCTCAGCACCTACTCCTACGTGTCTGCAGGCCCTGCCCTGCTGAATCACTCGAGTACAAATGAAAGGGACTCTGAGGACTTGGAGCTAAGATAACTCCCCTTCTTACATAGCAGCAGAGACCTGATCCTGGAGATGCAAATTTAAATTCTGAATGCATTACCCCATAGGAACATTGCTATGCTTTGTATTTAGTTTCCATACTGTTATTAGGACATTACTGTAGTTCAGCTACATTATGACTTAAATAGGCTTTTGTGAGTAGCTTAGGAAGTAAAACACCATATCTAAAACACATTTCTCTGGGAAAAATGCCTCCCAACTTCAAAAATGGACTTGTAAATCAAACTTCTTTTCAATATATGGAAAGGAAACTATTGGTAGTGTGTGTTTCATTTTTATTTGAATGAGTCTTATATTACAAACTCAACCTAAAATACTAAAAGGCAGATTTCACTAGAGATTCCTTGTAACAGTGTACCTACACATATCATCCAAAATTTATACACATGTTCAGCATAGTATTTCTTACATAGATATTCAATTAATACTAGTTAAAACTGACTTCTTAGGCCCTCCAGAGCTGGCTTTTCTGAGCAAATACTCCGAGTCATCAAAGCAAATTTGTTGTTGTTGGCCAGTTGCTAAGTTGTGTCTGACTCTTTTGCGACCCTGTGGACTATATCCTGCAAGCTCCTCTGTCCATGACACTTTCCCAGGCAGATATACTTGTTGCCATTTCCTCCTCCAGGGAATCTTCCTGACCTAGGGATGAACCCGCATCTCCTGCATTGGCAGGTGGATTCTTTACCGCTGAGCCACCAGCAAAGCCCAAAGTATCAGTTCAGTTCAGTCCAGTTCAGTCAGTCAGTCATTTCCGACTCTTTGCGACCCCATGAATCGCAGCACACCAGGCCTCCCTGTCCATCACCAACTCCCAGAGTTCACCCATACTCACGTCCATTGAGTCAGTGATGCCATCCAGCCATCTCATCCTCACATCCATCGAGTCAGTGATGCCATCCAGCCATCTCATCCTCTGTCGTCCCCTTCTCCTCCTGCCCCCAATCCCTCCCAGCATCAGAGTCTTTTCCAATGAGTCAAAGTATAACTGTTAACTAATATGTTTTGACTGAAGTTTGTTTTTCCCAAAAGTTATGCTCTGTATTTCTAATACTCAGATGGAAACAAACAAATGAACACACACAAAAACTGCGCACCATATTTGCTAGGAACTACTTGCTTACAGTAAAGCAAGCACACAGGCAGCAATAATTCCTGTGTAATCGACACTGGCTTGTAGAAAAGACCACTAGGAATTATCCCTAATGATATTTCATTTCCTATTCCTTTCCACAAGAGCAAAATCATCATGGAGGTCACATTAGACACACGTGTTTGTTTTTCCCTTCTCAGTGTTTGTCTCCATGATTGAGACCCAACCTCACCTCGTTTCCTCTGCTCAACACCACCTCTCTTCCTCATGCTTCCCCTCCTCCCCTTCCTTTTTTTATTCTCCACCCGCCCCCCTGCCAACTTTGAAAACTCTAATGACTAGAATAAACCAAAATGTCAACATTTGCAATTCTGGAGCTTCATTTAAGCAATAAAAATAATAATTAAAAGGGTAAAACCTTAGAGAAATTCCTTCATTTTATATGGTTTGCCAGTGATGATAGAAACTCAAAAAAGCCAGTAAAAGAATTAATTAGAAACAGCCAAAGCTCGACAAGCTCTGCAAGTTAATGAAGCAGAGAGGAAAATGTCATCTCTGAGACCCAGAGCTGCACTGGCTTGGATAATATCCACTCCTGCCTTACTCTCCTAACTAAACCTCTTTTAATCTCTCCTTGAGAAATCAATGCTAATGACACGGATTTACCAAGAAATGACAGCAGCATAATACGCTGAGAGCTGCTCCTATTTAATGTAAGTTAGTTCTGATGGGAACACTCAGAGTTTCATTCTGACAGCAAGTTGTTGTTTTGCAGGCTCCTTATGGGACTCAAAATAATGGAAGAGTTTCAGTCTATTTTATTTTGATTCTTTCCATTGTGCGTTTGTTTTTTATATTGCTCCCTCTATCCCTCTTTCCAAAGCAGATTTCTCTTCTCTAGCCATAAGACTCCCCTCCCTGCCATTCCCATCCACATTCTACAATCCAGTCTTACTTCCTCTATCTTTTTTCAGAATAGTTCTCTTAAGGCCACAGGTGGCATTGTTGTGTGCAGTTTTTTCTCCATGTCTCCCCTACAAAAGATAATTTATGTACATACATCTACTTATTCATTTCTATTTCATTTGCTATTTGTGTGGTTGCTGTGGTCAATACAGGATATTGCAATAATATATCTAGAAAGCACAATTCATATAAATGAAAGAAATGTTATTAAAAATAAATATAATATTCACACTATATAACTGTCCTGTTCTTAGGCATATTGTCGTAACAGAAACACATTCCACTATTTATCGCACCTGTAAAGATTTAGAGTCATAAGGAACAAGTGTGTCTGTTTGGCCCCTTACTATATCTAGTAGTGACTTTGGGAAGGAAACTCAATTCTTATGAAGTTATTTTTTATCCTGTAAAGAGATGTAAGTAAAGTATCTATCCTATTTCCTGGTCTGTAAGTAGTAATGCAAAATGCCTGTCACATATCTGGTCCCCAACAATCCTGCTTTCTTCCTTGTTTCCTTCTATAATTTCTTCCTTTGTAGTTTTCAAAATACATTGCACCTCATTTTTGCATGGAAGTCCATCAGTCATTTAAACACAAGCCACTGTGGTCACACAGGCTTCTTTCCTCTGGGATAAATGTCTCAGTAGAAGTATCAAGCATCCCTCCAATGACACAGATATCAGGGAAAGCAATTTGTCACTATTTCCCCTAATTTGAAGCTTGTACAGATGGATTAATTAGTGTAAAATACAGTGTTTATTGCTATGGCCTTTCTAAGGATATTGTTAGGAGTAGATTCAGGTTTTGTGAGACCTAAATCTTGCACAATTAGAGGGTCCTCTTTTAATACAAAGAATGCAGGATTGGATACAAAGACATGGAGTAGTCATAAAGCTCAAGCTTCATTTAGTTTCATAAAAAAGGACAAACAAGATTCCTCTCACATAAACACCTCACCCTGCCATGTAGCCAGGTCATTTGGGGAACTCCTAAAATTTAGTTTGAAGTTAGTCGGGTGAGGAGGGAAGAAGAGCCAAAAGTGTTCCTAAAGGTACTGAGGTAAAGTTTCTGCTTTTAAAACAGGAATAAGTTTGGTAATTTAAAAAAAAAAGGAAAGCAGAAAGCTCTGCTTTTGGAGCAACTAAATATGTGAAAATAAAACCAGAGAGTCACACTACATTAGTAATTTCAGATAGGTTGCTATTGATGGAAAGGTTCTAGAGATATTATGAGTTTGGGTGAATGTGACTTTATATACTGGGATCAGGGAAATTAGTTTTCAGTCTCATAAAGAGTGAGAAGAGTTGGCTAAACCAAGAGGCAGGAAAAGGGAAGACCCAGTAGATCCAGTAGAGGAAACACATAGCACAGAGTCTGGTAGCCTGGAAAGGCTATGGAATATGAAAAGAAAGAAAGGAAGTTTAATGGTATCAGATGAATTTGGAAAGACTGTGTCCATTTATTCAACAAAATAAAAATTAAACAATTATGAAGTAAGTAAAAAGCTAAAGTTAAAGTGGCTCAGTCATGTCTGACTTATTGCGACCCCATGAACTATACAGTCCATGGGATTCTCCAGGCCAGAATACTGGAGTTGGTAACCTTTCTCTTCTCCAGGGGATCTTCCTCACCCAGGTATCAAACTCAGGTCTCCGCATTGCAGAAGGATTCTTTACCAGCTGAGCCACAAGAACAACCCAATAATACTGGAGTGGGTAGCCTATACTTTCTCTATAGAATCTTCCTGACTCAGTTCAGTTCAGTTCAGTCGCTCAGTCATGTCCGACTCTTTACGACCCCGTGAATCACAGCACGCCAGGCCTCCCTGTCCATCACCAACTCCCGGAGTTCACTCAGACTCACGTCCATCGAGTCAGTGATGTCATCCAGCTATCTCATCCTCTGGTGTCCCCTTCTCCTCCTGCCCCCAATCCCTCCCAGCATCAGAGTCTTTTCCAATGAGTCAACTCTTCACATGAGGTGGCCAAAGTACTGGAGTTTCAGCTTTAGCATCATTCCTTCCAAAGAAATCCCAGGGCTAATCTCCTTCAGAATGGACTGATTGGATCTCCTTGCAGTCCAAGGGACTCTCAAGAGTCTTCTCCAACACCACAGTTCAAAAGCATCAATTCTTCGGCACTCAGCCTTGTTCACAGTCCAACTCTCACATCCATACATGACCACAGGAAAAACCATAGCCTTGACTAGCCGGACCTTTGTTGGCAAAGTAATGTCTCTGCTTTTGAATATGCTATCTAGGTTGGTCATAACTTTCCTGCCAAGGAGTAAGTGTCTTTTAATTTCATGGCTGCAGTCACCATCTGTAGTGATTTTGGAGCCCCCAAAAATAAAGTCTGACACTGTTTCCCATCTATTTCCCATGAAGTGATGGGACCAGATGCCATGATCTTCATTTTCTGAATGTTGAGCTTTAAGCCAACTTTTTCACTGTCCACTTTCACCTTCATCAAAAGGCTTTTGAGTTCCTCTTCACTTTCTGCCATAAGGGTGGTGTCATCTGCATATCCCAACTCAGGATAAGGCAAAAATCATAAGGCAAAAACATAAGCAAAAATGTACTTTGTTATCATTGAATCCACTAAAGTCTTACATGTGTACTGTTTGCCTTTCTATCAGAAAGTTAGGAGAAAAATCGGTACTAGATTTCAGATCACGTACACAACTTTATTCATAGTGAATACAATGATCACCTAAAGCCCACAATCTCTCAAACTCAAGCTAACTGATTATTCCAATAGATAATTTTTAAAAACTCACTGATAATAACTGTAACACTTTTCAATATTTCTTACAAAATTAGAAAATTGGAATTGTTGGTGGGCATTGATGTTGCTTAGTTTCTCTCAGATTCTCAGCCTTTTAGTGCATCCTTTCATAGGTTATGTACCCAAAATTCAAAGTTCAAATGCCAAAGTTCCTTTAGGATCTTGCATGAGGCTGGGTCATCTTAAAGTACAGTTATAGATAACTTCTATCAGCCAAATTTGGAATCTGGGGCTTGATTCCTCTTTTGCTGCTGTTGCTGCTGCTCAGCCGCTTCAGTCGTATCTGACTCTTTACAACCCCATAGACGGCAGCCCACCAGGCTTCCCCGTCCCTGGGATTCTCCAGGCAAGAACACTGGAGTGAGTTGCCATTTCCTCCTCCAGTGCATGAAAATGAAAGTGAAGTCGCTCAGTCGTGTCCAACTCTTAGTGACACCATGGACTGCAGCCTACCAGGCTCCTCCATTCATAGGATTTTCCAGGCAAGAGTACTGGAGTGGGATGCCATTGCCTTCTCCGGATTCCTCTCTCAGAAGATCAAAGAGGGAGGGCGTATGAGTTACAAGGATGGGTATTAGTTTTACTCTGGAAAAAATTAAAGAGCTCAGAGTATAACAGCATAAACATCATGTTGCAGAGATAATTCACTGTCTACAAGTCTCATGCTTTCTTTGTTTGTTGTTATGTTGTTGCTACTTAGTAGTTATCTATCCAAGGATTTTATTTCCCAATTCCCTCACTTCCACTCCCTGGTTTGAGGAGGGGTTGAGTGTTCTTCATCAATAAAGTATGAACATAAGTGACATCACTTCTGAAATAAGTTAAATAGCCAATGTATTTTCTCCTGCCTAATTTATTGCATAATAGAGCCACATTGGATAGTTACATGAGAAAGAAAGAAATGTATATTGTTTTAAGATGCTAAAATTTTGGGGTTTGTTATAGCATCTTGTATTGCCCAATTAATGTATAGGATCTTCAAAATTTTTGAGTTATAGCAACCTTTGTTAACTATGTATCTCACTAGAAGGGTAAAATTAAAGAGTTTTGTTGTGTTCAGTCATTGTTTTATTTTCTTGAATGAAAGAAGATCTGCTGGGGATGGCTAAAAGTGGCTCTCCTGAAAGGTAGGCATAGAACTGATTGAAATTGTAGCAGAACAAACCTGACCCCACATTGATTTTATTCCTTTAGCTGTACCTTTGTACTCTGTTGCTTGTGCTTAGTCATGCTGGCTCTGTATCTTTGTAAAAGAATGTTGACTATAGCCTGCAGTATACAATGTAGTCCATTCTCAAGGTTCTACCCTTTAAACAATTTTCTATTCATAGAGAGGTTTAAAAGTTACTGAATGAAGAAAAACTTCAGGCTTTTTGGAGATTTATAAAAACATTGTTACCAGACTTATATGGACAGCTGCAAGGATAAAGGATTCCAGCAGGAAGAAGTGTTAACATCTAGCCATATCACCTCCCCTTTTAGTGTAAAAGAGGCCTAAATTCTATCTCTGGATAGAGGGTTCTTTGGAATACTAGTTGACCATCTTCTCAGTCCTCTGGCTTTCTTAATAAAGTTGGTATTCCTTGCCCTAACAACTTGTCTCTCAATTTATCTGGCCGGCATTCTTTTAGCAGTATGAGCTTGGATTCAGTAACAAAGTGACTTTGGAAGATACTACTTTCTTAATTAATTAATTTTTGATTGCATTGGGTATTCATTGCTATGCATAGGCTTTCTCTAGTTGCAGCAAGCAGGGACTACCCTTCCTTCCAGAGCACAGGCTTTTCATTGCGGTGGCTTCTCTTGTTGCAGAGCATGGGCTTTAGGCGCACAGGTTTCGGCACATGGACTCAGTTGTGGGATCTTCTAGGACCTGGAATGGAACCCACGTCCCATGCATTGGCAGGCTGATTCTTAACCACTAGACCACTAGGGAAATGTAGAAGATATTATTAGAGAAGTAAATTATCCCAAATTCAAATTCATTCAAGTTAGCATCCCATAGGACAACAGAGTTTATCAAAGTATAGGGAGTATAAGAGAGAACGATGACAATTCTCAGTCCGTAATATGGTTGATAATAAACCTGAAGTGAACTGGGTCTTTTGGGTCTAGTTATGTCCTGGAAGATACAGAAATGAAAATGTGAACTATCTAAAATAAAAATGAGATCTGTCTAATTGTACCCCATGCAGAGCATTTTGTTGCATTTAGTGTGAGTTGGACTGTCCTCCCTACAAAGTCATGCAGTGGTCTAACACAAGCAGGCATATTGTGTGTGATCAAATTTTAACAGCAATACCATGTCACAGCAAGGAATTCTGTCAGTAGTGGACTGATCAGATCCTAGCTCTTTTCCAATTATGAAGTGAAAACTGAACACAGCCCCCTTTTAGGACAATTAACACCCTGAGTGTTGCTCAGTAGTCAAGAGGGAGACACTGGTGTTCTGTCAATAAGGTAATTGAGGAATCAAATCATATATATATGTATATATATATATATATAAAATCATCAAACATATACATATATATATATATGATCTTCCCTTATGGCTCAGCTGGTTAAGAATACACCTGAAATGTGGGAGACCTGGGTTTGATCCCTGGGTTGGGAAGATCCCCTGGAGAAGGGCAAGGCTACCCACTCCAGTATTCTGGCCTGGAGAATTCCATGGACCGTATACTCCATGGGGTTGCAAAGAGTCAGACACGACTGAGCGACTTTCACTTTCACTTTCATATATATAAATATATAATGTAGGAAAATCTTTATATATATGTGAAGACTTTTCAACATGTAATATTTCTAAATTTGTATAACTTCTTATAGTTTATCAGGATTTTCACAAGCTTTATTTTATTTGACCTTCTTAGCAACTCAATAAGATAGATATTATCATCTCAATTTTATTGATAAGAAAACTGTGGTTCATGGAGATAAAGTAACTTGCTCAAGATTACACTAATATTAAGTTGATGAAGGCACAATTCAAATACTAGATTTTATCTAACCTGCAATCTTAAACTTTTACCTCAAAACCATGATGTAACTAACGGTAATCCAGATAAATGATGTATCAAAATTTGCTCTGAAGATTTTTGGTTGCTGCCTTATAGCTGCCTCTGTGGTTTTTCTCCATAATCTCTGCTGATTTCTTACAAAGAAGCTACAGACAACTTCACTGTTCTTTCCTGCTTCATGTATTCCTTTCCAAAAGCTGGCTGACATCTAACTGCATTGTTTTAAGAAAGATGAAAAGCAACTTCTACCTATGCTCATACACACCAGAGACATTTGATTTTATACAAAATAAGTTAATTATTTGAAGTCTACATTGATAAATGATTGACAATTTTGTACCCTTGAATAAATTCAAAAGAAGCACCACCCAAATACTTAGGTACAGATTCTGTTATAATAGATTTGGATAATGTTCATGAAGGTGAGCATGTTGGCAGAAGGGGGAGAAAGCAAAAAGAATTTGTTTTACATCACACGGTTTCCTCCTACTGCTTCCTGAGGGCAGAAATTGAACACTCACAGGTTTGTGGCATTGGATCCTACAAAATCAACAATACTTTGCAATAGTTAAGTTTACTTCTTTAGGGTATTAGCCCCTGATCCTCCATTCTGATATTTTCATCACAGGGGTTACTTTCTATTTTCTTCACAAATTAAGTAGCTAAATATTATATATTTCTCATGTGACATGGGTGACCCAACTTCTGGGTGAGAAAACCGGGACATATACAGAAAAGCCAGTTTCCATTTATGTCAAAAAGCCAATGGAGATGTTTTTCTCCTCATTGGGGAAAAAAAGAAGTATTCCATGTTAGCTTCAGACTATGGTCCCCATGCAGCAATTTTCTCAAATAGTGACCCTTTGGGAAATGATGGTCATGAAACTAATTTACAAAAGCATGAGATAAATATTAAAATAGAAACACTGAAGGTTTTAGCCTCCTGCAGGTTCTAAGAAACTTGAAGTAAATATTTACCTTGACTTTTCTGCCATGGAATTACTTTGTGAATCTCACCATGAAGAAGATGACTTTTTCCCAGTTATTCTCAATAGCATTTCTCTCAGGGTGATCACTGCCTTTTCTCTTTCAAACTCTAATATTATATTGAAATATTTTGAGCATGCTCACATACTGTTGTGAATTCAGAAGGGTACTTATAACAACAACAAAAAAAAAGACATTTCTTTCCCTGTGGCTTCCACCACCCTGACTTGAGTAGCTGATAAATTTGTTCTTTATGAAGGCTTTCACATGAGAAAAATAAAAATGTGGAGATTTATGAGATGGAGGTTGGGGAGAAGTCTTGTTTTAATAAAAAGACTATTTTCATCTAAGTCTACAGGACAACAACCCTGTTACCTGCAAAGTGAAAAGCCCAAATTTGTCAGACTGCTTTTTCTGTGTCTATAAGTTGCCAGACACCCAGACTAATGGATTTTCCACACTGAATAGATTGGTTGTCTTGAAGTTAGGGACAGCAGTGTGCTATCTTTGGATATTTGGTCATCTTATCCATATGTTCATCATTTACACCTTTGCACAGAAATGTATAGGAATATGGATCTACTGTGTACTTGTTTATGTAAACATTTCATCTGCCATGTATATGTTTACCTTTTGTTTGCCTTTTCATTTGTTCCTGATACTCTATGGTTCCTTAAGATGAGTTCCCTATGAAAATGAGTTAGGCAATTCAAAGAAATTATCACTTTCTAACAAAATGAAGCATGCAGTAATACTGCTTTTATATTTGTCAGTCAGTTATTAAAATATAATTTATTCAAACATGCATCTCTCAGTGTTCTGGAGAGAGAAAAGAAATTTTCCCCAGACTTCAATCAAACATACTCCTTAGCTTCTTATCTATAGGTACCTACTATTTTTAAGAACCAAGGTTGGGTGTACTTGCCTTTGCACAGTAAAGTCAATCTACCCGTGGATGGTTATGGTGAAGGAAAATGCAGTGTTTATTGCAGAGCACCAAGCAAGGAGTGCAGGCAACTAGTGTTTAAAAGACCCAAGACTTTCAGGAAAAGGTTTCAAAGAGGTTGAGGAAGGAGCATTTTGGGTGTGTGAGTAGCTTATGGACATTCTACTGATTGGCGGTGGTAAGGTAATTGAGACTGAACATCATCAGCCATCTGCTTCCAACTGGTCTGGAGTGTACCTGCTGGTGGGCAGCATACAGTTAACTTCTTCCACCCATGGGAGTTTCAGTATCTGCAAAACAGCTCAAAGGACTTGGCTCAGAATGTTATCTAGAGAGCTTGAGTATGGATGTTAGAGTTGGACTATAAAAAAACTGGGCACTGAAGAATTGATGCTTTTGAACTGTGGTATTGGAGAAGACTCTTGAGAGTCCCTTGGACTGCAAGAAGATCAAACCAGTCAATCCTAACGAAATCAGTCCTAAATATTCAATGGAAGGACTGATGCTGAAGCTGAAGCTCCAATATTTTGGCCACCTGATGTAAAGAACGGACTTCTTGGAAAAGACCCTGATGCTGGGAAAGATTGAAGGCAGAAGGAGAATGGGACAACAGAGGATGAGATGGTTGGATGGCATCACCATCTCAATGGGCATGAGTATGAGCAAGCTCTGGGAGTTGGTGATGAACAGGGAGGCCTGGTGTGCTGCAGTCCATGGGGTCACAAAGAGTCAGACATGACAGCAACTGAACTGAACTGAGCTGAGGAGGAAATAAAGGTCCTTGACTTCATTTAATGACTAAACTATTATTTTGTCTTACTTGAGTATTTTCCTTTTTTTTAAATTTTTTACTTTTTTTTTAACTTTACAATATTATATTGGTTTTGCCATATATCAACATGAATCCGCCACAGGTATACACATGTTCTTGCTTGAGTATTTTCCTTTTTGTATTTCCTCACTTTTTCTATAGACAAAAGGCAGACTGAGGACGTGTAGAAACAGGTGGTCTGTTCTGGGAAGGCGCCATGGGATCCTGCTTGGTTACACTCTCAGCACTGAAATGAATCAAGTAACCAAACACAGATAAATTTTATGACACAGCTGCCCTTAATCTTTGCCTAGTTAACCCATACATGTCTCAGATGGCATTTAACTCCATGACTATGACAATTGTTTTCATAAAATGTTTTAATAGTTTTGTATCTAGTAAATCCAATAAATGTATCTTTATTGTCTTCATGATACTATTTGAAATAAAAAAAAAATTACCTTTTTCTTGAAAGACCTTTATACCTTTGGAATCTATTTCTCTAAACTGTACTTATTTCTTCCCCTCTATTTCTCTGATTCTACTTTTCAATTTCCTTTATTTTCTCTATTCATCTGCTTATGGGTGTGTAATATATTACTCAGGGTTTTCCTCTCCCTCTCTAAATACTTACTCTGGAAAACCTCAAATCTACCACCACTGAGTCAATTATTACTTTTCTTATTTTATAAATATATCTTCCAAAATCTAATCTCATATATATATATATATATATGTGTGTGTGTGTGTGTGTGTGTGTGTGTGTGTGTGTATTTCACCTTTCAACTGAATCTATACACTTGAATATTCTATGACACTTCAAACCTTACATGGTCTTCTATATTCTCCTCTTCTTTGTTTGCTGTATGTTAAGGACTAAATGCTTGTGTCCCCTGAAATTCACATTGAAATCCTACCCCCCTACACATTGGTACTATATTGTGGTACCTTTGAGGGTATTATGATTTGATGAGGTCATGAGTGGAACCCTCATGATGATGAGTGCCCTGATAAGAGTCATGAAAGAGTTAGCTTTCCTGGTTTCTGCTTTCTACCTTGTGAAAAGATAATGTGAAATTGGCAGTCTACACCTGAAAGAAGGTGCTCACCAGAACTTGACCACACTAGCACCCTGACCTCAGATATCTAGCTTTCAGAACTGTGAGAAACAAATTTCTGTTGTTTGCAAGCTGCCTAGTCTGTGGTCTTTTGGTATAGCATTCCAGGAAGACCAAGACACAGTTCCAGTAACTAACTTCTATCCCCTCACACATACTGCTTTTTGGCTATTCATGTCTGAGACCTAGCTTACATATTACTTCCTCTGAGAAGATGCTTCTGATTTATCTAGATGAACACTCTTGTGTAGGGCTGTCCTAACTCTGTGTTCACAAAGTTGATATTCTTGCCTGTTTCCTCAACTGAGATGCAAGTTCTAGAAGGAAGACCCAAGAACCCCTAAAAATCCTGACAAAAAACCCCATATTAAAAAAAAATCTATAGAAATGAATGCATCCTTAAAAATGTTTATGACCCCACTGTTTACTATAAATACCCCTATTATACAGGTTATGGGCAAGCTGTGACTTGCTTGCTAAGTTGCTTCAGTCGTGTCCAACTATCTGCAACCCTATGGACTGTAGCCCACCAGGCTCCTCTGTCCATGAGATTCTCCAGGCAAAAATACAAGAGTGGGTTGCCCTGCCCTCTTCCAGGAGTTCTTCCCAACCCAGGGATCAAACCTGCATCTTTTATGTCTCTTTCATTGGCAGATGGGTTCTTTACTACTGTGCCACCTGGGATGCCCAAGCTGTGACTTACTACTATATATTTTGTAAGTCTCTTATTTTATTGCCCCTTATCTCCTAGTATAGTGTATAGTTTAAAAACAAAATAACTGTATCTCATTTGAAATGATAAACTACTCTAAATTAAGTAAAATGTCTGAGAATTCTTATTACTTTGGAAAAAACTGATACAATTTATAATACCATTCTTTTCTTTGTCCTTCTTCCCACCTCCATAATTTCTGTTTCCACAAAACTCCCATAATAGCTGCATTATTAGTAAAGACCTCATCTGTATGTTCAGTTTTCCAACTGATTCCAATGAAAATAAATAGCTGCTCCTTTTCCAGGACTGTTTAATCCAGGACTTCTTAATCATGGAAAGGGAGGCTATCTCTGCAAATATTAGTGGTTAATTTCATAGTTTACCAGTTGGAACACTTAGCCATTTTTATTACCTGTGTTTGGATATAATCTGAGTTATTTTGGAAAATGGTTACCAGTAGAGCTCTGTTACAAAGAAATCTTTTCAGTGAATACCAATCTTCTCTTGATAGCTGTACTTTTTTATGTAATTAGTTTAGCTGTTGTTGTAGAATTTTAAATCTAGGAAGAACTTCAGAGAATATTGTAATTTTATTTTTCTCTTAGATTTTTCCTCATTTACAAGTAAGTAAACCAAAAGCTTCAGAGTATGAAGTGTGCACTATCAGTGCACACTGGCAAGACTGAAAGTTTTACGCTGACACCTATGACACTAAATTCAGATTCACTTGCCCTTTTTCTTGACTTTTGAGTACCATTCATCTGATAGACCATTTACCATTCCTTCGGTCTTAAAACAATTTTTTCCCTTAGCTTCCATTGTTACATTCCCTGATTTTCTCACAACCTTCCTAATTATTGCATCCTATCGCTTCTTGTCAGAGACAATGGCAACCCACTCCAGTCCTCTTGCCTGGAAAATCCCATGGATGGAGGAGCCTGGTAGGCTGCAGTCCATGGGGTCTCGAAGAGTCAGACACGACTGAACGACTTCACTTTCACTTTTCACTTTCATGCATTGGAGAAGGAAATGGCAACCCACTCCAGGGTACTTGCCTGGAGAATCCCAGGGACGGTGGAGCCTGGTGGGCTGCCGTCTATGGGGTCGCACAGAGTCGGACACGACTGAAGCGACTTAGCAGCAGCATCATACCCTCTTGTAAGATTTTTATCCACTTCCCAGCCAGGAAGTTGGCTTTCTTAAAGCTCAGTTTAGTGTCCCTCTCTTTTGGTCTTTCACAATTGCCTTTGGTTTATTACTTTTTCAGTGATTTTGAACTTGGCAATGGCAATGTGGTCCATCCAGTTACACAAAGCAGAAAGCTTAAGATTTCTTCTTCACTCCATTTTCCTCTTTCTTCATATCTAACACATCACTGATCCAGTTGGCTTTAAGATTTTTTGTTTGTTTGTTTGTTTTTTAATTTTATTTTATTTTTAAACTTTACATAATTGTATTAGTTTTGCCAAATATCAAAATGAATCCATCACAGGTATACATGTGTTCCCGATCCTGAACCCTCCTCCCTCCTCCCTCCCCATACCATCCCTCTGGGTCGTCCCCGTGCACTAACCCCAAGCATCCAGTATCGTGCATTGAACCTGGACTGGCATCTCGTTTCATACATGATATTTTACATGTTTCAATGCCATTCTCCCAAATCTTCCCACCCTCTCCCTCTCCCATACAGTCCATAAGATTGTTCCATACATCAATGTCTCTTTTGCTGTCTCGTACACAGGGTTATTGTTATCATCTTTCTAAATTCCATATATATGCGTTAGTATACTGTATTGGTATTTTTCCTTCTGGCTTACTTCACTCTGTATAATAGGCTCCAGTTTCATCCACCTCATTAGAACTGATTCAAATGAATTCTTTTTAATGCCTGAGTAATATTCCATTGTGTATATGTACCACAGCTTTCTTATCCATTCATCTGCTGATGGACATCTAGGTTGCTTCCATGTCCTGGCTATTATAAACAGTGCTGCGATGAACATTGGGATACACGTGTCTTTTTCCCTTCTGGTTTCCTCAGTGTGTATGCCCAGCAGTGGGATTGCTGGATCATAAGGCAGTTCTATTTCCAGTTTTTTAAGGAATCTCCACACTGTTCTCCATACTGGCTGTACTAGTTTGCATTCCCACCAACAGTGTAAGA
>NW_011494809.1:2362649-2396421 GCF_000754665.1 Bison bison bison | reverse complement strand
AGCTGTGGCTTTGTAGTAGAGCCTGAAGTCAGGTAGGTTGATTCCTCCAGTTCCATTCTTCTTTCTCAAGATCGCTTTGGCTATTCGAGGTTTTTTGTATTTCCATACAAGTTGTGAAATTATTTGTTCTAGCTCTGTGAAGAATACTGTTGGTAGCTTGATAGGGATTGCATTGAATCTATAAATTGCTTTGGGTAGTGAAAAGCATATCCAAGTAGATTTTCTTCTCTTTATCTCCACCATTGCCAAACTATGTCACTATTACAATATCCTGGTTGATATTGGTCCATCTCCACATTTGGACTGTGGCTATCCATTCCCAATAGGGAGGTCAAAATAAGCTGAACACCAGTTAACTTCATAGGGACAAACATACACTACATGTACATAAAATCCTTGAACGGCTTTCCATCATCTTCATAATATGAATACAAATCCTATTATTCTTTAGTTCTACTTGGCAATACAGCTGTCTTCTTGGTTAAAAACATTGTCTGTAATCAGGTAGATAATATACAAATTTTATCAGGTAGATAGTATACAAATTTTAGTTTCACCACATGATAGCTGTTTGACTATGGATAAATTATTACACTTTTTTTCTCTAATCTCCTCACTTGAAGTATGAAGATAATAACATTAACCAATTCTTAGAGTTTACTATGAGGATTAAATGGGTTAATTCACAGAAAGTACTCAGAATGTTTGATACTCACAAGTATTTGATACCTATTTGCATAGTATCATCATATTACCATTATCATAAATCATCATACTGATCATCATCATCTTCATCACCTGAGTGTAAGAATTTCTGTTAGAAACCTTCCTTGACCTCTAAATCAGGTTTTCTTCTCCTTATCTCTACTTCATAGCACTTGTCACAGGTGATGAAAGCAAAGGTCTATTTCTCCCTTACCAACCCATATTCTGAAGGAAGTTAGTTATCATATCTTGGCATATTTAGAGCACAAACTGGATATGCAATAAGTGTACATTAAATGAATGAAGTCAAACTATCTAAACACTAGTAGTGACATACATTGCAAACCAATGTTTCATATATGTCTCTAACACTTCATTGCCTTCTGATAAAAATATCTCGAGAAGTTTCAAACAATGGAAAGTGTCAAAGGTCAAATGGGGAAATTATTGATTATATGGGAACTAATTAAAATGTATTAATGCTCATCATTCATAAAATTTAAAAAATAATAGAAAAAAAAGCCTTTAACTCTGAATTAAACCAGAGCACTAGAATGAGAGTAAGCACTGCTGTTCCCTAAATCTCGAAATAAAAATATAATAAATTATTGTATTGGCAATTTTCAGAATTTAGTACATGTATGAAGCTTGGTTCAAAAAGTAATATAAGCTAACTGCACAAATTTAGATTATTTTCAGGTATAACCATGTATAGTGTGCTGCATGCTAAATTACTTCAGTCATATCTGACTTTTGTGACCCTATGGACCACTACTCTGTGCGTAGGATTCTCCAGACAAAAGTACTGGAGTGGGTTGCTGTGCCCTCCGCCAGGGAATCTTCCTGACCCTGGAATCAAACCCCTCTTCTCTTCTGTATCCTGTGTTGGCAAACTGGCTCTTTAGCACTAGTGCCACCTGGGAAGCCCACGTGCAGAGTAAACACTCATTGACAAGTGACAGAAAAGATGAATATTTAGAAAGACATTTCCATTTTAAAGAACAGCCTGACACTACCACAAGTCATGTCAGAATGGTCTGACAGCATTCCCCAAAATGTTGTCATCACACTTCTATCTCAATTTTTTAAAATTGCACTATGTACTCCCAATAATTTATCTTTGTACTTATTTATATGCATTTTATTATAAATATTATATACATTATAAAACATATTCCCTCAATATAGGGTAAGATGAAAAATGAACTATCAAGTTTTAGTAACTTACTATCACACCCAAATGGATTATGTTGCAAATTGCCTCCTCTTGGTGTACCCTGCTTTGAAGACTCCTGCTGTAACCCATGTAACACGGTACTGGAATGTATCCCTGAACTGATCCTGAGTGACTTCTTTTTCTTTTTTTCTCTACCCTTATCATAGCCATTTTTTAACAGAATCTTTTCCAAAGATATTAATTCCTTCATTTATTTCTTAGCTATTCCAACTTTCTACTTGTCTCTAATGAAAAAAGTCATTTAAACTTGAGAGCTATGGTACATTTTATTCAATATCAAGAATTTTTTAAAAAGTATCAAGCCTATACTTTCTTCAAATTAAGATACTCCTTATGGTTCATTTCCAGTGGTAGGTAATCCCCATCTCAAATCACTTTGCTAAGAACATTGATATTTGATAAATACATTTTCAGGGAGCAGTTATCCCCAAACTCCACTTTCATCAGGCATTGTCCCACCACAAAATATGATCAGAGATTAAGGACTCTGGGGACTCATGGGCTCTGAACTCATCAGCCTCAAATCCTACTATAAATTATCCAAATGAGGCACTTGGCAAGATTCTTAACTGATTGTGCTATTCGGAACACCTCCATTTCAATTAGAGGTAACCATGATACATGACAGCACAGAACAAAACTAATAATTTTTACTGATGTCAGGAAAGGTTATAGGACTTCAGGGAATTACAGCAAGTATTTCAAGAAATGCACGTTCACGGCAGCTTTCCTGGTCCATGTGTCTGCTTCTTGAATGAGAGGGTTTTATCTTAGTTTTCTGGTTCATGTCAAATAGATTCAGAGAATATTCATATATAAAAGTCTGGTTGGCAGAGAAAATTGCTATGCTAAGGACTAAAATAGTCAGTGCTGAACCCCTGAATTTTGAATCCTTTAGGAGATGAGATGTATCTTCAATTTTAATCCTGAGCCTGGGTAAGCAATATGCAAGCAGGTGAAACACCTAACACTCAGAAGAAGTGAAAAGATTCAGGGGTCACAAATATCTACTCTTCCTGGATCAGTAGAAATCTTTAAATCCCTCATTAATGTTATATCTTAAAGCCAATTTTAACTGAGTATATCTGAGCAGTATACCACATCAGCTAACATACGAGGTTCCCTAACTTTAAAGATTGTACTGAAGATTTATTTCTCTGAATTTTGGAGTTTTTGCTGAGCAGGAAACTAATAAATTCCATTCTTGGAGCAAACTGTGGGATATGAGGAATTAGGCATGTCATAATGTTAGAAAGCAGTTAGAGTCAATGATTTTGGTACAAATATAAAAGTCACAAAAATCTGGGGTTTTTTGTACTAACTGGACTAATTACCAACTTTATGGCGTTGACCTCCTTTTTCTTACTTTTATTAATTTTTTTTAATTTGGGTCTTGGTTGACAGAAGCTCACAGGCTCAGTATCTGTGCTGCTCAGGCTTAGTTGCTCTGCAGAGTGTGGAATCTTACTTCCTCGTCCAGGGATTGAACCTATGTTCCCTGCATTGCAAGGCAGATTTTTAACCACTGGACCACAAGAGAAGTCCTTTCTCCTTCTTTCTGACTCTGATTTAAAATTTTCCACTCCCTATCCTTTTCTCCAGATAAGAAATATTGTAAGAATTTATTCATTATTCCTTTTTTAAAATTAATTCAGAACACACATATTGTGTGCATTCTAAGTCACTCAGTCATGTCTGACTCTCTGCAACTCTAAGTACTGTAGCCTGCTAGACTCCTCTGCTCATGGGATACTCCAGGCAAGAATACTTGAGTGTGTTGCCATACCCTTCTCCAAGGGATCTTATCAACCCAAGGATCAAAACCTGCTCTCTTACATCTCCTGCGTTGGCAGTGGGTATTTTTTTTTATCACTAGCACCACCTGGGAAGCCATTAACCAAGATGGAAGGATACAAAAATGAAAAAGTTCTTCCTCACCTCAAAGAGCTTTTGCGTAGTCTTGCTGAAGAGACAAATTAAAGCTAGCATTCCCTGGTACAATACAATGAAAAGGGCACTTCACCTTCATTTTATTCCTCCTCAAAATTCGTATCTTCGAGTTAACCAAGAGAACAACATCAAACCCAAATTGAAGGACAGTTTATAAAACATCTGACCAGTTATCCTCAAATTATCAGGATAACGAAAAATGAGTTAAGATTGAGACACTTTCACAGACCAGAGTAGACTTAAAGAGCCAATGATAAATAATGCAGTGTGTTATTCTGGATTAGATCCTGGAAACACACACACACACGTTAAAAGGCATTAGTGAAAAACCTGGTGAAGTCAAATAAAGTCAGAAGTTTAATGTACCAATAATGGTTATCTTGTTTTGACAAAAGTCATGATAATGTGAAATATTTACATCAGTGGAAACTGGGTGAGTGTTATACAGGAACTTTTGTACTACTTTTGCAAACTCTTCTAGAAATCTAATGTATGTATGTGTGTATATGTTCAGTTGTGCCCGAGTTTTTGCAGCCCCATGAACTATAGCCCGCCAGGCTTCCCTGCCCATGGAATTTTCCAGACAATAATCCTAAAGGGTGCCGTTTCCTATTCCAGGGGATCTTCCCATCCTAGGGATTGAACCCATATCTCTTGCATCTCTTCCATTGGCAGGTGATTCTTTACAACTAGTGCCACAAAAAAATCTAAAATTACCCCTAAATAAATGCTTACAGAAAAATAAAAAAGCACAAGAAAACTATAATATAATCAAAATATCACAATATCCATTCAGTTCAGTTCAGTCGCTCAGTCGTGTCCGACTCTTTGCGACCCCATGAATCGCAGCACGCCAGACCTCCCTATCCATCACAAATTCCCGGAGTTTACTCAGATTCATGTCCATCGAGTCAGTGATGCCATCCAGCCATCTCATCCTCTGTCGTCCCCTTCTCCTCCTGCCCCCAATCCCTCCCAGCATCAGAGTCTTTTCCAATGTGTTAACTCTTCGCATGAGGTGGCCAAAGTACTTTGTTCCTTCCAAAGAACACCTAGGGCTGATCTCCTTCAGAATGGACTGGTTGGATCTCCTTGCAGGCCAAGGGACTCTCAAGAGTCTTCTCCAATACCACAGTTCAAACAATATCCATTAGATAAGAACAAAGTTCTACTAGACTCTGGAAGTGAGGGATAATATTTTTGCATGAATAAAAGATGACTGCTTTTGTAGAAACCTGCAACAACTATTGCAGAAGCTAACCCAAACTTATGCTACATCCCTTTACAAAGACAAACAACCTTAGGGGTCTATTCTATGGGTCTAACCTTAGACACAGAGAAGGTAATGGCACCCCACTCCAGTACTCTTGCCTGGAAAATCCCATGGATGGAGGAGCCTCGTGGGCAGCAGTCCATGGGGCCACTAAGAGTCAGACAGGACTGAGCGACTTCACTTTCACTTTTCACTTTCATGCATTGGAGAAGGAAATGGCAACCCACTCCAGTGTTCTTGCCTGGAGAATCCCAGGGACTGGGAAGCCTGGTGGGCTGCCGTCTATGGGGTTGCACAGAGTCGGACACGACTGAAGCGACTTAGCAGCAGCAGCAGCAGCAACCTTAGACACAATGCAAAAATATTTTTATAAGGTAAAAGACAGAGTCTCTGTTTTCCTATAATTACAAATATACAGAGTTGTGGGGGAAGGATGTTTTAGGACATATGCAGACAAGAGGTGGTATTCTTTCCCCAGAATTTTTTTTTTTTTAATAATAAAAGCTTGTTTAAAATTTGACATGCCTTTTATTATCACCATGCACCAGCAACCTTATACAATATCAGTGGCAACATGCTTCTCCTCGTTGAGCTGGACATCTTTAGCCATCACCCTCCTGCCTTTGACACTTCATTCTAGGCAGTTATGTCTCTGTAATACAGAGTCAGACTCTACTTTTTGATGTCTGCCTGCTGACAGCTATGAAGCCTCACCTTTCCCTTTTCTGCTTATGACCTACATTTGGGCCAGCTGATATAAAAGCTCAGGTGTGCCCTTCTTTGGCACAGATGGGAAGTTGAAGGCGGGTAATCATCTGCACATGCATGCGAGGCCTCATCCCAGATATATCTCCTGAAGAATGTGAAAACCTTAATGAGTCTCCTTTTTTGATCTCTCAATCAATGTTCATATCTTCTTGAGAGCCTCCTTACTCTCCCTAGAAAGCTTGATCATGTGAGAAATAATTTTTTTCATATTCTCTTAGTGTGTATGTGACGTCATCAGCTTTGACAGAAAAACAACTTTTATGTGAGGGGTCTATATTTTTTATGTAAAGTATCCACAACAGGTTCACAGGGTCAAGAACTGAAAATATCATTTAAGACATAATTGATTGAGAACTGTCTTAGAGTAGGAATATGATACAAAAAGGGAAAAACAAAAACAACTATTACTGTTGTTAGCAGCTTCTATTTCATTTAGAGTTTGCTTCCCATGGGTGCCCAGGGAAGCACTCATCCTTTGGTCAGCCTTTCTCTCTCCTTTTCTATGTAATCTTTGCAGGAACCCTGCTTAATCATGTCAATTCCCTTCAGTCAGGTCTATTGTGCCAGGGCCCTTGCAGTTGAACAGATAATTTCTATTCATCCTAAAATGACTTCCCTGGAAGGTCAGATGGTAAAGAATCTGCCTGCATTGCAGGACACCCAGGTTTGATCCCTGGATCAGAAAGATCCTCTGAAGAAGGAAATGGTTACCCACTCCAGTATTCTTGCCTGGATAATTCAACGGACAGAGGAACCTAGTGGGCTACAGTCCAGGGGGTCTCAAAGAGTTGCACATGACTGAATGACTAACACTTTCAAATTGTTATCACTTCAGCAGGAAGAACATTAGATCTTAGAGAACAGCAGGAAGAATATTAGAGGAGACCTTATTATATTTATACAATTTCTACAATTTCTAGAATAGATAGTAATAACATTTAATTGACTAAAGTTTCCTCAGTTGTCATTCAGGTAGGTTTAGACAATGAAATGAGATGCTATCTTTTACATACTTTGAATTGCTAGTACTGGATGAGCTATCCAAGAGGATCTGGAAAAAGGAAAAATGGGTAGCTCAGCAAGTGTACTCTAAAATAGATGTAATGCCAATAAGATATATATATTTTCTATCTTAAGGCATTATAGAATTGAAGGAATACCATCAATTTATCTAAAATTCTATGAGGAGATGAGAAATAGCAATGCATAAAACGATACTACCAATTATATGACACTCCTTGTCATTTTAAAATATCTTTAAGCAAAAACTTATGTTATATTTGTTCAACAAACTTGTCTTGGAGGATAATACCAACCTCAATTCAGTTCAGTTCAGTCGTTCAGTCGTGTCCAACTCTTTGCGACCCCATGAATTGCAGCAATACCAACCTATTCCTAATTAATAATAATCAACCTTAAGTTTAGATTGTTCCAAAGCTCACCCTGTGCCCTTTGCTACACAGTTTGATGAAATTTGACTGTCTAGAATCTACTGGGTGTGATGAAGCAAATGCAAGCTTTGTAAGTGACGGTATTGACCTTTGTGATGACTTTGTGTTAGACTTCATAAAGCTAACTAGACTTCACAGACGGCACAGTTAAACCTTACTCTCACAGCACAGATGAACAAAAAAAATAAATAAAGGGAGGCCTAAGCAGTTACAGGGCAGGGATGGAGGTGGGGGGAGGCATAAGTGGATGGCATGCTTTCCTGAGTCTGGGCCACATTCAAACTCTGCTCAGCTCTGCACACTGCCACATGCCACTGTGCTTTTCCGTCCCCCGTTCACACCACTACTGCAAATGGTATCATTTTGCAACTAATTTACTCGCTTAGTTTTGGCCATTAGTCATTCCCAATATCCTCAATCTGCAGGTAATTTTCCACATTATTAGTTACCCACCTGTCTTATTAAACTGGACTTTCTGAAACCCTGTGTGCCTGCATTTTCTGCACCTTTAGATCAAGCAAATAATTGCCCATACCTGGATGGAAGAATTTAATAGGAAGATTATAGTTGATTCCAAAAGTTAATAACTATAGCATCTGGTTTCCCTTTTTAACATTTAAATGATAAATTCAGTGTTCATGGAGAGAGAGAATAGGAATGAGTCAGCTCACCAGAGTCTAAAATCTTCTTAATCTTTTGTGGTTAGGTTAAATACAGATGAGCAGAAGGTAGGTTTTAATCTCTGCTCTAATGTACTTCATCTTTGACCCTAAGGGACCCATCTTGATCATATTAAAAAAAAAAAAAAAGAAGAAGAAGAAGAAGCTTTTTTCATTGATAGAAAGTTTAGTCCTGATAAGAAAGATGGCCAAGTCCTCTGTTTTCACGCAGTGTCTCTGATGTCTTTGGTTGCTCTGAATGAGAGACTACAGCTGCTTTGAGACATCTTCAACTCATTTTCATTCACATCTCCATAAAACCATCTGCACAGGATTCCTTTTTAAATATTGCTGGGTGAAACTCAGGACATTATTTTCTAAACCAGGTCAGGAAAATCTAGCACAAAAAACCCAAACTTTCAGCACTGAGGGCCAGGATTGCAATTTGCCATAAGTCTAAGGAGAGTGCCTCATTTGCAATTAAATTGACATTTATTTTTATCAAAAATAAATGTGCTGGCCACAATATTTGCTGGGAGTTAAGGTTTGATTTTTAATCTGAAAGGAGCTCCATATTCACTCGTAATAAAAACAGAAAGCCTACATTTTTCCAAGAATCATCCTACATGGTTTTCTTAAACGAAACAATCATCAAACTCTAAGGCTCATAGGTCTGCCCTGAGATGGGCAAAATAGAGAAAATGGCAATTACACAAACTTCATATTATGGTATTTTCAAGTCTATTTAATCATCCACTTAAATTTCAGAAATCCTTGATTTTCTGTACCTCTCTTCTAGACCTTTTCTGCCCACCTCTTTTAATAAAAATGTACCCTTGTGAGACACACTTACCAGGAGTGGAAATCTGCTTAACACAGAAGAACCTATTAATGATGATGTGTTTTAGGATTACAGAATGTAAAAGAGCATCCGTGATTCTATCCAAGGCTCAGGTAAAATATAATTATTATTCTCAAGTATTGCTTGCTCCGCTGAACTTTTGTATATCTTATTAGCTCTACTGCTGATTTTTTTTTTTCAGGTTATTATCTTAGTCTCTATACATGCCTCCATATCTGCCCAATAGGACTATGAACTTAATATAAGCAAAAATCTAGGTCAGGAATGAGCAAAGTAAAGACCACATACCAATCCTGTTGGCCATTTAGTTTTATAAATAAAGCTCTATTGAAATGTAGAACCAGGTATTTGTTATGTATTTTCTATGACTGCTTTTCTGCTAAGACAGCAGAGTTTATTAGGTATCCCAGAGGCTGCAGGGTAGCCAGCAAAGCCTAAAATATTTACTTTCTGACCCTTAACAGTGAAAAAATAAATAAATAAATGTTTGTTAATCTCTAGTCTAGACTGCTTGGTATTGCTTGGTATTCTTTCAGTGACTGATGTAATGATCTGTCCCTAGGTATTCAACACATTTTGAAGACACATTTTAAGGATGGGCTGTGCCATGCTAATCACTTAAGTCATGTCTGATTCTTTGCAACCCTATAGACTGTAGTCCACCAGGATCCTCTGTCCATGGGACCCTCTTGGCAAAGGAATGGGTTGCCATTTCCTTCTCCACATTTTAAGGATAGCCATTTCTAAACATTATCTATTGCTACAGGATATTTCCTCCATGCTAAAGGATTACCTCCAATGTTTTGGGTAATGTGGCAAACTTTTAAACCCAACCCTACTTCAGGTTGATGGGAGTAGTTCCTAATACTGTTAGCAGTGTCAATACCACTACTATTGTACTTCCCAAGGCACTTTCCTTTAGTCAGGTATCCATGTGATAAAGAGAAGAAGGGCAAAGAACATATCAAGATGGCTTATCATCTTAACCTTGGGACTTATGAAGGTCTGTGATTTTATTCTTGTAAGCTACTGAATAAAAGGGGGAAGACAAGAGATCTCTTCAGGAGAATTGGAAATATCAAGGGAACATTTTGTCCAAAGATAGTCACAATGAAGGACAGAAATGTTAGAGACCTAGTAGATGCTGAAGAGATCAAGAAGAGATAGAAAGAATACACAGAAGAACTTGTACAAAAAAGATCTTATGAACTGGATTACTACAATGGTGTGGTCAGTCACCCAGAGCCAGACAGGTAGACCTTAGGAAACACTGCTGTTAATGAAGTTACTGGATGCAATGGAATTCCAGTAGAGCTATTCAAAACCCTAAAGGATGACGTCATCAAGGTGTTACATTCAATAAGTCAGCAAATCTGGAAGACCCAGCAGTGGCCACAGGACTGGAAAAGTTCATTCCTCATTCCAATTCCCAAGAAGGGTAGTACCAAAGAATGTGCTAACCATCAGATAATTGCACTTATCTCCCATGCTAGTAAGGTCAGCCTTAAAATCTTGCATGCTAGGCTTCAGCTTTATACAAACCAAGAACTTCCAGATGTCCAAGCTGAGTTTAGAAAAGGAAGAGGAACCAGAGATCAAATTGCCGACATTCACTAGATCATAGAAAAAGTAAAGGAATTCCAGAAAAACATCTACCTCTGTTTCATCAACTATGCTAAAGCCTTTCACTGTGTAGATCATGACAAACTGTGGAAAGCTCTTAAAGAGATGGGAATACCAGACCATCCTACCTGTCTGTTGAGAAACCTGTATGTGGGTCAAGAAGCAATAGTTAGACCCCTGTATGGAATAAATGATTGGTTCAAGATTGAGAAAGGAACACAATGGGCTGCCTGCTGTCACCCTGTTTGTTTAATCTATATGCTGAACACATAATGAGAAATGCCAGGCTGGATGAGTTACAAGCTGGAATCTAGATAGGTGGAAGAAACATTAACAATCTCAGATATGCAGATGATACCACTCTAACAGCAGAAAGCAGAGAGAAACTAAACAGCCTCTTGATGAGGGTGAAGGAGGAAAGTGAATGAGCCAGCTTAAAACTAAATATTAAAAGAACTAAGATCATGGTGTTCGGCCCCATTACTTCATGACAAATAGAAGGGGGAAAGGTGGAAGTAGTGACAAATTTCCTCTTCTTGGTTTCTAAAATCACTGTAGATGGTGACTGCAGCTATGAAATCAGAAGACGGTTGCTTCTTGGCAGGAAAGCTATGACTAAAAACCTAGACAGTGGATTGAAAAACAGAGACATTACTCTGCCAACAAAGGTCCGTATAGTCAAGGCTATGGTATTACCAGTGGTCATGTACAGTTGTGAGAGCTGGACAGTAAAGAAGGCAGAATGCCAAAGAAGTGGTCCTTTGAACTGTGGTGCTGGAGAAGCCTCCTGAAATTCCCCTGGACAGCAAGGAGATCAAACCAGTCAGTCTTCACTCATTGGATGGACTGATGCTGAAGCCGAAGCTCTAATATTTTCATCATCTAATGTGAACAGCTGACTCATTGGAAAAGTCCCTCATGCTGGGAAAGATTGAGGGCAGAAGAAGAGTGCATCAGAGGATGAGATGGCTGGCTGGATAGCATCACTGGAGCAATGGACATGAACTTGGGCAAACCTCAGGAGATGGTGAGGGACAGGGAAGCCTGGTGTGCTGCAGTCCACAGGGTTGCGAAGAGTCAGACATGAATGGGTGACTCAGCAACAACAAAAGATACTGACACTTCTTCAATTTGGATTCCATACATGAATGAGCATTGTCGAAAGGTAAAAATTAAGTCTGTTATGGGACATCTTGTCCTCTCTTTTCAAGCATTCACCAATGCCGTTGTCCTTAAAGCTTGAACATAAATAAACATATAGTTCAGAGTCACACCTAGAGTTTTATTTAGAAGTATCTGGAAGCATTGTTGTTGGTGGTGTTTTCTCAAAGATATTCTAACTCCACTGGGATGGGAGCAGAGAAAGAAAATACAAATGTCTTGTCATTCAGATCCTTTTCATGCAAAGGCAGTCTCTAAAGTGAATATGGACTCCCCCCCACCAGTCAAGTCCACACTACCTGTATAAGCATCTCTGGAATAAAATTTCAAAAATGAAATAACAGAGCCCTTATGGCACTAATTACCCACCTCCCGCACCTCAGCAAAAGCATCTGCAGGGGTCCCCATGTCAATTAAAATGTCGGGAACATAAATGTTGAATTTTGGCCTGCATTTTATATATAGCTTATGATTAGGCTCTATCCTTTCTGATCCATAAAGCATCAAATTTGAGTTTTCTATCTCTTAGGAGTTTATGGCTAATACTCTTTTAGTTATTACACTTTAATGCAATTAATGTTATAACTTAATGCATATGACTTGAGGTTGTTAAGGCATTTGATTACTTGGCTGAGTACATCACATGAAAATTTAGTTGCAGGACATTGTTTAGGTGTTGTTACACTGTGTAGTTTTGTTAATTGATGGGTATGAACATATGCCTAGAGCTTATAAGTTTAGGCTATCTCTCCCTTCGTTCAGACTCATAGAAATATTGGGGACCAAGAACAATGAACAAAAATTCTGTTCATCTTTCTGAAGATGCCTACATAGAAGTCTCCCTCATCTTTAAAATAATGCCACCCTTATTCCTGATTTTAATTCCTAGAAATACGTTCTATTTCCAACTTCTTCTTAAACTGAGGCAACCTGTAGCAAAGAAACCTCTGACATCTTGCCAGCAGAAAAACCTGAGCAACTGTCAGCCAAAAACTGGGAGGAAAAGAATAGAACTTCAAATGAGAAAGCAGTTGTTTGGAGCCTTTGGGACTCCACTGGCATGGAACCAGATGAACTAAAATCCACAGGTCTGTTTCCTGCATAAACAGGTGAAGACAGGGCTGGGAGAGGTGTGAAAATAGTTCTTCAGCCATACTTTATAATATACAGTTCCCAAGGTGCCCTCCTACATCTGTTCTGCATTTTGGCAGGAAGGCATGCCAGGCACTGACATTCTACAGTACAACAGGCAGTTTATATAAGGAAAAAAGTAGTGAAATCTCGATCATTTCCTTCTTCAAAATGAATGAGATATAATTCTTTTGAACTCTTTCATTTCATTTTATTTCAAATGAATTCAAACATAGAAAAATTGAATTATTACCATCCAACTTCTGTTGGGTGGAAATTTCAAGGTAAAAAAGTGGAAACTTCAAAAATGAAATTCAATTTAAATGTAAAGCCATGGATTTAGATATGCCCTGCTGTCTATAGTCTTTTGGGAAAATGTTGTAACTTGATGGCAAAATATTTTCCACTTTCTTTCATTTATTTCGTTCATAGAGAAGAGACAGGCAGAAAGACAGAGACAGTTATAATATCCTGTGCTAGAGTTGTATGAAAGGTTATACAAAATGGAAACCCACAGCCCATGTTCTCCAGTACTATAAAGTCATTGAGAGCTGCAATTGGGAATTCCCCCCAAGTTATTGGTTTTCTCTGGTGGTTCAGCTGATAAAAAATCCACCTGCAATGCAGGAGACCTGGATTCAAACCCTGGGTTGGGAAGATTCCCTGGAGAAGGGAACAGGTACCCACTCCAGTATTCTGGCCTGGAGAATTCCAGACCATATAGTACATGGAGATGCAAAGACTCAGACACAACTGAGCAATTTTTACTTCACTTTCACTTTCACCTAAGTTATTTCAGCAGCTCAAAAGAGCTGCTACAACAGTGTGTCTGAAAAAAAAAAAAATGAACCAAGCCATTAACAGTAAAGTTGGGAAGGAGGAAAACAATTCAAAAATATTTATCCTGTTTTTGCTTTGTATAAGCAATACATGTTAGTGCATGTTCATTGTAGGTAAGGTAGACAATAGATATAAGCTAAACAAAATGAAATTACCACATTTCACCACCTGGTATACAGTGTGTCTATATGAGTCTTTTAGAATCTGTATTTAAAATAGAAATGTATATGAATAGGAATTGACATGATTAGGATTAGATATGCAGATTGATGTAGAGAGAATGATCAAAGGTGATTTGTTATTATTAACTGAACCTGAGTTGTAAACAACATAGATACAATCAGTAAGATTTTGTTTTTTGTTTTTAATCAGTAGGATTTTGAAGCATTGTTTTATCCTAAGTATCACCAGACCATGATATCTATAATCTATCTAAGGAGAAATAATACCAATAATATTAATGTCAAGGACATATAATAGATGTTGAATATCTACTACATGACAGGTGCCTGGTTAAACACTGTCCTACATTGATTCAACTAATCCTCACAATAGCCCTGCGATTATAGATGCTGCTTTGTTTACTCTGGAGATGTGATGAATACATAAGGATACATGGCATAAGCATACACGCTTAGCAAGTGGTAATCCTTTATTTCTATGTGGGTAACTGTCCTTTAAGGTCCAAATTCTGAATTGCTATGCTTTATGGCCCAGAAGAAAGAGGAGAATGAAAAAGTTTGCTTAAAGCTCAACATTCCGAAAACTTAAGATCATGGCATCTGGTCCCATCACTTCATGGGAAATAGATGGGGAAACAGTGGAAACAGTGTCAGACTTTATTTATTTATTTATTTTTTTGGCTCCAAAATCACTGCAGATGATAATTGCAGCCATGAAATTAAAAGACGCTTACTCCTTGGAAGGAAAGTTATGACCAACTTAGATAGCATACTAAAAAGCAGAGATATTACTTTGCCAACAAAAATCCATCTAGTCAAGGCTATGGTTTTTCCTGTGGTCATGTATGGATGTGAGAGTAGGACTGTGAAGAAGGCCGAGTGCCAAAGAATTGATGCTTTTGAACTGTGGTGCTGGAGAGGACTCTTGAGAGTCCCTTAGACTGCAAGGAGATCCAACCAGTCCATCCTAAAGGAGACCAGTCCTGGGTGTTCATTGGAAGGAATGATGCTGAGGCAGAAACTCCAATACTTTGGCCACCTCATGCAAAGAGTTGACTCATTGGAAAGGACCCTGATGCTGGGAGGGATTGGGGGCAGGAGGAGAAGGGGACGCCAGAGGATGAGATGGCTGGATGGCATCACCAACTCGATGGACATGAGTTTGGGTGAACTCCAGGAGTTGGTGATGGACAGTGAGGCCTGGTGTGCTGCGATTCATGGGGTTGCAAAGAGTCGGACAGGACTGATCGACTGAACTGAACTGAACTGATGGCCCAGAATCACAAGTACTTATATTGTTTCATTTTCCTTTCATTCTTATTCTCTAGTATTATTGAGTAATTTCTGCCCAGGCACACTGTAAGCTCCTACATTTCACAGACCGTATTCTATACTTATTCTCTTCTTCTCTACTTCTACATGACAGAGTTGAGATTTTGAAGGATTGATCTATTATTGGTAAAAGGTTAAACATGAGTGGGATAACGACAGAGAATCTAGGAATTTCAGTTTGACATTTTAACTACTGAATAAATGTTATCATTAGTTAGCATTTTACTCTTATTATTATGCAGCATGTACTGCAACAGAAATCTAGGTTTTCTGGTAAGTTCAACAAATGGAAATAGAATGCTTAATTCAAAACATGAAAGTATAAGAATTTTGAGAAGTGTTTGCTTTCACTGATGACATTCTGCAGGCAACCTCCTGGCTTTTATTTTAAGTTGGTCAACATAACCCCAAACTCCTAAAGGATTGAAATTAAAGCACTGTTTCCCTTCTCTGAGTCTATGGGTGCCTCTAGGGTATGAGGGCAGTGTCTCCTTGGGCACAGTAAGGCTTATGCCCAAAGCAGGGTCAGTGAATAACCCTCCTCAATCTATTCTGAGACTTGCAGGAAGACAGTCAAAGGGATAAGACTACATGAGATCAGACACCCCATTCTGCTTATTGTCACTTTGGTGGTATTACTATCCAAATATCCAATAATCCCCAAATAGGCATTCTTAAGTATGATTCATTGCAATCTAACATTTAGATATATAAAAAGCAAGCAAGTTACCCAAGTTTCCTAAGGAAATACTGATTTTGGGCTAATCTCACTGCTAGTCTCATTCATGGATGCAGTCTGCATAGATGGGCCTTTCCTTTTTACTCATTTGCCTCAAATAAAAGCTCCAGGGCTAAATCCCCCTACAGGCTCCTCATGTCGGCACCTTGACTGCTCCACATCTAAAAACACCTCTTGCCATCCAAGAGCCTGTCACCTCCTACCTTGACGGCAGCTGCTCAAGTTGGGAGCACAGTATTTAGTAGTGAGATGCTGATGAATACTGGGAGGAACAGTGACAAGCCTAAGTGCTGTTTTACACCCCATTTAACCAGGGGAGACACATCTGTTTGTTTTCTTTCAGGGGAAGCACAAGGTTTAGTCTTTGTGACAAGGTCATGAGTCCAGCCCTAGGATTCCTTGTGGAGAGATAACCAAACTTCTCCAGACACTCAAATAACAATGCCAACTGTGAGTTCTTCAAATAGAGATCCAAGGACACAATCGTGTCTGGTAAGGATGGAATGGGCCCAAATAGAGAACAAGCATGAATAGTCCTCTTTTGTCTGCGAGCTCACAGTCTGTCCTGCTGCTAGACCTAAAGTTCTCATCTGGCAGGAAGCCATGTTCCTACTTCATCAGGGCCAATATTTTTCAAATGCAGCAAGGTATAACGTTGACTAAAGGAAGAAAAATAATAAATCTCCCTTTTCCACATTTTGATTAAATATGTACTTCTCAAAAGTCACCTCTCTTCAAAGTGCTTAAAATTCCTCACACTCAGAGTTTAGTTGCCAGATGCACCTTCATGACACTACACAGTGAGGCTCTGTTCCCACTGGGATATAAGGTCTTCACTCAAGAAAGAAAGGCATGAAGTTGGAAGTTTCTCTTGTGACAGAAAACTGCACAATCCAAAAATGTGTATAGAGTCAATTTTTCTCTGAAAACACTTAAAAAGTGTTTTACCCAGACCCTGAACAGGGTGTACACTGCCCTCTCAGAGTTACAGCTTGTCACTGTGTTTGAGGCTATTTTTATCTTCCTGCTTCACCACAGGATCAGATGATGCAATTATACCACATTCAAATGAGAGAATTCTTCAGGGCCCTTTCATCCAAGAATCTGAGGTGCTTAATAAACATTAATTAATCCTACCAACACCTATGTTAGGAGAAGTTTCTATTTTTCATCCTAGTGAAATGCCACCAGCATTTAGAGAGAATCCAGGCTATAGATCAAGCCCCATTTTTTTTTTTTTTTTGTATTAAGGAAAAAATCCCTCTTAATTGGGTCCATGTTTAGGAAGGTGAGGAAAAGTATAGAGGGGTTAAATGTGTCACAGAAAGGAGTCAAAGCAAGAATCACAAATCCTGGGGCTTCAGCAACAGAGCTCAGTTTTTTCAGGGTGCCATTGGTTAAACATACAACTGAGTGGAAAAACCATAAACAATTTACTGAATCAGAAAAGAGATAGAGTCCATTTCAGAGCACATTCTAAAACAGCATTTCCATAACCACCAGCAGTGCCTCTGTTTTGTGAATTCTGATTATTGCTGTTGAATATAGTCTGAAAAGCCCTCTCTTTTATTTCCTTGTATAATAGTGATTTTTTTTTTTTTTTAAGATTCTATCTTACAGTTTTCCCTTCATTCTCTTTCTCCCATACTGAATTCTACCAATTGGCCTCTCTGCAGTTAATCTTACAGATTAGTTAGTGTGATCGGTACTTCGGAGAAGGAAATGGTAACCTACTCCAGTGTTCTTGCCTGGAAAATCCCAAGCACAGAGAAGCCTGGCAGGCTTCAGTCAGGGGTCACAAAGAGTCAGAAATGACTGAGTAACTAAGCATGCATGCACATGATCAGTACTTACAACTTCTAGGAGTTATCCTTAGAAATTTTTAATGTATCTTAAGACAATCTCTCCTAAATGTGAGGTTATATTTTGCCAAAAATGTTAATAGCCTTCTTCTTAGTTATGGTAGAGATGGCTATGCACAAATTTGTGTCTCCTAAATGAACCAAGAGAAATGTCATCGTTCAAACTGCTACTCATAACTTTGCCTGTACCAATTCCTAGATTAGTAAGTAGTTAACGGGTAGAGGGGAATAACTCTATTCCAAGAATGAATGAACAGATCTAGAAGGTCATAAGAGTAGATGCATATGTTTTTCTATAAATTTGAAACAAATGAGAATCTTAGGTTTATATTTTTTGAGAGGCACTAAGAGCTTTCAGAAAAGATCAAAGAATAAAATACCTGAGTTCCAACCCACTCAGCCCATAGCTAGTTATATCTAAGTTTCTCCATTTATACAGTGTATTATCTCACATAATTCCATGAAACTATATCTTTAAGCATTTAAATAAGAATAAAGTTTATATATATATATATATATATATATATATATGATGGTATTAAGTGGTACAGCTATGACTTAAGCAGTTTGCAGTGTATATAAAGAAAAAAACAAAAAACAAAAAAACAAAAAACTGAATCCAGAGCCACAGCTTCTACAGAAAAAGAGTATTAATCTCTGGAGACTATTAGATATTAAGGCGAATTTCCCAGTATGCCATATCCCCACTACATCTCATTGTAGTGTTTTTGGCATTAAATAGTACAAAACAAAGTGATATAAATGCATTCACAACACTAGACAGGACATTGATTCGATCATTTCTCCATCTCTTTTAACTACAGTAATATAGAAAGTTCAGTTGTGACTACTTTTCTAGAACTTGACAACTGTTGGAAAATCCAGTGACATGTCTACCAGTCAGTGATATCAGAACCAGGAAGAATGAGAATTCATCTCCCATAAAACTCAAAAAAGGAGCAATAAAAACCATACAGGGAAGTATTTGTGTCCTTTTATTGTTCATTGTTAGCATATAATATTCTATCCTAAAGACAAGGCACCTATTGTTTATTGATGTTTTTCCCTGGCAAACATGTCAGCCCTCAAGCAGGGTCATCCATGTATGACCAGAGTACATCATTTTGTATCTATTGCCTACTGAAAGTAAACTTAATGGGATTCAACCCGATGGACCAGGGAATTCATAACTCTGGTTAGATAAAAGGTCAAAATAAGGGAGAGAGTTTGTGGGTTACTCCCATAGATTCCTCATTTGGGTCTAACAAGTTGGTTTGAGAAAGCTTATATTATAGACGGTCTCATTTCTCTGAAGGGTTGTGAGCTTCATCTCTTTAAGGTTATGCCACATAACTTTGCCACTGACAGTTTTTATTCCATCCCATTATTGACTAGTATCATAAGGATATTGGGCTGAAGTTCAAATAACTTGCAGACAAGTTCTGGCTATCTCACCTTGATTTATTTGTCTCTCACTTTATCTATCATGTGTGGGCAGGGATAGAGAACTAAAGCAACCTGGGGTATATGTGCCTTCATCAATCAACTGTATGCACAGTTAGAGTGAGTCAAGGGCATTCATACTACCAGTTGAAACTGCTTGTTTAGAGCAGGAAAAATCATTTTCCAAAAGAAGATGATAGACTTGAGACCCAACAGAGGATGTATATTATAACCATTTCTGATTCCTATGACTCAACTGAGAACTGATTGAAACAGTAAAAGTTTGCAGAAGATTTTGAACCAACAGAGGGGAATAACTAAATGCTATGACATAGATCTGGCCACATCTTCACCAGGTTGATTTCCTGATTCACCCTTGTTCTGCTTTCTCTCTAGTCCCATTGAATCCAAGTCCACAAATTTTTAAGACCAAGGCTTAACTATAACGACTGGACCACCAGGGAACTCCCTTGGTAAACACTGAATATTATCCATGTCTCTCCACTTCTGAGTTCCGCTAAATTGAGAAGTTCTTTCCTCTCTAGTCCAAGTTTTGTTTCCTTAAACTCAGATCTCCAGGCCTGGTATTGGCCCTATTCCCTATCATCAAGGAAAAATCTTACCCGATAACCTCCTAACAGTATGTTATCTAAGAATAAGTTCTAGGATTTTAAAGTACCTCTTGTATGAAACAGTTCAGCTCAGCCTGCACTCAATAAATGTGTCACTCATGACAATTCTTAAAAAATCATGATGTGAAAAGTATTGTCCCCTCTAGCTATATTCATATTTTCTGCAAAATACATTCACCTGGAAATACATACACATTCATAGGCACAGGGCTGTCTAAATACAGATTTGGTAAGGAATTTTTAAAAATATGTTGAAGGATATTTTTACTAAAAGATGTATCTAAATAGTACATGGGACATTATATTCTGAATCAAAAATGTGAGGTCATATTTTTATTATATGATTTATATTTGAGTACTGAAAAGTCCATGACACACATTTCCAAAAGTTGAGGGAGTGGCTGAACCAAATATAGATTTCAGTCCTCATTGGAAAGGGAAACATTTCTGATGAAATTCAGTAGCTGTTACCCAGCTTTAAAAATACCCATGAATAAACTCTACTGTTTACTGAGTGCTAACTATGCCAGATATTGTGTATTGTACTAAATGCTTTATTTGGATGTTCAATAATAATAATAATAATCACAAAAGCACTGTAAATTATAAGCAGTTATGTCAATTATATATATTATATAAAATAAATTTAGAAAGGTTTCATTTCAGTTTGGTCGCTCAGTCTTGTCCGACTCTTTGCGACCCCATGAATCGCAGCACACCAGGCCTCCCTGTCCATCACCAACACCCGGAGTTCACTCAAACTCACGTCCATTGAGTCAGTGATGCCAGCCCCTTCTCCTCCCACCCCTAATCCCTCCCAGCATCAGAGTCTGTTCCAATGAGTCAACTCTTCACATGAGGTGGCCAAAGTACTGGAGTTTCAGCTTTAGATCATTCCTTCCAAATAACACCCAGGACTGATCTCCTTTAGAATGGACTGGTTGAATCTCCTTGCAGTCCAAGGGACTCTCAGGATTCTTCTCCAACACCGCAGTTCAAAAGCATCAATTCTTCAGCGCTCAGCTTTCTTCACAGTCCAACTCTCACATCCACACATGACTACTGGAAAAACCATAGCCTTGACTAGATGAACCTTTGTTGGCAAAGAGATGTCTCTGCTTTTGAATATGCTATCTAGGTTGGTCATAACTTTCCTTCCAAGGAGTAAGCATCTTTTAATCTCATGGCTGCAATCACCATCTGCAGTGATTTTGGAGCCCCCCAAAATAAAGTCTGACACTGTTTCCACTGTTTCCCATCTATTTCCCATGAAGTGATGGGACCAAAGGTTTATTGTCTTAAAAATTACTAGAAATGAATTGTGCTATCAGAACTAGAATCCAACTCTTTTGACTGAAAGTCCATTTTCTTTACGAAAACTAAGAGTGACAATCATATTTCTTTTTTAGATGAAATTCAGAGTCATGCATACAAGTTCTTACAAAGCAAAATATACAAACAGCTGATGTGATTTTGGTTACAACTTCCATTCACTTTTAAATAATTGGAAATAATTTTTATCTTCATAATATCTAATCTTCCACTTAAAACCATGTTAGATTTATCCATTGATTCAAATATTTTACCTTTAAATATATTCAAAATTGGCTTTTGAAAAATTTTTGAACTAGATTTAATGCCCCTATGATATAATCTATCTTGATATATGTTTTTGGGCACCACACAATAATTAATCTGAATTTGTTTGGTGGAGTGCTCTGCTTATGCCAATTTAATACAATGAGCAAATGCTATTTTATTCTGTGTTCTTGCTGATTTTTTGTATAGTTGTTCTTTCAATTGTTAAGAAAAATAAATTGCATTTTTATGCATATATATATGTATTTTCATATTTTTACTTTTTATAATTTATTCCTCCTTTCAGACCTTTCAGTTTTAGTTTCACATATATTGTTAATTAAACACAAATATCTGTTAATTCTTAAGCAAACATTTAGAAATGCTATGTTATCTTCATTGACTGACATTTTTTAAAACAAATGTAATCTAAATTTATTTTTTATTTATTTTTTTTTGCACTTTATTTTTTTAACTGAAGGGTAATGCTTTACAAAATTTTGTGATTTTCTGCTATACATCAACAAGAATCAGCCTTAGGTGCACCTATGTCCCATCCCTCCCAAGCCTCCCTCCCATCTCCCTCTTCATCCCACCCTTCTAGATCGTCACAGAGCCCCTGTTTGAGTTCCCTGAGTCATATAGCAAATTCCCATTGGCTGTCTATTTTACATATGGTATTATAAATTTCCTTGTTACTCTCTCCATACATCTGACCCTCTGCCCATATCCGAAGACCTGTTCTCTAAGTGTGTTTCTTCATTGCTGCCTTGAAAAATAATTCATCAGTACCATCTTTTTAGATTCCATATGCACGCATCAGAATATGATATTTATGTTTCTTTTTCTGACTTACTTCACTCTGTATAATAGGCTCTAGGTTCATCCACCTCATTAGAACTGACTCAAATGTGTTCTTTTTTATGGCTGAGTAGTATTCCACTGTATTTATATGCTACAGTTTCTTTATGCATTCACCTGGCAAGAAATATCTAGGTTGCTTCCATGTTCTAGCTATTGTAAATAGTGCTGCAGTGAACACTAGGGTACAAGTGGTTTTTTTTTTTTTTTCTTCAATTTTGGTTTCCTCAGAGTGTATGCCTAGGAGTGGGATTGCTGGGTCATACGGTGGTTTTATTCCAAGTTTTTAAAGGAATCTCCATACCATCTTCCATAGTGGCTGAATCAATTTACATCCCCATCAGCAATGCAAGAAGGTTTCCTTGTCTTCACACTGTCTCCAGCATTTATTGTTTGTAGACTTTTTGATGATGGTCATTCTGAGTGGTGTGAGGTGATAACTCACTGAAGTTTTGATTTTCATTTCTCTAATAATGAGCAATGTTCTCTAATAATGAGCATCATTTCATGTGTTTGTAGCTATCTGTATGTCTTCTTTGGAGAAATGTCTGTTTAGTTCTTTTCCCACTTTTGGATTGGGTTATTTGTTTTTCTAGTATTGAGTTGTATGAGCTGCTTGCATATTTCAGAAATTAATTCTTTCATTGCCTGACATTTTTATCATTATAAAATGTTTCTCTCTTTCATTGGAAGTCTAATATATCTAACGATAATATAGTCACTCCAACTTTCCTTTAGTTAATGATTTAATGATAGGTCTTTTGCTTTCAGTCTTCATATACAGATGGTTCCCAATTCATGATGATTTAACTTGGGCAATTTTTCAAGTTTACTCTATGAACCACATTTCAAATTTTGTACTTTGATTTCTTCCTGGGCTAGTGATATGTGGTATGACACTCTCTCCAAAAGATAGACAATGGCATCAAGCCTCAGCTCCAAGTTAGTTACACTATCATGAGGGTAAATAACCAACACACTTACAAGCAGTCTGTACTCATACAACCAATCTTTTTTTTTTTCCCACTTTCCCAGTGTAGTATTCAATAAATCACATGAGGTATTCAAAACTTTAGTTTAAAATAGGGTTTGAATTATATGCTTTTGACTATCACAGTCTATCATGGAAACAGTGACAGACTTTCTTTTCTTGGACTCCTGCAGATGGTGCAGGAGCCACAAAATTAAAAGACACTTGCTCCTTGGAAGAAAAGCTATGAAAAACCTAGACAGCATATTAAAAAGTAGAGACATTACTATGCCAACAAAGGTCCATCTAGTCAAAGCTATGATTTTTCCAGTAGTCATGAATGGATGTGAGAGTTGGACAGTAAGGAAAGCTGAGCACTAAAGAATTGATGTTTTTGAACTGTGGTGTTGGAGAAGACTCTTGAAAGTCCCTTGGACTGCAAGACCAAACCAGTCAATCCTAAAGGAAATCAGTCCTGAATATTCACTGGAAGAACTGTTGCTGAAACTGAAACTCCAATACTTTGGCCACCTGGCGCGAAGAACTGACTCATTGGAAAAGACCCTGATGGGTTTTTTGAAGGCAGGAGGAGAAGGGGATGACAGAGGATGAGATGATTGGATGGCATAACCAACTCAATGAATGATGAGCTAGCTCCAGGAGTTGGTGATGGACAGGGACACCTGGCTTGTTGCAGTCTATGGGGTTGCAAAGAGTCAGACACAACTGAGCGACTGAATTGAACTGATCATAGGCTAATCTAAGTATTCTGAGCACATTTAAGGTAGGCTAGTCTAGGCTATAAGCTATAGGTGTTAAATCTATTTCAATTTATGATATTTTCAATTTACAATGGGTTTATTGGAATGTGTAACTCCATTGTAAGTGGAAGAAGATCTGTATTCTTATATTTTAAGTGATTTTACTATAAGCAATATGCAGTCAGATCTTTTTGCTTGATCCACTGTGCCAAATCTCTGCCTTTCAATTGGAATATTTAAGCCATTTACATTTAATATAATTATTGATATGGCTTAATTTTGCTACTTTTTTTTTTACAGTTTATGTTTTTCTGTTTCATTTTTCCTACCTTCCTGTAGATTACTTGAAATAATTTGAATTTCTTTCTGATATGTCTATACATATTTATATACCTTTTTACTGAATTTTCTCGGTTACTTTATATGGTTGACACTTAAACAACATGGGGTTAGTGGTGCTAACCACTAACCTGTGGTTACTGCAGTTTAACCTGCAGTTAGTGTAGTCTGTGCATTTTAAAATCCACATATAACTTTCCAGTCAATCCTCTGTATCCTTACTTCTGCCTCCATGGGTTCAACCAATCATGGAGCATGTATTACTATACTACATATTTAGTGAAAGAATCCTGATGTATGTAGATCCATGTATTTCAAACCCACATTGTTCGAGGAGCTACTATAAAATGCAGTTTACTACAGTCTACTAGTATTGTAATTTTACCAGTTTAAGTGAAATATAGAAATCTTGCATCCTATTATATCTCTCTACCCTTCCCTGTTTATAACATAATTTTCTGATATGTTTTCCCTACATATTTTAGAACCACATCAGACATTGTTATACTTTTTGCTTCAACCATCCAACATAATTTGCAATACTCAAGAGGAAAAATCAATGACACTTACCAAGATTTTTGCTTACAGTATTTTCTTCCTTTTGCATGTACCAATAATTCTTCTTCTATGACTCTTTCCCTGTTTAGAGAATTTTCTTTGCCCATTTTTCTATAGAAAATCTGGCTACAAGTTCTTCTTTATCTGACTGTGCCTTGATTTCCCCTTGATCTTGGAAAACATTTTTTATAGGCTTATGAATTAATAGTTCTCCCCCTTCCCCCAAATTTAAAAATATTGTGCCACTTCCTTCAAGACTGCATAGTTTCTAATTATAAAATCCAGTATATTTGAATTGATGCTTTTGAACTGTAGTGTTGGAGAAGACTGTTGAGAGTTCCTTGGACTGAAAGGAGTTAGAACCAGTCAATCCTAAAGGAAATCAGTCCTGAATATTTACTGGACGGACTGATGATGAAGTTGAAGCTCCAATACTCTGGCCATCTGATGTGAAGAACTGATTCACTGGGAAAGACCCAGATGCTGGTAAAGGTTGAAGGCAGGAGAAGAATGGGAGTACAGAAGATGAGATGGTTAGATGGCATCACTAACTCACAAACTCTGGGAGTTGGTGATGGACAGAGAAGCCTGATAGTCCATGGGGTCACAAAGAGTCAGACATGAATAAATGACTGAACTGAACTGAATAGTTGAATTATTTTTTTCTTCTATCAGTATGGTATTATTTTTTTATCTGTCTGCTTTCAAGTATTGTTTCTTTTGTCTTTAGTTTTCAGGAGTTTAATTATGATGTATTTTGTCTCTACTTTCTTTGAGTTTATTTCATTTGTGTTTGTTTATCTTCTTGAATCTGCACCTTTATGTCTCTTGCCAAACAATGGGAAATTTTCAGCCATTATTTTTCCTATGTACCTTTTAAGTTCCACCTTATCACATCTTCTGAAACACTTTTTACCTGAGTATTATATCTTTTGCAATAATTCAACAAGTCTATGAGACTTAGTCTATGTTTTTATTCAGTCAATTTTTATTGTTATTCAGATAAGGTAATTTCTATTGTTCTATCTTTCAGTTCATTCATTATTCCCTCTTTAGTTTCCATTCTCCTGTTGAGCCTATCCACCGACTTCGTACCTCAGCTATTACATTTTTAAGTTCAAATTTCTGTTGGGTTCCTCTACATATATTTCTTTGCTGCAGATTTCGCTTTGTTCACTTTTTTCAAGGATGTCCATAACTGCTTATTGAAATACTTCTATTATGACTACTTTAAGATCTTTTTCTGATATGTAACATCTTGGTCATATTGATGTTGGAATTCATCTATTGTTTCTGTGTTCCCCCCTTCAGTTTGAGATCTTCCTTCTTTGTATGGTGAATGATCTTTTTTTTTTTATTGATATTTTTGCATAATATCCTAAGACTCTGAATCTTATTTAAACCTCCTGTTTTAGGTAGGTATCTATGATACTCCTCTTGTAGAGGAATAGGAATATCTTACTGCTGGTAGGTAAAAACATAAGTTCAGTTTTGCCCATTCAACCTCTGATGGCTCATTGACAATTTGATTCTGGGTCCCTTTTTAAATTCACATTTGGTACAACTGTTGATGTGTAAAACTGCTCACCAAATTTTCAAGTGGTGACAAATATTTACCAACTGTGGTTCTACTAAAATGATAGATATTATCATAATTTTGCTTCCATATTTTGTGACATGGAATCAATGATTAGGTAAAAACTTCTATCTCCTATATGCACAAAAATCAGACACTCTATATTTCTTCATATTCTTTAACACTCTATTTATGGGACTGTGTACTTCCTGGGATGATATATTAACATTTCACCCTCCTTTCCCATACTGCTAACTGTGCTGGTTTTCAAGGAATTTTATCCTCTGAATGGATAGAAAACTGTGACAGCAAGCATAAAGCAGCACAATGGACACTCAGAAGTACCAGAGATAACACCTACAATTTTTTAGTTCTGTTTGACACAAACCTTGTTTTTCTGCACTAGGGACAACACATTGATGCGATGTGGATTTTCTTCATATCTTCTTACCCACAGACATAGACATGTTATTTCAGAAATGTATTATAGGTAGTCTCGAACTGCTTATCTATCTTAATAATCTAGTTTTCCAATTCTCACTCACCTGGCAAAAGATTTATTACTAGTGTACATGTTAAGCTATAATATAATTAAAAAAAATTTTTTTGCTCTAATTGGCTTTCACATTTTTGTTTTGCTTTGTTCAGTTTTAAGGACATTAAGAGCATCTGCACCAGACACAATTAGACAAAAGGCATTTTAATTTAAATAATTTCTGATGCAACAATGTCATGGCACACTGACAAAGAAAGAATAATTTAAATGCAATCATATTTAGATGTTTTTATATCTAAATCAAGGGCAGAAGGGATATATGTAAACATCCATTGAAGGCTAGTTGTTTAGGTAAATTTTCCAATAAGGAGAATCACTACATCCTCTTTAACCACACTTAATGTGTAAAGGTTGAAGACTAGGAAAAGAAAATAAAAGAGTCAATATGTTATTTGAGAAACTCACTTGTGTTTTAACTAATGTCAAAAACCATACAAATCTGGAAATGCTCAATAAAGGACTACAAAATCCAAAACATAGAACATATTTCTTTGCAATTAATAGGACAAGGTAATAAAATAATTTAAGACCGTGTGGCATAAAATATATATTTTTTTATTTTTCAGTTTGAAAAATTGAATATTGAAAGTAAAGAGGATTATTTTTTATTAAATGATAAATTGTGTTTATATGGTTGTACATGTTAATTTTACTTGACATAAATAATAAATGCAAAATTATATTTAATATATATTTGTAAAATCTATATTTATATTATATATAGTAGAATGTATCCTCACTGAAGAATTGATGCTTTTGAACTGTGGTGTTGGAGAAGACTCTTGAGAATCCCTTGGACTGCAAGGGATCCAACCAGTCCATACCAAAGGAAATCAGCCCTAAATATTCATTGGAAAGAATGATGATGAAGCTGAAACTCCAATACTTTGGCCATCTGATGCAAACAACTGACTCATTTGAAAAGGCCCTGATGCTGGGAAAGACTAAAGGTGGGAGGACGAGGGGACAACAGAGGATGAGGTGGTTGACTCAATGGACATGAGTTTGAGTAAATTCCAGGAGTTGGCATTGGACAGGGAGGCTGGCATTCTGCAGTCCATGGGGTTGCAAAGAATCAGGCATGACTGAGTGACTGAAGTGAACTGCATTGATCCTTGCCTTGGTTTCCTTACCTCAAGAACCTTTTAAGCAATATGAAAAGGCAAAAAGATAAAACACTTTAAAATGAAACACCCAGGTCTGTAAGTGTCCAATATGATACTGGCGAAGAGCATAAAAATAGCTCCAGAAGGAATGATATAACCCACCAGGCTGTTCTTTCCATGGAATCTCCAGAAAAGATTACTGGAGTGGGTTCCTATTCCCTTTTCCAGGGAGTCTTCCTGACCTATGGATTGAACCCAGGTCTTCCACATTGCAGGAAGATTCTTTACCATCTGAGCCACCAGGAAGCCTGAAAGAATGAAGAGGCCAGGCAAAAGCAGAAACTATGTTCAGTTCTGGACGTGGGTGATGGTGAAAAAAGTCTGATGCCGTAACCTATAATGATAGGTCCATGAATCAAGTAAATTTGGGTGTGATCAAATAGGAGAATGCAAGAGTGAACATCAGCATTTTAAGAATCAGTGAACTAAAGTGGATAGGAATGGGTGAATTTAATAGAGATGACCATTATATCAACTACTGTGGGCAAGAATCCCTTAGAAGAAATGGAGAAGTCACCAAAAGAGCCTGAAACGGAGTACTTGGGTTCAGTCTCAAAAATGACAGAATGATCTCCATTCTTTTCCAAGGCAAACCCTTCAAAATCATGGTAATCCAAGTCTATGCTCCAACCACAAATGCTGACGAGAACAAAATTGAACAGTTCTATGAAGACCTACAAGACCTTCTAGAACTAACTAACCTACAAGACCTTTTAGAATTAACATCAAAAAAGATATCCTTTTCATCATAGGGGAATGGAATGCAAAAGTTGGAAGTCAAGAGATACCTGGATTAATAGGCAAGCTTGGCCTTAGAATACAAAATGAAGCAGGACAAAGGCTAACAGAGTTGTGTCAAGAGAACACGCTGGTCATAGCAAATACTCTCTTCCAACAACACAGGAGAGGACTCTACACATGGACATCACCATATGGTCAATACTGAAATCAGATTGACCATATTTTTTTGCGGCTGAAGATGGAGAAGCTCTATACAGTCAACGAAAACAAGACTTGGAGCTGACTGTGGCTCAGATCATAAGCTTCTTATTGCAAATTTCAGGCTTAAATTGGAGAAAGTAGGGTAAACCAGTAGACCATTTAAGAGTAGGAGTGTTAATCACTCAATTATGTCTGACTCTGCAATCCCACGGACTTTAGCCTGCCAGATCTTCCGTTCATGGAATTTTCCAAAAAAGAATACTGGCATGGGTTGCCATCCCTATTCCAGGGGATCTTCCCAACACAGGGGTTGAACACAGGTCTTCCCAAGTGCAGGCAGAATCTTTAGTGTCTGTGCCACAAGGGAAGCATTTAAGTATGCTTAAATCCATTATGATTATAAAGAAGAGGTGACAGATTCAAGGGATTTGATCCCCTAGACAGAGTGCCTGAAGAACTATGGAAGTTCATAACATTGTACAAGAGGTGGTGAACAAAACCATCCTAAAAAAAAAAAAAAAATGGTTGTCTGAGGAGGCCTTACATGGAGCTGAGAATAGAAGAACAGTGAAAGGCAAAGAAGAAAGGGAAAGATATACCCAATTGAATGCAGAGTTCCAGAGAATAACAAGGAGTGAAAAGAAAGTTTTCTTAAGTGAATAATTTAAAGAAATAGAGAAAAACAATAGAATGGGAAAGGCTAAAGATCTCTTTAAGAAAATTGGAGATACCAGGGGAGCATCTCATGAAAAGATGGACTCTTTAAAGGACAAAAACAGCAAGGACCTAACAGAAGAAGAAGAGATTAAGAAGAGGTGGCAAGAATACAGTAGAAGAAGAACTATACATAAAAGATCTTAATTACCCAGATAATCACAATGACGTGGTCACTTACCTAGAGCCAAATATCTTGGAGTGTGAAATCAAGTGGACCTTAGGTGGCATTACTATGAAAGAAGCTAGGGGAGGTGATGAAATTCCAGCTGAGATATTTCAAATCCTAAAAGATGATGCCATTAAAGTGCTGCACTCAATATGCCAGCGAATTTGGAAAATTCAATGATGGCCACAGGGCTGGAAAAGGTCAGTTTTCATTTCAATCCCAAAGAAAGGAAATGCCAAAGAATGCTCAAACTACTGCACAATTGTGCTCATTTCACAAGCTAGCAAGGTAATGTTCAAAATCCTTCCATCAAGTCTTCAACCAGATGTAAAAGCTGGATTTAGAAAAGGCAGAGGAACCAGAGATCAAATGGTCACCATCTGTTGGATCATAGAAAAAGCTAGAGAATTCCAGAAAAACATCTACTTCTACTTTTTTGACTATGCTAAAGCTTTGACCATGTGGATCACAACAAACTGTGGAAAATTTTTAAAGAGATGGGAATACCAGACCACGTTACCTGTCTCCTGAGAAACCTGTATGCATATTAAGAAGCAACAGTTAGAATTGGACATGGAACAATGAACTGGTTCAAAAAGGAAAGGGAGTATATCAAGGCTGTATATTTTCACCATGCTTACTTAACATATGTGCAGAGTACATCATGTGAATACCAGGCTGAATGAAACATAAGCTAAAATCAAGATTGCTGGGAGAAATAAGAACAACATCACATATGCAGATGATACCACTCCAACAGCAGAAAGGGGAGAGAAACTAAAAAGCCTATTGATGAAGGTGAAAGAGAAGAGTGAAAAAGCTGGCTTAAAACTCAGCATTCAATAAACTAAGACCATGGCATCCAGTCCCATCACTTCCTGGCCAATATATGGGGAAAAAGTAGAAACAGTGGCAGATTGTATTTTCCTGGTCTCCAAAATCACTGTGGATAGTGACTGTAACCATGAAATTTGAAAAAAAAAAAGCAAGAGAGAAAAACACTTTTTTCTTGGAAAAAAAGCAATGACAAACCTAGACAGTGTATTAAACTGCAGAGATATCACTTTGTCAACAAAAGTCTGTATAGTGAAAGCTCTGATTTTTCCATGAGTTATCTACAGATGTGAGAGTTGGACCATAAAGAAAGCTGAGTGCTGAAACACTGATGCTTTCAGATTGTGGTGCTAGAGAAGATTCATGAGAGTCACTTGGACACCAAGGCAATTAAACCAGTCAATCCTAAAGGAAATTAGCTCGTAATATTCAGTGGAAGGACTGATACTGAAGCTGAAGCTCCAATACTTTGGCCACCTGATACAAAGAACTGACTCATTGGAAAAGACCCTGATGCTGGGATAGATTGAGGGCAGGGGAATATGGGGGTGACAGAGGATGGGATGGTTGGAGGGCATAATAAATTCAATGGATATGAGTTTAACCAAACTCTGGGAGATACTGAAGGACAGGAAATCATGGGAGTCTGCCATCCATGGGATCACAAAACATCAGACGTGACGTAGGTACTCAACAACAACAATGTTTTATAGATAGATATAGATATATGAAATAGACTCAGTTCCTCCTTTAGATGTTATCACTGAGAGCATATGTGAGTTATTTGTTCATTCTACAGATGCATCTTTTGTGGCCATTGACAAAGTACTGAAGATAGATTGATGAAAGAAAAAGAGAATATTCCCTGACCTTATGGAACTTACAAATAATATGTAAATGAATGAGTCAAGAATAAAAATATTATTTCATAGAGTGAGATTTTCTGTAAAGAAAAGTAAAGCAAGATAAGCATATATAGAGAAATGGGGAAACTATTTAAATGTGATGCAACATAAGGCTTAGCTAAGAAGGTAATATTGAGCAAAGACCTTCCAAGAAAAGGAGAAATATAGAGAAATTAGGGAGGGAACAACAGAAACTGTAATGGACCAGAGTTCAGACTGTGCTAATTCTAGGAAAGATTAGAGCATTCTGACCGTGCTAGCAGGAGGAGACCCTAGAGGCCATTCTTCCTGTGAGGCTTCATTCTCAGTAGAGATGAAAAGAAGAATTTAAGGTCTATGCATTGCAAGAAAGTTTACTAATAATAAGGAAAGAAAGAACAGGTTCCAGAGTCAGACACAATTAAGCAAGTGAGTACACCCAAAGAAAGAACAGAGTGAACACCTCAAGAGAGTGGAGGACTATGCTAAGAGAGACAATGACCCTGGAGGGTTGGGGTAGTTTTTAAGGTAGAATCATTTGCATAGACCAGGGGAGATCATTGATTGATGTAATTGATTGACAGTTGCATGTTATATAACAAGATGTCCTACTGTGCATGTCCTTCCCATAATCCAGTCTATTATAATTAGATGAATGTATTCACAGATATTTATAGACAGTTAATGAGTCTAATGGCCACCAAAGGTTACTTTAGTACCAGATGGTGTGAAGTGTACACATGTGCTAGAGTAGAGGAAGTCCCCCTAGTTGGCCAGTGGGGGACTTTTATGGCCCCTGACTCCTTTGGGCATACTGGTGGAGGCATATTTGTGGCAGGGCTGGTAAATCACTTGGTGAGATTAGGCAGCTATTGGTTGTTTACTGAAGGGGCCTCCTATTTTGCTTTCAGCTAACTTCCTGCTTACCAACAGGAAAGAAATGAAAGAGGAAAAGGTAGAAGCTCTAGCAATGGATTAGGTCGTGGTGACTGCAGTGAGGATTTGGGATTGTATTCTGATTGTGATGGAAAACAACTGGAGGTTATCAGCAAGGGAATGATATTCTCAAAATGTTTTTCAAAGGATCACCCTGACTGAGGGAATGGGGGGGAAAAAAAAAAAACAAGAAAGCCATGAGGGAGGATTCGGATTACAATCAATGAGACCAAATATTAGGCTAATATTGAATTCTAGGGAATACTGTTGATATTTTAAACTAAAGGGGAAGAAGTAAAAGTAAGTATATGTGAACAGAGCTGTCATGAATCTTCAAGATGTAGCTGAAAATATTTGCTGATCTTTAGAAGCATTCTGTAAGAGAAAGAAGAGCTGAGAATATCCCTTAGATTGTTGACCTGCACACTCCAGAAAAATTAATTTTGAAATGCTGGAATCAATGATAAATTACAGCACCATGAATTGCTATTACATAAAACCAGCAACTACCCAACTCTTAACTGTAAGAACAGGAGGCAAGGAAAAATAAAAAACAATCAAACCTTGTAGTCTAATAACAAGCAGTCTCTAATTTGAGAGGATATTAATGTTTATTTTGTGAGTCTTGCCTACTGTGTTGAATGTTACATATGTTGGATTATGCAAGATATATTGGATAGACGAAGTATAACCTAGTTAAAAATCTTGTTCTTAAGGAAAACATATATTACCTTTTCATATATACCAACTCTCATTTTTCAATGAATTGATGCCTATTTGTATTTGGTAATCTGTCAGGGTGGTATTTTTCTTCAGGAAACCATCTCAGATATGTATGGACAAGATATTTATGTACGCTTACAAAATCACTGCAGATGGTGATTGCAGCCATAAAATTAAAAGATGCTTACTCCTTGAAAGAAAGTTATGACCAACCTAGATAGCATATTCAAAAGCAGAGACATTACTTTGCCAACAAAGGTCCGTCTAGTCAAGGTTATGGTTTTTCCTGTGGTCATGTATGGATGTGAGAGTTGGACTGTGAAAGAAAGCTGAGCACTGAAGAATTGATGCTTTT
>NW_011494809.1:2339167-2362549 GCF_000754665.1 Bison bison bison | reverse complement strand
AGGTGGTGTTGGAGAAGACTCTTGAGAGTCCCTTGGACTGCAAGGCGATCCAACCAGTCCATTCTGAAGGAGATCAGCCCTGGGATTTCTTTGGAAGGAATGATGCTAAAGCTGAAACTCCAGTACTCTGGCCACCTCATGCGAAGAGTTGACTCATTGGAAAAGACTCTGATGCTGGGAGGAATTGGGGGCAGGAGAAGAAGGGGACGAAAGAGGATGAGCTGGCTGAATGGCATCACCGACTCGATGAATGTGAGTTTGAGTGAACTCCGGGAGATGGTGATGTACAGGGAGGCCTGGAGTGCTGGAATTCATGGGGTCGCAAAGAGTCAGACACGACTGAGTGACTGAACTGAACTGAACAGAAGCAGCTATATCTATGTCTATGTCTATGTCTGTGTCTATATCTCTCAATATCGTATATACATTCTGGAGTGCCTGTGATTTAAGTAGATTAAAATATTGTAATAAGATATGTGCTACATTATAGGTCCTTGTAGATTATTCATTTTAAATGTGTGTGTGTGTACATGTTTATCTCAAACTCTCAACTATCCCTTCCCCCATCCTTTCCCCCAGCAACTATAATTTTTTCTCTAAGTCTGTGAGTCTGAACGAGATTGCTTTAATAGTCAATGATTTTTAATGGTGGGATGAAGAAATGCAATTTGTCAATCTTGGAATCTCTTATTTTTCATTATGTTATTTTACATTAGTGATATTTTATGCTCTTTAACTAGTTTACAGAATAGTGTGAACTTCCCAGACTGTGTCATATAAATGTGAACATTTATTATTTATAATTTTTACAATGAAATGAACTTGAGCTCACCTAGATTAAAAAAAAAATTGTTTTCTAACTAAGGCATTAAATATATTTAAAATATTTGGTCTCAGCCATATTGTATTGCCTTTATCAAATTATATGAAAATGTTAGATCTTTTATATAATGACTGAGCTAGAAAACATCTTATCTTGAGGCACATATTAGAAATGTAAAATGTGTCTAGCTGGATTTTATATATATTTTTTCTTCCCAGATATGGAAACAGAGGCCTATGAGGTAGTTGCCTTGTCCAAATTTATGTAACAACTCAATGGCCAAGTAAGATTATGTAAAATCCAAGTCTTTTGAGTCTAACTAAAGTGATCATTTAAATGTATCATTTCACATTAATAAATAAACAACAAATAAATTCCAAATATTTTTCTCCAACCAATATCTTACATTTTTATTTATTAAAAGTGGAATTACAAAAATAAAACCAAGAAGAATAGGTACTGATACCTTCAGGGAAGGTTACTGATTTTAATCAGCTTTTGGAGACATTTAAGTAATTATCTTCCCAACGGCAATGGAATAGATTAACAAAAAGCCATTCCTTTTAAGGCTTGTACATTCCTAACAGCAATTTTTCTACCATTGTTCCATTTGGTTGATTAATGCATCTTGCATTGCACAGAGACCTTCTAGAGATAAGAGACAGTACCTGTTTAATTTGCTAATGATTGTTGGGTGACTACAAACTGTTTTTACTAGTATCTATTTCATGTACTGTAAAAGACTTGATTATGACTTCTAAAGGACTTTTATTCTTGTTGGGGTATAAAATGTGACTAAGATAACAACCAAAAAAAAAAAAAAAAAAAAAAAAAAAAAAACTAGAAGGAAATACATGTGGAATGACTAGATTATGGTGTAGGTATATTAAATGGCAAAATGTTTTAGAAAATGGGTTGATTCATGGGAGTAGCAGCTTCCCAAATGGTGCTAGTGGTAAAGAACCTGCCTGCAATTTAGGAGACATACCTAGAGGAGCTATCCCACGTTGAAGATCAGGAAGGGCGGCGGTGAGGAGATACCCCTCATCCAAGGTAAGGAGCAATAGCTGCGCTTTGCTGGAGCAGCCGTGAAGAGATACCCCATGCCCAAGGTAAGAGAAACCCAAGTAAGACGATAGGTGTTGCAAGAGGGCATCAGAGGGCAGACACACTGAAACCATACTCACAGAAAACTAGTCAATCTAATCACACTAGGACCACAGCCTTGTCTAACTCAATGAAACTAAGCCATGCCCATGGGGCAACCCAAGATGGGTGGGTCATGGTGAAGAGATCTGACAGGATGTGGTCCACTGGAGAAGGGAATGGCAAAACACTTCAGTATTCTTGCCTTGAGAACCCCATGAACAGTATGAAAAGGCAAAATGATAGGATACTGAAAGAGAAACTCCCCAGGTCAGTAGGTGCCCAATATGCTACTGGAGATCAGTGAAGAAATAACTCCAGAAAGAATGAAGGGATGGAGCCAAAAAAAAAGAATACCCAGCTGTGGATGTGACTGGTGATAGAAGCAAGGTCCGATGCTGTAAAGAGCAATATTGCATAGGAACCTGAAATGTCAGGTCCATGAATCAAGGCAAATTGGAAGTGGTCAAACAAGAGACGGCAAGAGTGAATGTCGACATTCTAGGAATCAGCGAACTGAAATGGACTGGAACGGGTGAATTTAACTCAGATGACCATTATATCTACTACTGCGGGCAGGAATCCCTCAGAAGAAATGGAGTAGCCATCATGGTCAACAAGAGTCTGAAATGCATTACTTGGATGCAATCTCAAAAACAACAGAATGATCTCTGTTCGTTTCCAAGGCAAACCATTCAATATCACAGAAATCCAAGTCTATGCCCCAATGAGTAACGCTGAAGAAGCTGAAGTTGAACAGTTCTATGAAGACCTACAAGACCTTTTAGAACTAACACCCAAAAGAGATGTCCTTTTCATTATAGGGGACTGGAATGCAAAAGTATGAAGTCAAGAAACACCTGGACTAACAGGCAAATTTGGCCTTGGAGTATGGAATGAAGCAGGGCAAAGACTAATAGAGTTTTGCCAAGAGACCGCACTGGTCATAACAAACAGCCTCTTCCAACAACACAAGGGAAGACTCTACACATGGACATCACCAGATGGCCAACACCAAAATCTGACTGATTATATTCTTTGCAGCCAAAGATGGAGAAGCTCTATACAGTCAGCAAAAACAAGACCAGGAGCTGACTGTGGCTCAGATCATGAACTCCTTATTGCCAAATTCAGACTTAAATTGAAGAAACTAGGGAAAACCACTAGACCATTCAGGTATGACCTAAATCAAATCCCTTATGATTATACAGTGGAAGTGAGAAATATATTTAAGGGCCTAGATCTGATAGATAGAGTGCCTGATGAACTATGGAATGAGGTTCTTGACATTGTACAGGAGACAGGGATCAACCATCCACATGGAAAAGAAATGCAAAAAATCAAAATGGCTGCCTGGGGAGGCCTTACAAATAGCTGTGAAAGGAAGAGAAGCGAAAAGCAAAGGAGAAAGGAAAAGATATAAACATCTGAATGCAGAGTTCCAAAGAATAGCAAGAAGAGATAAGAAAGCCTTCTTCAGCAATCAATGCAAAGAAATGGAGGAAAACAACAGAATGGGAAAGACTATAAACCTCTTCAAGAAAATCAGAGATACCAAAGGAACATTTCAGGCAAAGATGGGCTCGATAAAGGACAGAAATGATATGGACCTAACAGAAGCAGAAGATATTAAGAAGAGATGGCAAGAATACACAGAAAAACAGTACAAAAAAAATCTTCACAACCCAGATAATCACAATGGTGTGATCACTGACCTAGAGCCAGACATCCTGGAATGTGAAGTCAAGTGGGCCTTAGAAAGCATCTCTACGAACAAAGCTAGTGGAGGTGATGGAATTCAAGTTGAGCTATTCCAAATCCTGAAAGATGATGCTGTGAAAGTGCTGCACTCAATATGCCAGCAAATTTGGAAAACTCAGCACTGGCCACAGGATTAGAAAAGGTCAGTTTTCATTCCAATCCCAAAGAAAGGCAATGCCAAAGAATGCACATACTACCGCACAATTGCACTCATCTCACACACTAGTAAAGTAATGCTCAAAATTCTGCAAGCCAGGCTTCAGCCATATGTGAACCGTGAACTTCCTGATATTCATGCTGGTTTTAGGAAAGGCAGAGGAAACAGAGATCAAATTGCCAACATCCGCTGGATCATCAAAAAAGCAAGAGAGTTCCAGAAAAACATCTATTTCTGCTTTATTGACTATGCCAACACCTTTGACTTTGTGGATCACAAGAAACTGTGGAAAATTCTGAAAGAGATGGGAATACCAGACCACCTGACCTGCCTCTTGAGAAATTTGTAAGCAGGTCAGGACGCAAAAGTTAGAACTGGACATGGAACAACAGACTGTTTCCAAATAGGAAAAGGAGTATGTCAAGGCTGTATATTGTCACCCTGCTTAATTAACTTCTATACAGAGTACATCATGAGAAATGCTGGACTGGAAGAAACAAAAGCTGGAATCAAGATTGCTGGGAGAAATATCAATAACCTCAGATATGCAGATGCCACCACCCTTATGGCAGAAAGTGAAGAGGAACTAAAAAGCCTCTTGATGAAAGTGAAAGGGGAGAGTGACAAAGTTGGCTTAAAGCTCAACATTCAGAAAACGAAGATCATGGCATCCGGTCCCATCACTTCATGGGAAATAGATGGGGAAACAGTGGAAACAGTGTCAGACTTTATTTTTCTGGGCTCCAAAATCACTACAGATGGTGACTGCAGCCATGAAATTAAAAGACGCTTACTCCTTGGAAGGAAAGTTATGACCACCCTAGATAGCATATTCAAAAGCAGAGACATTACTTTGCCAACAAAGGTTCGTCTAGTCAAGGCTATGGTTTTTCCTGTGGTCATGTATGGATGTGAGAGTTGGACTGTGATGAAGGCTGAGCACCGAAGAATTGATGCTTTTGAACTTGATGCTGGAGAAGACTCTTGAGAGTCCCTTGGACTGCAAGGAGATCCAATCAGTCCATTCTGAAGGAGATCAGCCCTGGGATTTCTTTGGAAGGAATGATGCTAAAGCTGAAACTCCAGTACTTTGGCCACCTCATGCGAAGAGTTGATTCATTGGAAAAGACCCTGATGCTGGGAGGGATTGGGGGCAGGAGGAGAAGGGGACGCCAGAGGATGAGATGGCTGGATGGCATCACTGACTTGATGGACATGAGTCTGAGTGAACTCTGGGAGTTGGTGATGGACAGGGAGGCCTGGTGTGCTTCCATTCATGGGGCGCAAAGAGTCGGACACGACTGAGCGACTGATCTGATCTATCTGATCTGAAGAAATGCAGGTTGGATCCCTCGGTCAGGAAGATCCCCTGGAGGAGGAAATGGTACCCACTCTGCTGTTCTTGCCTGGGAAATTCCATGGACAGAGGAGGCTGGTGGGCTACAGTATTTGGGAGTGGCAAAAAAATTACTGAAACAACTTCACAGTCACACATGCACATGAGAGTAGATCAAGTTAGATGGGATTAATGATTGAAAGCTTAATTCAGTGGTCTTGAAGCAGTATAGGTTGGATTTGTTTTGACAGAAAAAGAGATTCATCAGAATGAGGTAGTCAGCATAGGAAAACATTAGAATTAATATGATATGTGCAGGAAACAAAAGCAACCTACTTGTAGATTTTACTTAAGGATATATGTTGAAACACAAATAAGATTTTTATATAGGCATCATAGGATCACAAGAAACTAAAATCCATGTAAATGTGCTTAACAAAATAGGATTTTCTTGAAAGAGAAGAGGACATTGTTATAGAAACCAAGAAAAACTTATGCTAATGGACTCTGAATGTGAAACTTTGAAAATAGAAACTCCATGAAAGTTTGATCATGGTTCCAAATATGATGATAATGTTGGTAATGTTACTAATGATAAATATGATGATAAATATTTATTGAATGTTTTTATTTACTGGCTCTTTATTAAGTAATTTACAAACAGTTTATTCACTTAAATTCTTAAACAACTCTCTGAATGTAGAAAATTTTATTCATTTAGATCCTTTTAATATCCACTTGGTATTGGATATGCTGCATCTGTCATATGTATTAATTCTATATGAAAAGCAGCACCAAATTTCCTTTAACTTGTCATTTGTATTTTATAAAAATATTAATTTTACTTTTATGTATTTCATTTATTTGCTTGCTTATTTATAAACTCCACTTTATTGCTTCTTTAAGTTTCAGCTTAAATTCTGGTGTAATTTCCCTTCACCTTGAAGGATATCTTTTAGCATTTCTTCTGGCATAGTCCACTGTTGTCAAATTATCTTAGCTTTATTTATTTTTAACATGAAAATACATTAATTTGCTTCTATTCTTGAAAGGTATTTTCTCTGGATACAGAATTCATGATTAGCAACTTCTTTTTCTTTCAGAACTTTAAAATTACTATTTCACTGTCTTTCTTGTCTCCATAGTTTCTGAGGAGAAATCTATAGTCATTGAAATTAATTTTCCTCACTTGAGGTAATGTGCCATTTTCTTCCCATTCATTTCAAAATATTTTGTTAGTCATTGGCTCTCAATTATTTGACTATTTTGTGCCTAGTCATCTCTTTATATTTACTTATCCTTTTTGAATTCCACTGCCTTTTTTAGTCTAGAAATTTAAATTTATTACCAAATTTTAGAAGTTTTTAGCAAATATTTTAAGCATTTGTTTTGTTTCTACAATTCCAATTTCAATTATATGTGATATTTTTATACCATCTCATAAGTCCCTGTGGGACTTATTCATTTTTTTCAGTTTTTTTTTCAATAATTTTCTTTAATTTTAATCATTCTTTTCTCTAACTGCAGAGTCACTGACTTTTCCCTGCTCTCCATTGTGTAATTGAGCCTATAGAAGTGATTTTTAATTTTATATATTTATATTTTAATTATATTTTTATCCTGGGGTTTTTCTGTGACTTGTTGCAAATTTATTTTCCTTCATCTCATTTAGTATTTATATCATAGCTGATTTCTCATCTGAAAATTATATCGTCATCTTACAGCTGTCTTCTGTTGACCAATTTTCCCTTGTGAATGAATCATATTTTCTTGTTCCTTGTGTAATTTTAGATTTTATTCTGGATATTATAACTATTGAATTGTAGATATTGTATTCTGTTCTAATCAATAATTTTCAAGCTATTAACTTGGCTAAAATATTAAATACCTGCCTCACCTAGAGTGAACAACTCTAGTATAAGTTGAGTTCTTTCTATTAGCTGAAAGTTGCTTTAAGTTTGCTTTGCTCATTCATGACATAGGTATTACCCACATATTTGAAAGGAATTTATATGCAGACTCTAGGGTTTGGGCTTTCTTTGTTCCTTTTTTAAAAATTCCCTCACCTTAAAATGTTCACAACTGTGTTTTCCCTGGCCCTGTCCTCTGGTTCTTTAGACAATAAAAACTAAGGTTTTCTATGGGAGTTCTGTCATTCTTGGCCATACTGCCCCATGCCTGAGGTCTGCCCTCACACTGAAGCCATAGCAATGGGAAACTTCTCCCATGCTGTCTGAATCCTCCAAGTTTAGATTACCATGAAAATTAGTTTGGTTTGTTCATATTTCAGAGCCTTCAGATAATTGTTTTTGCATGTTTTTCAGAGTTTATAGTTGGCATATATGGTCTCTTAAATACAGATACCAACATACTGAAAGCAGAACCTTATTTCTCTTGTATTTGAATTATGTTTTCTTATCTATTCCAAAATAGTAAGTGTATTTCCTCAGGTACAGAAAAATGAAATAAAATTAAATAAACTTGCTTATCTAATATTTTTAAACTCTATTATTTACCCTCAGTATTTGGGTTTTAAAGCTCAACAGACATAAATTAACTCTGTTGGTCATTTATTTTTTTGATGTTTATGGTGGCTTGTCTTTCCTACAGTGATGGATAATGACATTTGTTTTAAAAGATGAAGGTATTAGGAGGGAAAACTGCATGAAAATAAATTATTTGCATTGAAAAACATATCTATTAAAATGTATCAAAATGTCTCCACTACACAGGTGAATATATGATAAGATCAGAATTCAGTGGTGGTTATGGAAATGTAATAAGTGGAAAAAAAGAACTTAAAAAAACAATAGAATGCAATTTTCCACAAAAATGTGTTGATGAAAAAGTGGAGCTCATAACTCTAAGGATTTGCTTCTAGGTAATGTAAAATAAAGCTAATATTCACAATGATAGAAGATTTTGGGAGATACAAATTGAAGAAAAAAATCTTGGTATTTTCTAATAATAAATTTCACCTAAGTTAGGGCATACAAGTAGATATAGGTTGTAGGCAGATAAAGTAAACACAGAAGTGTAAAGACTTTTGCTTGTGGCTCTTAAAAGTGATTACAATGAAAATAACACAATGTCGTTGCCATCATGAGCAAATGAAAGACTAAATGGTAAGGTGGAAAGGTTACTGGTCTATGATTGGGATATTTTATATCCTGTTAATTGCATAGGTGGTGCTAGTGGTTAGAAACCTGCCTGCCAATGCAGGAGACTTAAGAGCCTCAGGTTCAATCCCTGGGTCAGGAAGATCCCCTGGAGGAGAGCATGACAACCCACTCTAGTATTCTTGCCAAGAGAATCTAAATGGACAGAGGAGCCTAGTGTGCTACAGTCCATAGGGTTACACACAGTTGGACATGACCAAAGTGCCTTAGCATGGCAAATTGCTTCTGTAACTAGTCATGCATGTTTACTCAAAGAGTTGTCTTCATTCCCCTGAGCTGTGGTTTCTCCATCTGAAAAATTATAATGTTGGACTACATACTTAAAAAGGGAGAAAAGAAACTTTTGTGTTGCTGTTATTAAGTTGCTCAGCCATGTCAGATTCTTTGTGACCCCATGGATTGCAACACACCAGGCTTCCCTGTCCTATACCACCTCCCAGAGCTTGCTAAAACTCATGTCCATTGAGTCAGTGATGCCATCCAATCATCTCATCCTCTGTCGTCTCCTTCTCCTGCCTTCAATCTTTCCAAGCATCAGGGTCTATTCCAATGAGTCAGCTCTTCACATCAGGTGGCCCAAAGTATTGGAGCTTCAGTTTCAACATCAGTCATTCCAGTGAATATTCAGGTTGATTTCCCTTAGGATTGACTGGTTTGGTCTTCTTGCAGTCCAAGGGACTCTCAAAAATATTCTCTAACACCACAGTTCAAAATAATCAATTCTTCGGTGTTCAGCCTTCTTTATGGTCCAACTCTCACATCCATACATGACTACTGTAAAAACCATAGCTTTGACTAAATAGACTTTTGTCAGAAAAATGATGTCTCTTTTTTTAATATGCTGTCTAGGTTTTTCATAGCTTTTCTTTCAAGGAGCAAACATCTTTTAATTTCGTGGCTTCAGTCACCATCTGCGTTGACTTTGGAGCCCAAGAAAATTAATTGTCACTGTTTCCATTGTTTCTCCATCTATTTGCCATGAAGTGTTGGGACCAGATGTCATTATCTTAGCAGTGCAGTTTAATAGATACTAGTTTCTGTTCTGTTTCTCCTTCAGAGCCTCTTGAAGGTGAAAGACAAAAAAAAAAAAAAAACTTGTATCTAATGAACTACACTACTATTTTCTTTATACAATTTTTTTAAGTGGATCTGGTATTTCTTAACTTCTTTTCCCCTTAAAACAAAATATGTTTATTAGAAATATATTTTTCATTCCATCTAAATAAGAAAATATTGATACTGACAATATGACAACTAATAAGGAAATGAGTCTCACAGGAGTGTATCTATTCTCATCACAATTTCCTGAATCCCTGCTTCCATCTAGTTTCACCTGCCTTGTACTCAAAACATAGTCAATTTGAATGAAATCACAGATATTAAGAAAGAAATTTGAAAGGAAAGCTCAAGTTTTAGAGCAAAGATTTATCTAATCTTTGTGGGATTGGAATCACCCCAATTTAATATGATCCACAAATTCATGCATTTCTGATTCATTAAAATATTAAATAATGCAGGATTTAAGACTGTACCATATCAAATGTGTGTATTACCGTATGTCATTAGTCTCTTTTCTCAGTCAACTCTTGGCTGAAGTGACTTTTTTTAAAATCCTGAATAGATTTAAACTAATTTGCAAGCAAACTTTTATAAAATCCTATAACAAATGATAAATTAATAATCAAATACATTTTATGTAGTTTGTCTCTTTCATCAATTCTTTTCATGACCCTTTATCTGATACAATTTACAGTTCACATATCCATTCTTCCCCTTGCTTATGATAACATTATTCTTTCTGCTTTCCTCTTCCACACTCTCTTTGCTCCACTTTGTCAAATTAAACTGATAGCAATTTCTTAACTTCTCAGTTCTCAGATTTAGAATTCTTTGAAAATTATTTTTTAAGAAAAATTTTAAGACTCTCCTACTAGAAGAAAATTTGCAAAATTGATTTCAGTAAATGTATACAAACAGGTTGGTAGCCCTTCTCATTGTGGGGTTTCATTATGCATAGAATATTTTTTAAAAAGTGCGATCCAAAGTTTGCCATTCTTTTATATCCCCAGAAATCTTTAAATAACATCTTGATTTATTATTATTAACTAACAAGTGGATCTCCTTAATATGGTTCATGGTCCTACTTAGTCTCTCAATTAAATAATTCTTAACAAGATAATAGAAATACTTGTTCTTATGTTCAGGTCTGGTAAGTAGCCCTGATAATTTCTATACAAGTTTTAAGCAACATATGTGTTATTAGAAATAAAGGAGAATTTGCTATTTTCTCTGTGGATCTATCTACTCCATCACTCTGTGCTCTATTGCTTCCCCCTGCCCCTTCAAACTTTTCTTCTAAGTCCTATCTCCTCTGAATTTCCTTCACCCAAGCCTTCAGACTGATGATTTTCCTGGGCTTGTTTTGTTCCTTCCTTTGTCTCTTCTCTTGAGACAGGGGATGTGTGATTCTAAAGCAGCAACATGACTCAGAAGATGTGCACACACATGTGGGTGAGCGAGACTGAGTGTGATAATAGTATGGTGTTGGTATCAACAAGTGCAGACTCCAAGTATCTGAAATGAAGAATCATAACAGAAACCTCTCTCTGGAGAAAAACAGGAATATATGATGAAAGGAAGGACAAGGGGGAAACGAGACAGATAAAGAGAGAGACAGAAACAGAGACAGAAAGACAGGAAATGGAAGAATCTCTGGAAAGGGAGAGTCATATTAAACTATTTATCTCTTCATCTGTTTGAGAGGTGGCCTTGTAGGAATAGAGGTAGAATAAATGATTAGAAGGAAATAACAGGTAGATGTTCCCATCACTTGAAATATCACAGATTCGCAGTTTGCTTGCTTGTTGTCATTAATCACATTCTTGTTTTGAGAGGCTGCAAATTCTCAGAATATCTGAAACACTACTATTATTTGAACACAAATATAAAGTGCATACTATTTTCAGATGAGATTGTTTAAATAAAATAATCTGAAATTTTGTAAATTTGTGCCATCATGTCTTTTATTAGTGAGAATCTTTAAAGATGATGTGTCCCTTTTAACTAGTTCTAAGATTTATGGAAATTTCATGTTTTAATGACAAATTTCAGAGTGGAAAAAACAGGTTAAGCAAATCCAATTGACCAAAAATTTTTACTTAAAGAGTGTTTAATGATAATTCCATTTATGATATGCACATTTAATAAATATTAAATTTTATATATATATATATATGTATATATGTATAAACTCGTCACTGCTGACAGGAGAATGTTGGATTCCACCAAAAAAATATGCCCTGCATCCAAGGGCAAAGGAGAAGCCCCACCAAGATGTTAGGAGGGGTGAAACCAGGAGATTTATGTCCACCAGGAGACCCCACAGAGACTGAGCCAGACCTGCTTTTGAGTGTCTCCTCTGGAGGTACAAGTAAGCAGTGGCCTGCCACAGGGACATGGTTCTGGGTGCAGCAGACCTGGGTATGGCATAAGCCTTCTTGGAGGAGGTCACCATTAACCCTACCATTGAGCCACCAGAACCTACACAGGACTGGGGAAACAGACTCTTGGAGGGCACAAACAAAACCTTGTGTGCACTAGGACCCAGAAGAAGGATCAGTGACCCAACAAGAGACTGACTCACACATGCTCATGAGTGTCCAGGAGTCTCCAGTGGAGGCCATGTTGGCAAAGGCCTGGTGCAGGGTCGGGGGCACTGAGTGCAATAGTGCAAGCACAGGACCTTTTGAAGGAGGTCACCATTATCTTCATTACCTCCACCATAGTTTGGCCTCAGGTCAAACAACAGGGAAGGAACACAACCCTACCCATCAACAGAAAATTGGATTAAAGATTTACTGAGCCTGGCTCTGCCCATCAGAGCAAGACCAAGTTTCCCCCTCAGTTAGTCTCTCCCATCAGGAAGCTTCCATAAGCCTCTCATTCTTATTCATCAGAGGACAGACAGAATGAAAACCATAATCACAGAAAACTAATCAGACTGATCACATGGACCGCAATCTTGTCTAATTCAATGAAACAGTGAGCCATGCCCTGTAGGACCACCTAAGATGGACGGGTCATGGTGGAGAGTTCTGACAAAGCATGGTCCATTGGAGAAGGGAATGGCAAACCACGTCAGTATTCCTGCCTTGAGAACCCCATGAATAGTACGAAAAGGCAAAAAGAGAGGACACTGAAAGAACACCACAGGTAGGTAGGTTCCCAAAATATTACTGAAGAACAGTGCGGAAATAACCCCAGAAAGAATGAAGAGTGGAGCCAAAGCAAAAACAACACTCAGTTGTGGATGTGACTAGTGATGGAAGTAAAGTCTGTTGCTGTAAAGAACAATATTGCATAAGAACCTGGAATGTCAAGTCCCTGAATCAAGGCAAATTGCAAGTAGTCACACAGAAGATGGCAAGAGTAAACATCACCATTGTAAAATCAGTGGACTAAAATTGACTGGAATGGGTGAATTTAACTCAGATGACCATTATATCAACTACTGTGGACAAGAATACCTTAGAAGAAATGGAGTAGTCCTCATAGTCAACAAAAGAGTCCAAAATTCAGTTCTTGGGTGCAGTCTAAAAAATGACAGAAAGATCTGTTCATGTCCAAAGGAAACCATTCGTTATCACAGTAATCCAAGTCTATGCCCCAACTAGCCATGCTGAAGAAGCAGAAGTTGAATGGTTATATGAAGACCTACAAGACCTTCTAGAACTAATCCCCAAAAAGGATGACTTTTTCATTTTAGGGGACTAGAATGCAAAAGTAGGAAGTCAAGAGACACCTGGAGTAACAGGCAAATTTGGCCTTGGAGTACAAAATGAAGCAGGACAAAGGCTAACAGACTTTTGCCAAAAGAATGCACTGGTCATAGCAAACGCCTTCTTCCAACAGCATAAGAAAAGACTACACATGGACATCACCATACCAAAATCAGACTGATTATATTCTTTGCAGCCAAAGATGGAGAAGCTCTATACAGTCAGCAAAAGCAAGGCTTGGAGCTGACTGTGGCTCAGATCATGAATTCCTTATTGAAAAATTCAGACTTAAATTGAAGAAAGTAGGGAGAACCACTAGACCATTCATGTATGACTTAAATCAAATCCCTTATTATTATAAAGTGGAAGTGACAAATAGATTCATGGGATTAGATCTGACAGACAGAGTGCCTGAAAAACTATGGGTGGAGGTTCATGACATTGTAAAGAAGGTAGTGATCAAGATCACCCCCAAGAAAAAGAAATGCAAAAAGGCAAAATGGTTGTCAAACAAGGCCTTACAAATAGCTGAGAAAAGAAGAGAAGGTAAAGGCAAAGGAGAAAAGGAAAGATATAAGCATCTGAATGCAGAGTTCCAAAGACTAGCAAGCAGATATAAGAAAGCCTTCCTCAGGGATAAGTTCAAAGAAATAGTGGAAAACAACAGAATGGGAAAGACGAGAGATCTCTTCAAGAAAATTAGACATACCAAGGAAACATTTCATGCAAAGATGAGTACAATAAAGGACAGAAATGGTATGGACCTAACAGAAGAAGAAGATATTAAGAAAAGGTGGCAAGAATATACAGAAGAACTATACAAAAATATTTTCATGACCCAGAAAACCACGATGGTATGATCACTCACCTAGAGCCAGACATCCTGGAATGTGAAGTCAAGTGGGCCTTAAGAGGCATCACTATGAACAAAGCTAGTGGAGGTGATGGAATTCCAGTTGAGCTATTTCAAATCCTAAAAGAGGATGCTGTAAACATGCTGCACTCAATATGCCAGCAAATTTGGAAAACTCAGCAGTGGAAACAGGACTAGAAAAGATAAGTTTTCATTCCAATCCCAAAGAAAGGCAGTGACAAAGAACGTTCAGACTACCTCACAATTGCACTCATCTCACATGCTAGCAAAGTGATGCTCAAAATTCTCTGAGCCAGGCTTCAACAGTACATGAACTGTGAACTTCCAGATGTTCAGGCTGGTTTTAGATAAAGCAGATATACCAGAGATCAAATTGCCAACTCCTTTGGATCATAGAAAAAATAAGGGAGTTGCATAAAAACATCTACTTCTGCTTTATTGACTACTCCAAAGCTTTTGATTGTGTGGATCCACAGCAAACTGTGAAAAATTCTTAAAGAGATGGAATTACCAGATCATCTTACCTGCTTCCTGAGAAATCTGTATGCATGTCAAGAAGCAACAGTTAGAACTGGACACGTAACAACAGACTGGTTCCAAATTGGGAAAGGAGTACATCAAGGCTGTATATTGTCACCCTGATTATTTAGCTTATATGCACAGTACATCATGCAAAATGCCAGGCTGGATGAAGCACAAGCTGGAATCAAGGTTCCGGGGAGAAATATCAATAACCTCAGATATGCAGATGACACCACCCTTATGGCAGAAAGTGAAGAAGAACTAAAGAGCCTCTTGGTGAAAGTGAAATAGGACAGCAAAAATGTTGCATGAAAAAAACATTCACAACTAAGATTATGATAACCCGCTCCATCACTTCATGTCAAATAGATGGGGAAACAGTGAGAGATTTTATTTTCTTGGGCTGCAAAATCACTCCAGATGGTGACTGCAGCCATGAAATTAAAAGACACTTGCTCCTTGGAAGAAAAGCCATGACCAACCTTTTGTCAACAAAGGTCCATCTAGTCAAAGATACGGTTTTTCCAGTAGTTATGTATGGATGTGAGAGTTGGACTATAAAGAAATCTGAGCACTGAAGAATTGATGCTTTTGAACTGTGGTGTTGGAGATGACTCTCTAGAATCCCTTGAACTGCAAAGAGATCAAGCCAGTCAGTCCTAAAGAAATCCGTCCTGAATATTCATTGGAAGGACTGATGCCCAAGCTGAAGCTCCAAAACTTTGGCCACCTGATGTGAAGATCTGACTCATTGAAAAAGACCCTGATGCTCAGAAAGATTGAAGGCAGCAGGAGAAGGAGACTAAAGAGGATGAGCTGGTTGGTTGGCATCACTGACTCAATGGAAATGAGTTTGAGTAATCTCTGGGAGTTGGTGATGGACAGGGAAGCCTGGTGGCTGCATTCCATGGGGTCATAAAGAGTCGGACATGACTGAATAGCTTAACTGACTGACTGAACTGAACAACTATATATATACACATAGGCTTCCTAGGTGGCACACTCGTAAAGAATCTGCCTGCCAATTTAGTAGAGGCAAAAGGTGTGGGTGCTCCATGTGGATATTATATATTTGTAAAGCTTAATTTTACTTTTACAATAACGAATACTAGAATTACTTGATTAAAAAGGATTTTTCATCTATTTAGAGGGCTTAGAAAATTAAAAAGTTTAAATTCAAACAAAATTCAAAATCAAGCAACTGTGATCTGTTTTTTATCTTGTTTCCATATGATCCCAAATTATTGACAAATGAAGTTTTTTTTATTCCTTTAACTTTCAAATAGCAAGAATGAAATAAAGTTACCTTTTATTTATGAGTTATTTTTTCCTCTCGCTATTTTGACAAATAACATGACAGAAAAATGATTAAGTTTCTCATTTCACAATGTGACTTCTGTGTTATTTATTGTCAAAATAAAAGTCACTTTGTGAATCAGAGTTTTTAATCTTTTTTTCTTCCTTTCAATCTCAAACGTTTTGTCAGGAAACTGGTTTTGGTAAATACTTTTTTCCCCCTAATGACAGGTAAGTCCTTTTAAATGACTCATTGCTAATTAGTTCAGAGCAACATTCCAAAAGAATATTTTATTTTTGGAACCTCGTTTTATAGATTTTCTGCTCCAGTAGCGTGACTAATGCACATCACAGTTAGAGTTCTGCAAAATGTTTGCAGCAAAACCCCAAACCAGGTGATAATCACCTGGTATTTACCTGGTTTCTTTACTATGTTATCAACCAAATCATCAGGCTCTATTCCTAAAAAGATTTTTGGCTTTTACAAGAATTCCCAACAATCCTGGGCATTTCTCTGTGTCAAGATCATTTCTCTTGCAAATTCCCAAATTCTATTTCAAAAGGAAATGAGATGCTATGATTTTGGCTGTTCTTTGCTTTTTGTTTTTGGTTCAGTGATGCCTGAAAGTCAAAATGAATCTGAAATACCGGCCTTTGGGAGCCCAAATGAGTAATTTAAATGAATATCAATGAATTCAACATGCTGAGTTTTAACAGCCTAGGCAATGCCAGAACCACAAAGTAGCCAGAATATACTCAGGATGGTAACTGGTTTTAAAGATCAAGGTTGAGAATAGCATTTGCTTTTTATATAACAAGCTCCATTTCTGGATTTTTTTTTTCCTGTGACTTTATTTCAAGCTTCTTATTTGTGATTGTATCTACAGAATACTTTAGTCAAAAACATTCATTTCCCATAATCACTGCTTAAATTGCCACAGAAAAAAAGAAATCATGTTTAAATTTACCAGAAAAAAATTATCTTCTGGTGTTTCCTTCTCAATATTTAATCTCACAGTGAAAATCAGAGGATTGAAAAAAACATTCAAATGACTTTTATTCAATTTATATATCACAAAGAATGTTTGCAATAAAGGAGGTGCATAAACAAAATAAAGTTTATTAAAATATTATGGCTTTGATAAAATAAAATATATATACTTTTCTTTTTAACAGCTATGAAAATATAGAACTTGATGGAGAAAAATAATGTTAGTGGAAAGCAGGGTTGCTAACAGTACTCATTGGAAAACTAATGGAAACTTTGTCTCCTTTCAAGAAAAAAACATACATCATATGAAAATACATCCTATTTCAGTGATTCATAAATTCAAGTTTAAAATACTGATCCTGTAAAGAAATTTATATTATCAACCACAAATTGGCACTTGCTATACGTGCTTGCCATCTGCCTTCACAAGGATTAAATCATGTGCTGCTGCTACAGCTGAGATCTCCAACACCCTCTGAAGAAGCCCAGGATGGAGACCAGAAATGAGGCACTCTGTGCTCTGGGAAACTGACAGGACAAGTCTTCAGATAGTTAGATATTCTCAGGGGCCGATTTTATGAGCCCAATTATTATATCTTCTTATATCTAGAAAAACACTAAAATCCTTCATGGTGATGATTACTTCTCATGACTAGCAGAAATTTCATGAGACCAGGAGAAACTTTCTACAAAAAAACAAATAAAATTGTACTTGATTACACATACTCCCCTTTTACCAAAATAATATACATACTGTCTTTTCCCCCTGAATCTTTAGAACAGTTTCTCAGAGCTATCTGAGATGCCGTCTCCCAGGCTGCAGTCCTCATACTGCTCCAAATAAAATATGGCTTGCAACTCTTATGCTGTGGATTTTTTTAAGTCAACACTATTAACACTGTAATTAATTGAGATAGTTTAGTCTCCATTTTATCAATAAATTTTTGTACAAGTTCAATATTTGTTTTACTGAAACCAAATAATTTTTCCAAATTACATATACTTTTGACATGAATGTACTATTTCATTCAGTGTTTAAAAACAGAGAAAATGAATCTATAATAGTGGCTTGAGAGTGAAAGTTTGCAAAAAATTTTATATCCAGGTGAATTATCTTGGATGAATAAAGACATTAAAAATAAATTTTAAATATGTAATACTTAACTATCATTAGTCAATAATTTTTAAAATGCTGCTTGAATAGATGTTTAGATCAGAAGTTCCCAATCTAATAAAACCCTCTTGTCTCAGTAATGTTTTCACAGTATTAATATCAAAATAAATTCCAAACAGTTCTATTTTTAAGAAATTAGATTCAAATAATTTGAATATTTATGTTGAAAAAATAATACATAGAAATTTTAAAATAATAATATTTATTTCACTATTACATAAACACTAATATTTATTAGTGTGATGTTTATACTTGTGAGACACTGAATAACTTCTCAAACATTGAAGTTGGATTTAACAGCCAATCACTGTTATTTCCAGTGGAATCATACCTGTAATGCAATATTTGTCTTTTGCATCTCTTGAAAAACACAGTTTTACGAAGATACGTATGTGATTTCAGGTTCAAACTGTGAACTACCTCAAGCTGATAGAATTTAATAAATGTTTCTATGTTAATGTCTCACCTGTGGCACCTTGAGCATGACAGTAAGCAGTTTTGTAACCAAGTCTTTAGAGAAATGAAGAGTAAGTATTATGTACTAAAAAATGTAAACAGTCATGCTGTAAACAAAGGATAACCCTTATATAATATTAGAAGCAAAATTCAGATTTTCCATTAAATTTATGCTAGTTACATATATGTCATAGTATAGGAATAAAATTTTGGAAGAGTGGGAGAGAAAATATTTAACAGCTTCTTTTCATCCTATGTGTTTTTATGTTGTACTTTTAAATGTAAATAAAATATTGTATAACTTTTATAAAACATAAATATTACTTTTTAAGAATTCCACTTGTCCAATGTGGCATATTCCAGTGTTCAAATATGAACAGTAAATGCACCAAAATTCTAATATGTGGTAAACTGTACAAGGGAAAAGATATTTTCTTCATTATATTCTTTTCATATTTCCAACATTTTCATAATGTGTATATATTCCTTTTCCAAATTAGCTGGCATATTGAGTGTAGCATTTAACAGCATCATCATTTAGGACTTGAAATAGTTCAACTGGATTCTATCACCTCCACTAGCTTTGTTCCTAGTGATGCTTCCTAAGGCCCACTTAGCACTCCAGGATGTCTGACTCCAGGTGAATGATCACAGCATCATGGCTGTGAGGATCATTAAGTTATTTATTTATTTGTATAGTTCTTATGTGTATTATTGTCACATCTTCTTAATCTCTTCTGCTTCTGTTAGGTCCAAATAGTTTCTGTCCTTTATTGTGCCCATTTTTGCATGAAATTTTCCCTTGGTGTCTCTAATTTCTTTGACGATATCTCTAGCCTTTCCCATTCTGTTGTTTTCCTCTATTTGTTTGCATTGGTCACTTATGAAGGCTTTCTTATCTCTCACTATTCTTTGAAACTCTGCATTCAAATGGGTATATCTTTCCTTCTCTCCTTTGCCTTTTGCTTCTCTTCTTTTCTCAGCTATTTGCAAGTCCTCTTCAGACAACCATTTTTCCTTTTTGCATTTCTTTTCTTGGGGATGGTTTTGGTCACTGTCTCCTATACAGTTTTATGAACCACCATCCATAGTTCTTAAGGTACTCTGTCTATCGGATCGAAACCCTCGAATCTATTTGTCACGTCCACTGTATAATCATAAAGGATTTGATTTAGTTCATACTGGAATGGCCTAGTGGTTTATCCTACTTTCTTCAGTTTAAGTCTGAATTTTGCAAAAAGGGTTTCACTATCTGAGCCACGGTCAGCTCTTGGTCTTGTTTTTGTTGATCATATGGAGCTTCTCCATCTTCTTCTGCAAAGAATATAATGAGTCTGATTTTGATGTTGACCATCTGTTGATGTCCATGTGTAGAGTCTTCTCTTGTGTTGTTGGTAGAGGGTGTTTTCTATGAGCAGTGCATTCTCTTGGCAAAACTCTATTAGCCTTTGCCATGCTTCATTTTGTATTCCAGCTGAGCTATTTAAAGTCCTAAAAAATGATGCTATTGAAGTGCTGAACTCAATATGTCAGCAAATTTGGAAAACTCAGCAGAGGCCACAGGACTGAAAAAGGTCAGTTTTCATTCCAGTCTCAAAGAACCGCAATGCCAGAGAATGTTGAAACTACTGCACAGTTGCACTCTTTTCACATGCTAGCAAGGTAATGCGCAAAATCCCTCAAGCTAGGCTTCAACAATATGCAAACCAAAAATTCCAGATGTACAAGCTCAGTTTAGAAAAGGCAAAGGAAGCAGAAATCAAATTGCCAACATCCATCGGATAATAAAAAAAAATAAAAGAGAGAGAGAGAGAATTCCAGAAAAACATCTACTTCTGCTTCATTAACTATTTAAATTCAACATGCAGAAAACTAGGATCATGGCATCTCGTCTCATCACTTCATGGCAAACAGATGGGGAAACAGTGACAGACTTTTATTTTGAGGGGTTCCAAAATCACTGCAGTTGGTGACTGCAGCCATGAAATTAAAAGACCCTTGCTCTTTGGAAGAAAAGTCATGACCAAACTAGACAGCATATTAAAAAGCAGAGGCATGACTTTGCCAACAAAGGTCCATCTAGTCAAAGCTATGGTTTTTCCAGTAGTCTTGTATGGATGTGAGAGTTGGACTATAAAGAAAGCTTAGCACTGAAAAATCGATGTTTTGAACTGTGATGTTGGAGAAGACTCTTGAGAGTCCCTTGGACAGCAAGGAGATTCAACCAGTCCATTCTAAAGGAAATCAGTCCTGATGTTCATTGGAAGGACTGATGTTGAAGCTGAAGTTCCAATACTTTGACCACCTGAAGAGAAGAGCTGACTCATTACTAAAGATCCTGATGCTGGGAAAGATTGAAGACTGTAGGAGAAGGGGAGGACAGAGGATGAGATGGTTGGATGGCATCACCGACTCAGTGGACATGACTTTGAATAAACTCAAGGAGTTGGTGATGGACAGGGAAGACTGCTATGCTGCAGTCCATGGGGTCACAAACAGTTGGACATGACTGAGTGACTGAACTGAACTATTTAAAACCTTTAACTATGTGGATCACAACAAATTCAAGAGCTCTTAAAGAGATAGGAATACCAGACCACCTTCCCTGCCTCCTGAGAAACCTATATGTAGGTTAAAAAGGTCCAGTAAGAACTGGACATGGAAAAATGGACTGGTTCCAAATTGGGAAAGGAAGATGTCAAGGCTGCATATTTTCACCCCTCTTATTTAACTTACATACAGAGTACATCATGCAAAATGCCAGGTTGGATGAAGCATGAGCTAGAATCAATATTCCCAGGAGAAATATCAATGACCTCAGACGCAAATAACACTACACTTAGGGCAGAAAATGAAGAAGAACTAAAGAAACTCTTGATGAAGATGAAAAAGGAAAGTGAAAAAGCTGGCTTAAAACTCAACATTCAAAAAGCTAAGATCACGGCTTCCAGCCCAATCACTTCATGGAAAATAGATGGGGAAACAATGGAAACAGTGACAGAGTTTATTTTGGGGGGCTCCAAAATCACTGTGGATGGTGAGTGCAGCCATGAAATTAAAAGCACTTGCTTCTTGGAAGAAAAGCAATGAAAAACCTAGACAGCATATTAAAAGCAGAGACATTACTTTGCCACCAAAGTCCATATATAGTCAAAGATGTTTTTTTCCAGTAGTCATGTAGGGATATGAGAGTTGGGCCATCAAAGAATTGATGCTTTCGAACTGTGGTGTTGGAGAAACTTGTGAGTCTCTTTGACTGCAAGGAATTCAAACCAATTCATCCTAAAGGAAATCAACCCTGAATATTCACTGATAGGACTGATGCTGAAGCTGAAGTTCTAATACTTTGGCCACCTTATGGGAAGAGCCAGCTCATTAGGAAAGACCCTGATCCTGGGAAACATTGCAGGCAGGAGGAGAAGGGGATGAGAGAGGTTGAGATAGTTGGATGCCATCACCGACTCAATGGCCATGAATTTGATCATGCTCTGGAAGATGGTGAAGGATAGGGAAGCCTGGCATGCTGTAGTCCATGGGGTTGCAAAGAGTCAGACATGACTGAGTGACTGAACAACAACAATATATTCATTTGTGACTGAAGAAAATAAATTTGTTTTAAGATAACATTGGACAAATATAAATAATACAAACCTTTAAATTAATTGGTATTAATAATAAACATTTTGGAGAAAATAGTGAAGATTATAAAGGATCAGAAAAAAATATAATAGTTTAAAGCAATTTATGGTCAAGCCTCAAGTGAAGAGAAAGCAATAGTATTAGTACAGTGTCTGTGATACTTTTTCCAGTTTGGGGTATAGAAATTAATTTTAAATTTGTGCAATCTATGCATTCATGCAAGCATGCTAAGTCATTTCAGTCATGTCGGACTCTGTGCAACCCTGTGGACAGCAGCCCACAAGGCTCCTCTGTCTATGGGATTCTCCAGGCAAGAATACTGGAGTAGGTTGCTATTTCCTTCTCCAGTGCAATCTACAGTTTACCTTAAAACTTAAAAATATTTTGAAAAGCATGTGTATATAAAAAAGTTTTTTTTTTTTTTAATAAATCTTGACTCTGGCTTTAAGTATTTGATTTTTTTCATATAATTTTATTTGCTGCTGCTAAGTCGCTTCAGTCGTGTCTGACTCTGTGAGACCCCATAGAGGGCAGCCCACCAGGATCTGCCTTCCCTGGGATTCTCCAGGCAAGAACACTGGAGTGGGTTGCCATTTCCTTCTCCAATGCATGAAAGTGAAAAGTGAAAGTGAAGTCGCTCAGTTGTGTCCGACTCTTAGCGACCCCATGGACTGCAGCCAACCAGGCTCTTCCATCCATGGGATTTTCCAGGCAAGAGTACTGGAGTGGGGTGCCATTGCCTTCTCTTTTATTTATTTATTTACATTTGGCCATGCTGGGTCTTCATAGTTGCATGGGCTTTTTTCTCTAGTTGAGGTGAATGAACTTCTCATTGCAGTGGCTTCCCTTACTGGTTCTAGGGCTTGGGGGCTTCAGAAGTTGCAGCTCTTGGTCTCTAGATTACAGGTGCACAGGCTTAGTTGCTTAATTGTGGTGCACAGGCTTAGATGCTTCATGACATATCAGATCTTCCCAGATCAGGGACTGAATCCATATCTCCTGCATTGGCAGGCACATTCTTTACCACTGAGTCACAAGGGAAGGCCCTGATAAAGTACTGTGTGTTGTTAATATATAAAATAATATGTAGATTTGAGATCTTATTATCATATAATAAATTATTATTTATACAATGATAATTTTAAGCATATGTCCTTATCCTCAGGAGCTAAGAGAACAGAAGTGTCCATCCCCTGCCTTGTTATCAGATAAGGCTTGTTATATCATGTGAAGCAAAAAAAAAAAAAAAT
>NW_011494809.1:2334526-2339067 GCF_000754665.1 Bison bison bison | reverse complement strand
AATAAAAAAAAAAAAAAAAAATAGTCTCCTTTGAGGGAACAATTTAATAGTTTCTTTAAATTCTAGAATTTTATGGCTTAAAATTTGCCCAAATATTTATCCTAAATATTTGTTAAGAGAGCAAACATGACATCTTTTTTTCTGTCCTACGGTCTCATTATAATATTCTGTCTTTCATCTGAGGATGCTATTAAGATATTATTAGAAGACTATAAGGAGACAATTATTTTCATCAAACTATTTAAAAAAATGATATTTGCTTTTAAGACATAGTCAATTAAACTAATGGGAAAGGGAAATGAACAATTCAGAAGGGTCAAAAGTTAGACCTTCAGATTTAAATCTAAGTAAGAGTCCCTTTGACTGCAAGGAGATCCAACCAGTCCATTCTGAAGGAGGTCAGCCCTGGGATTTCTTTGGAGGGAATGATGCTAAAGCTGAAACTCCAGTTTGGCCACCTCATGCGAAGAGTTGGCTCATTGGAAAAGACTCTGATGCTGGGAAGGATTGGAGGCAGGAGGAGAAGGGGATGACAGAGGATGAGATGGCTGGATGGCATCACTGACTCCATGGACATGAGTCTGAGTGAACTCCGGGAGTTGGTGAGGGACAGGGAGGCCTGGCGTGCTGCGATTCATGGGGTCGCAAAGAGTCAGACATGACTGAGGAACTGAACTGAACTGAACTGAAAAGAAGTTTGGGCATGCAAATAGAAGTCAAATTTCTTTTTTTGCTCATGTTATTTCATTTATTGTACTGTTTCCCTTATTTGATACCATAATGTAAGTAATGTTTGCTATGCAATTTGCTTTCCTTTTAGCTTTGACTTTTTTCCCCTGGGTTTCTAATTTCATTTCCATATGTGGATTGTTTTACTACCAATTAGAGCGAGCTGACATGAATAAGGGTTTCTTAAAACTGTTTTCAATTCTTTCTGAACTACATGGACACATTAACTGGCAATTAGTCTAAATTCTACCCTTATCCTAGAGCCCTTCTCTCATTTTCTCTTCATAGAACAATTTAATTTTACTTCTCAAATGGCCAAATTTTAAAGCAAAAGAAATAAGAACAATAATTACAAAAATTCCTAAAGGATCATGATGAAAGCATTTAATTTTTTTAATATTTGCTAAATATATATAGTTTGCTCAACAATGGTTTCTTTATTCATATGATGGTCTTGTAATGATTCCATAGTGATACTATATTGTTAATAGTAATTAGTTTATTCCCTATATTAAAAAAAAAAGAAAATGCTATCACTACATGGCTTTCAAGTAACAATTTGAAATGCTCAGGCATATTTATCTTTGCTTATCTGGAAAATAATACCACTAATAATTATCACTTTCATTAATAAAATTATTACTTTCTTTAAATATGCTTTCACACCTACCTTATCAGGACCATAATAGAGTTCACATAGCTAATATTATTATTTTCATTCTGCTGATGAAAATACACATTTGGAAAATTTAAGCAACCTCTCAGGAATTTCATGACCTAAAGTTTGTCCAAGTGTTAGCTGACTTTTAGCACAGCAGTCAATATCAGAAGTAAATTTCATTTTTTTTCTCCTTGTTTGCTTTCATTATATTTCCCCTTATGAGTTTTAAGCTCCTCAAGAGCAAGAAATATATGTATTTAATGAATTAGTAGCCAAGAATGACATGTACCATGGGTGCTTATGAAATATATTTTGAGTCAATCAATAAAAGCTTTTAACTGCTGATCCAAATGTTTGCCATCCCTGTACCACCACTCTTACCTAAGGAGCAACACTGTTTTGGGGTGAGTACTACTCACTGCTCACTGCTCCATCAACATGTTCATCTGTGCAACTCCCACGATCATAGGCCCATAGTGTATTAAAATCACCCCAGCTCATCTTCCTTCACATTCTTCTTTGGGACCCCTTTGCATTTTTCTCTTGTATGATTTGTCTTTAATTCTGCTTGGGATCAGCCAATTTCTGACTGACAGAAACATACTGACCAGTGTCAGGGTAACTAACTGTGCTGATGTCCGATGGGGGACATTCTGACGGAAGTCAGCAGTAGGAGGAAAAATATACTGCTCAGCCACTTCATCAACCATGGAAGGATAAAATCTGAAGCCTGGATCCAAGCGTACTCGGAACCCAGGGCTGTTCTTGCAGAACAAAGCAGACTCTATGTCTTAGAGATTATGGTTCTGCCCTTCACCTACTGAGGGAGATTGGAAAAGTCACTGAATCTGAATTAGCTACCCTTCTATAAAACAAAGACAATAAGGGCTAGACCTAATAATCAGAAGTCTAATCAAAGAATCACATTAATAGTTGTGAAATTATGTGGAGCATGATACACAAATTGGAAGTTTTTACCTATTACTAGGATTTTGCCTCCTGGTTCATACATCAGAATTGAATTCATGTGTGTGCCTCTACAACCATGTGTGATATGTGTGTGCATCTGCGCCCATGTGTGGTATGTGTGTAGGAGAAAGAATATTTGTAAATTAAATGTAAGCTATCCAAATGAATTGATGAGACCTTTGTGATCATTGCTATGCTCTGAAATAGTTCGAATGATTTAGAAATTCTACTAGTAAATAAAAAATTATAAATTCTTTTCGTTTGGATTAATTAAAATATTATTTAATAACATTTTTCTTTTTTTTAATTAATTTTATTTTATTTTTAAACTTTACATAATTGTATTAGTTTTGCCAAATATCAAACTGAATCTGCCACAAGTATACATGTGTTATAATTTCTTAAATTTTTTTTATATCTTCTTGTGGCAATTTCTTTATACTTTTATAGGCAATCACCTAGATTTTCAAATTTATAAATATAAATTCACAGGAAATCACTTGTAAATTAAAAAGTTTATTTATCTGTGCTTAACATATATCCTATTTATAATCACACTTTATATACATATATTTATATTTAGAGGTCTACATAAATTGTCTTTTTTCCTAACTAGCTTTATTAATCAATATATTTATACTTTATTATTTACTAATTTTTTATTTTGTCATTATTTTTCTTCTATTACATTCTTTTAGTTAATATTGTTATTCCGGTATAGTGGTTTGTGCTTAAGTCAACATATTTTTTATTGACATATAGTAAGTTTATAATGTTGTGTTAGTTTGTAGTGTACAGCAAAATGATTCAGTTATACATATATATGCCTCTGCATGCATACTCAGTCAGTCAGTCATGTATGACTTTGCAACCCATGGACTGTAGAGTGCCAGGCTTCTCCATCCATGGGATTTTCCAGGCAAGAATACTGGCATGGGTTGCTATACTCTCCTCCGGGGGATCTTACCCACCCAGGGGTCAAACCCATGTCTCTTGCATCTCCTGCATTGGCAGCATATTCTTTACCACTGTGCCACCTGGGAAGCTCATTTATGTCTTTATCTATATTCCTTTATTCATAATTTTGCACTATAATTTATTGTAATATATTAAATATAATTCCCTGTGCCATAAAGTAAATACATGTTGCCTATATATTTTGTATATAGTAGTGTGCATCTGTTAATCCCATATTCCCAATTATCCCTCCTCTCCATTCCCCTTTGGTATCCATAAATTTGAAAAGGGAGGGAATGTGTTATATATATGATTGATTCATTTTTCAAACATTAGAAACTAATACATTGTGAAGCAATTATACTCCAATAAAAACTAATATAAAATATATTTGTTTCTTATTTCTGTGAATCTGTTTCTGTTCTGTATGTAAGTACATGTGTATTATTTTTCAGATTTCAAATAAAAGCAGTACCACATAATGTTTGTCTTTCTGCCTGACTTACTTCACTTAGTATGATATTCTCTAGGTCCGTCCATGTTGCTGTAAATGGCATTATTTCATTACTTTTTTAAAAAATTTTATTTTATTTTTAAACTTTACAATATTGTATTAGTTTTGCCAAATATCGAAATGGATCTGCCACAGGTATACATGTGTTCCCCATCCTGAACCCTCCTCCCTCCTCCCTCCCCATACCATCCCTCTGGGTCGTCCCAGTGCACCAGCCCCAAGCATCCAGTATCGTGCATCGAACCTAGACTGGCAACTTAGCTTATATATTATTCATCTATTATGGACACTTAGGTTCATTCCATTTCATGGCTGTTATAAATAATGCCACTATGAAGATTGGAGTGCCTGTATCTTTTTTAATTAGAGCTTTTGTGTTTTCCAGATAGAAGCCCAGGAGTGGGATTGCTGGATCATATGGCAACTATATTTTTACAATTTTGAGAATCCTCCATACTATTCTCCACAGTGGCTGCACCAATTTATATTCCTACCAGTAGTGTAGGAGAGTTCTCTTTTCTCCATGCCCTCACCAGCAATTTATTATTTGTAGATTTTTGATGATGTCTATTCTGACTGGTGTGAGGTGATAATTCACTGTAGCTTTGACTTGCATTTCTCTAATAATTAGTGATGACAAACATCTTTCCAAGGGGCTATTGACCATATGCAAGTTTTATTTGGAGAAATGTCTTCAGGTCTGTAGCCAAT
>NW_011494809.1:2303912-2334426 GCF_000754665.1 Bison bison bison | reverse complement strand
AGGTCTTTGGCCCATTTTTTGACTGAGCTGTTTGGTTTTTTTGCCATGGAGTTGTCTGAACTGTTTATTTTGTAAATTAAGTCCCTGTCATTTGCATAGTCTGCAAGTATTTTCTCCCATTCTATTATTTTCTTGGGCTTCAAAATCACTGTGAATGGTGAATGCAGCCATGAAATTAAAAGATACTTGCTCTTTGGAAGAAAAGTTATGACAAACCTAGGTAGCATATTAAAAAACAGAGACATCACTTTGCTGACAAAGGTCCATCTAGTCCAAGCTATGGTTTTTCCAGTAATAATGTACTGATGTGAGAGTTGGACCATAAAGAAGACTAAGTGCTGAAGAATTGATGCTTTCTAACTGTGATGCTGAATAAAGACTCTTGAGAGTCCCTTGGACAGTGAGATCAAGTCAGTCAATCCTAAAGGAAATCAACCCTGAATATTCATTGGAAGGACTGATGCTGAAGCTAAAGCTCCAGTACTTTGGCCACCTAATGTGAAGAGCTGACTCACTGGAAAAGACATCAATGCTGGGAAAGATTGAATTTGGGAGGAGAAGTGGTGACAGAGGATGATATGGTTGGATGGCATCACCAACTCGATCAACATGAGTTTGCGTAAACTCCATCCATGGAGTTTACTGCAGTCCATGGAGTCACAAAGAGTTAGACACAACTGAGCAACTGAACAACAGCAAATTTTGTTATACAATAGTTAATAAGCTTGACTAGGTCCTATTTATTTAGTTTTGCTTTTATTTCTTATGCCTTGGAAGACTGAACTAAGAAAACATTGCTACAATTTATGTCAGAGAACATTTTTGTCTATGTTCTCTTCTAGAAACTTTATGTTGTCATGTCTTATATTTAAGTCTTTAAACCATTTTGAGCTTATTTCTGTATACAGTATGAAGGAATATTATAACTTTTCGGTTTACATATGCCTGTCCAATTTCCCTAACATTATTTGTTGAAGAGACTTTTTGTCCATTATATATTCTTATCTTCAGTATCAAAGATTAATTGACTGTAGATGTGTGAGTTTATTTCTGGGCTACTATTCTGTTCCATTGATCCATGTCTATTTTTATGCAAGTTCCACACTCATTTGATTACTGTAGCTTTGAAGTCATGAAGCATTATGCATTCAAATTTGTTCTTTTTCCTCAGGAGTGCTTTAGAAATTCTGGGTCTTTAGTTGTTCCACAAAATTTTTAGGATTATTTGTTCTAGTTTGTGAAAAAATGTCATGGGTAATTTGATAGTGATCAAACTAAATCTGTAGCTTGCTTTATACAGTATAGTCATTTAAACTATATTAATTCTTATAATTCAAGATCATGGGTTATCTTTCCAGTTATTTGAATCATCTTGAATTTCCTTTATCAATGTTTTATAGTTCTCAATATATAAGTCTTTTATCTCCTTGATTAGGCTTATTACTTAGTTTTTTAATTATTATTTTTTAATGTGATTTTAAATGCAATTTTTAAAAGATCACATGTTCTTTTAAAGAAAGAAGTGGTGTTTTTTAACCATCTGTATGTCTTCTTTGGAGAAATGTCTGTTTAGGTCTCTTTCCCATTTTTTTGATTGGGTTGTTTGTTTTTCTAGTATTGACCTGTATGTGCTGCTTGTATATTTTGGAAATCAATCCTTTGTCAGTTATTGCATTTGCTATTATTTTCTCCCATTCTCAGAGTTGCCTTTTCACCTTGTTTATAGTTTCCTTGGCTGCACAAAAACTTTTGAGTTTAATTAGGTCCCATTTTATTTTTGTTTTTATTTCCATTATTCTAGGAGGTGGATCATAGAAAGATCATGCTGTCGATTTATGTCATAGAGTGTTCTGCCTATGTTTTCCTCTAAGAGTTTTACAGCCTCTAGTCTTACATTTAGGTCTTTAATCCATTTTGAGTTTATCTTTTTGTATTGTGTTAAGAAGTGTTCTAATGTCTTCTTTTACTCATAGCTGTCCATTTTCCTCAGCACCACTTATTGATGAGGTTATCTTTGCCTCATTGTATATTTTTGCCTCCTTTGTCAAAAATAAGGTACCCAGAGGTGCATGGGTTTACCTCTGGGCTCTCTATCTTGTCTATATTTCTGTTTTTGTGCCAGTGTCATGCTGTCTTGATGATTGTAGCTTTATAATATAGTCTGAAGTCAGAAAGATTGATTTCTCCAGCTCCATTCTTTTTTCTCAAAACTGCTTTGGCTATTCAGGGTCTTTTGAGTTTCCATATGAATTACGAATTTTTTTGTTCTAAATCTGTGAAAAATGTCATTGGCAATTTGATAGGGATAGCATTGAATCTGCAGATTGCACTTGTTAGTAGTCATTTTAACAATACTAATTCTTCCAACCCAGGAACATTGAATATCTCTCTGTCTGTTTATGCCATCTTTGATTTCTTTCATCAGTGTCTTATAATTTTCTGTATACAGTTTTTTGTCTCTTTCGGTTCAGTCACTAAGTTGTCTCTGACTCTTTGTGACAGCGTGAACTGTAGCATGCCAGGCTTCCCTGTCCATCACCAACTCCTGGAGCTTGGTCAAACTCATGTCCATTGAGTGTCTTCTTAGTTAAATTTATTCCTAGATATTTTATTCCTTTTGTTGTAATGGTGAATGGGATTGATTCCTTAATTTCTCTTTCTGAGTTTTCATTATTAGTAGATAGGAATGCAAATGATATCTGTGTATTTATTTTGTATTCTGTGAACTTTCTAAATTCACTGATTAATCTAGTAATTTTCTGATACTATTTTTATGGTTTTCTATGTATAGTATCTGCAAACATTGAGTGTTTTACTTCCTTTCTGAGGTGCAGTTCTTTTATTTCTTTTTTTTATCTGAAAACTAGCTAGGACTTCTCTGAAAAGTAGCTAGGACTTCCATAACTATGTTGAATAATAGTGGTGAGTGTGGGCACCCTTTTCTTGTTCCTGATCTTGGAATGCTTTCAGCTTTTCACCATTGAGAATAATGTTTACTGTGGGTTTATAATTATGACCATCTCTCTTTATTAGAGAAATTCAAATCAAAACTAAATGAGATATCACTTCACACCAGTCAGAATGGCCATCATCAAAAAGTCTACAAACAATAAATGCTGGAGAGGGTGTGAAGAAAAGGGAACCCTTTTATAATTTTGGTGGGAATGTAAATTGATACAGCCACTATGGAAGGCAGTATGGATAGTCCTTAAAAAGCTAGGAATAAAACCATTATGTGACCCAGCAATCCCACCCCTAGGCATATACCCTGAAGGAAACCAAAATTGAAAAAGACACATATATCCCAGTGTTCACTGCAGCACTATTTACAATAGCTAGAACATAGATGTCCATTGACAGTGAATGGATAAAGAAGCTGTGGTACATATATACAGTATAATATACTCAGCTATAAAAAGGAACACATTTGAGTCAGTTCTAATGAGGTGGATGAACCTAAAGCCTACTATACAGAGTGAAGTCATAAAGAGAAAAAAAAAATACCATATATATGGAATCTAGAAAGATGCTACTGATGAAATTATTTTCAAGGCAGCAATGGAGACACAAACATTGAAAACAGTCTTATGGACATGGCAGGGAAGAGGAAGGAGATGGTGGGATGTATGCAGAGAGTAACATGGAAACTTATTTTATCATAAGTAAAATAAATAGCCAATGGGAATTTGCTGTATGACTCAGGGAACTCAAACCGGGGCTCAATAACAACATAGAAAGGTGTGATAAGGAGAGAGATCAGAGGGACATTCAAAAGGGAGGGAACATACGTATACCTATGGCTAATTCATGTTGATATTCGGCAGAAAGCAACACTATTCTGTTAAGCAATTATCCTTCAATTAAAAAATAAATAAATTTAAATTTTTTTTTTTAAGTGGTTAAATTCATTTGGTGATTGTGCATTTATATCTGCACAGCAATATCATCATCAGAGAATTTAGACTGTTATCCTCTACTTTCAAGAATGTATCAAGATTTCCAATTTGACCAAGCACATGATGGATTTTAAACCTTTCATATGCACAAAATAATGTGTTTGTTGACTACAAGATAGTTATATCTCATAGATCAGGGGCATTGGTTCTATGATTTAAATTATATACACCCATATTTATGTTGTTTGCTTTTTAAAGTCCTTATAATGAGGTCACTGTCTATTCTAAACTCTCCACTTGATCAAATTACCTATAGTTATATCTCCTTAAGCAGACCCTGGCTCATGTCTCTGTACCTTGGTCTTCTTTTTCTCTATTCCAATAATTATTTCCTGATTGAAGCAAAATTTGTTAAAAAGAGTACTCACCTAGAAATCAGAAAACTGGAAATTGGATATCATCAATAAAACAGAGTTTTGTTGCTTATGAGTTCTTTGGTAACCATCTGTCTGATCTATGTGAATGGCACATCATCTCAGTAAAATTTCTTTATAAGCAGCTCCCCCCCAACACACCCAAAAACACGTTGAACCATATTTCTCAATGCATTTATCAAACTATTTTACCACTGTTTATAAACCCATTTTCCACACCAGATTGGGAGCTTTATGAAGAAAAAAAAACAAACTAAACTTTTATTTAATTCCATATTCTGAGAAAGTAGAATAGCAAATAGAGTAAAGAGCAAAGATCAAGTGCCAAAAAATATGTGTTGAATGACATTTACCGTTTCTACACACACTCTTTCAAGTGAGGCAAACAGCTTTAGGTATTGTCAGTCACCAAGAGTTGAGAAATGAAACACTTTCCCATTACAGGAAAAGACCTGATTAACTCCTGGGAATCCATTATTTCCATGAATGCCATTATTATTTTGCCTCACTGTCCTAATGATCTAAGTTAAAACAAACTAAGCTACAATTTTTGATACCTTTACTTTTTCACTTTAACACCTAAATAATGGAACTGCTTCTCTGTCAAAACAACCAAACAAATACACACACACATAAACAAAACCAAACTAACAAAAATGCAAGGAAAGCCTCTCCTCCCAACTCAGCTTCTCCCATAGAGCTATAGAATACTGACTAAAATAGTGTATGAATGCATAAAACACTGCCAGAGGGTATAAAGATTTTTTATCTTCATTCCTTTTGTTGTGTTTTACAGATTGTTCAAGACCCTGTGGGCCCAGTTTTTTGAGAAAAGGGAAAACCTTTGAGATGGTTCCAAATCCTCTTTTTAGGGTAAGGCGAGGTGACCAGGAGATTTCTTCAACAAAATCTTTTTCTTATTTGGCAGACTGGGGGTGCACTATCCCTGGGCTATGGCAATCCAGTATATAGGGCTGCTTGTGGCAATCAAGACTCAAAAACAAATCTGTAGGTGGAAAAATATCCAAAAAATTCAAAGGAAAAGCTGTCGTCTGAAGTTTTCTAACATTTCTGTAGGAAGTAGTGAGGGAGTAATGCTGATAATACCCTGAACATTATACAAAGGCAACTTGAAAAGCTCCAGCATGTCAGTTTTCAAAAGTGCTCTTGAGGCTGAGAGACTGTGAAATTCTCATGTATGTTGATTTATGCAGTGATTTGCTTTGACCCTAGGGAAAGCTGCTTTATGGTCTGGACATCTATGCCTATCTACCTTCCCATCTAACTGTGAGAATTGCCAAACAAACATGCAAAGGGAAAATGAATGAAGAAGAAAGGGAAGCAATCATGAAAAATAATAACCACCCAATTCAAAAGTTAAGATATATTTTTCTTTGTTTCTGTCTGAACATTCTATGCATGGCGGGCCATATATTCATTCTATCATACACTGTTTAAAACTAATTTTTTTCTACGTGTATATATATACTTAGAGCTTTAATACAAAGATATGAACAAACTAAGTATATTTCAGGAGAACCTGAGAAGGGCATTTTTTTGGAAAAATCTTCCCCTGTTTTCTTGGCCTGACCAAATCCTAACCATGTTTCAAGCACTGTTTAATTTACCAACTTTTAAGAACACTTATGATTAGTTCACAATTTGGCTGTCTCCAAAGTCCCTATGTTGCCTATTATCTGAAACATATTTCAAAATTAATAGAATTATGACTGCTGCTGCTAAGACGCTTCAGTTGTGTCCGACTCTGTGCGACCCCATAGACGGCAACCCACCAGGCTCCCCTGTCTCTGGGATTCTCCAGGCAAGAACACTGGAGTGGGTTGTCATTTCCTTCTCCAATGCATGAAAGTGAAAAGTGAAAGTGAAGTCGCTCAGTTGTGTCCAACTCTTCACGACCCAATGGACTGCAGCCTACCAGGCTCCTCCGCCCATGGGATTTTCCAGGCAAGAGTACTGGAGTGGGTTGCCATTGCCTCTTACTTGATATTAACTGCACTTTTTTTCTTTGTTAAAGTTTTAACTGTGATTTACAGTGATGCCATTACATTTTAAAGACTTCTTGCCCATAGGATTTAAATATTTATAAAGGAATCTAACTTCACTTTTTGATCTTTGATGACTGGCAGCTTTGAAGCCTCACTTTTCTCTCCTCCTTATTTGACCCTGCATCTGGGGAAACTGATTAGAAAAGTCAAGTTCTACCTGCTTTTTTCAAATTATTCAAACTTGCTTTTGCCCACATATGGGAAACTTCACTCTGGATCCACCCCTTAACCATCATATAAAAACCTCAAACCCATCTTTTTTTTCCTTGTTGACTCAAGCCATTTTCATATGCCTTTGGGAAGTATGCTTTGTTCTCCTCAGGAAGACTCATAATGGAAGTAATAGCCTTTTCACAGTCTCTGAGTATGTATCTGAAATCATCAGTCTTGACAGCCAAAGCAAATTTTGAGTTGATGTTATTCTCTCTAGGCAGGGTGATCACTACACCTTCCTTGGTATCTAGTCTGAGTTCTGTGTATATAAAGAGTGCTCACGTTATGCCTGCTCAATGTGTAACTGAAGGACTATCATCTGTTTCCATTTTCTTTAATAATTCTAAAACTCAGATTTTAGAGATGGTATTAAAAAATGGCTGACTCCAGTGCCCATGCTTTGGACCAAGGTTCTCAGGTATTAGCATGTGCTTATCAACTTCTGGTACTCCTTGTCCACTTCATGGGACACTCTCCCATTGAGCTTGCACTTGACATCTGAATCTTTCAGTCAGCACTCCCAGAAGCTGACTAGCATATGAAGAACCATGAGGTAGAAAATATGTTTGTCTCCCATTTGAGGTGTTATTAAATAACTCTGCATATAACAGTGAGGACATACGGAATGGAATTTGAGATTGCTCACCTATTTACTGCAAAAATGCATATCTATCAACAATCACCCTTTAAGCTTCTGTCACTAAAAACATTAAATATGAATTTGTGTATTTACTTATTTTTAACATCTCCTAAAAATAATTTAAAATTCCCCTATTATTATTTCTTTTTTTGGTGGTTCTTCACTTGCAATCCCATCAGGTAGACAAGTCAATTGAAACTGACATATGCGGTTGCTGAGAATCACAGAAATTATAACTTGCCCAAGATCAAATGTAAATAGCTTTCTCATTTTTGATGCCTAGGCAAAAAACTTTCCATTACACAGCATTGTTTTCTCAGAATGAATGCCAAAATGAAAAGGTATGTAATGTACATGAGATGTCTGATTTGTAAATGATACAGAAACGGTAAGTCATACAGCTACCTATGTGCTATTCATATGATGTTCGTACCATCTAGATTCTTTTGGTGCTTGGCATACATCTCCGTAGGTTTCTATGATACTAAATGAGGATATGGTATGCAAACAAAACTATTCATATTAGAGATAAGTTCTTTTCTGTAAAAAAATGTATGTGTTTATGTAAGTGTGTGTGTATGTGTTTGTGTGTGTATATTTCTTTTTCAGGAAACTAAAGAACTGATATAAAGTAGGAAAAAGAGGGCAGGGGAGAGAGAGAGGGAGAGGGATATTGGAGAATGGGAGAAAAAGTTTGAAATGTTTTTGCTTTGCCTAATACTTATGCAAATCAATTTATTTCAGTTATACACTGTGAACAATTCATAGCAATAAGTGAAGTAATCCTAAATCTAATATAAAACAAAAATTTAACAATAACAGAACACACAGGTATTTTCAATCCTGATCCTTAATAACTCAATATAAATAGATTTCACAGTTAGCCATGAAAGGTTGCATCCTATTTATTCCTGAGATTCATCATTTGTCTGATTGGTAGGTAAATTTGTTGATAGGTCCATGCAATTATCCAGGATTTGATAAATCAACTCAAAATGATTGGCAACATTTTCTAGTAATCAGTTAAACAAAGTTCTGGGTAAATTCATCCTTAGCTTTATATCAACTCCTTGGTGTTGATAAAATATTAAGACAGGTACTAACTCCTTCTTGGCTGTTAGCCTGGGGTCCAACCCTCTTGTCCTCCTTTAAACTGCACTCATCTGGCCACTGGTCACTGCCCATGGCTGGAAACTGTTTTCCCTGCTCAATATATGCACTGGACTGGTTCATGCTTTGAAGCAGTTGGCAAATGATAATGATTCATATTCCAGTGGGCAGTGAATATAAAATATTTGATCATTAAGTGGCTTCATGAATGTGGGAGATTATTTACTAACTATGTGGGTAGGCGAAGGTGATTGAAGCATGCTAAAAAATACAAGCAAAGAAAATAAGAACAGAAAACTATAAGACAATGGGTTTTGTTCCTGGAATACAAGCAGTGGATAAAAATAATAAGAAGAATAAAAAACTTGATTCCTTGGCAGGAAAATTACATCTATGATGTAAATATGATAAAGCCAACACATTTCAAAATGAGACAAAGACTGGATTACAAGCCCCTTTTGGGGTTGATGTTTTGACTAAAACAAATGCAAGTGCACCCAGAGACTGCTGAATCTACTAGCCAGATTCATTAGATTGTGATCTCTTTATTCTGAATGAAAACATGTATTTTAAAACTATGGTTATTCAAACAATTTATGCATTTTGTTGTCATAGTCGTGGAAAAGTTATATTTGTAGGGGATATTAGATCAAGTGGTGTGTCCAACGTGGCTGATATAAAATGCGGGGGAAAAAAATAGCAGAAATAAACTAAAACCTGTGTCTCAGCTGTTAAATCTGAGATATTGCAATATAAATTTAGAAAAATTACATTTTTACTTTTTTTTTGTATTTGGCTTTCCTTTCTAATGTGACTCCAATATCCCTTAGAGTCTGGTTGTGTTTCATTCACTTGATGTATCGGAAGACTTTCTCTGTACCCTACAAGCAGAAGGTGCTCAGTGAATGTCTGTAGGTGAAAATGTGGTCAGAGATAGCTCTTTAGGGCTCAGTTTACTAATGTCTTCAGGACTGCAAGGATTTCAGTCATCATTTATTTAAAAGATATGGCAGCTTTAGGGTAAACTCTACTGCAGCTAAAAGTGCCTGCCTCTACTCGGGATATAACCTCAAGGCCCAGTGGTATCATTATACATTTTGAGAGAAGAATTTTAAAGCTGACTTTATGGTTTCAGAATCCCCAAAGAAAATACACAGAGAAAAATCTCATTTCAAAAACTCGACTTTCAAACACTGCTTAGAACCCATAGGTTGGGAGTGTCCAAGGGCATCTACATTCCTTGACACTACTAGTTCTCGGAACACAATGCTTCTTAAAAATGCAGAACGCACAGCCAGAAACCATGAGAAGTCTGCCTTTTTGACAGCATTCTAAGTTCTGGATGAACATTACCCTTAGCTTTATATCGACTCCTTGGGGACTCAAAAAGGCAGGTGCCAATTCCCTCTTGGGTGTTGGTCTGGTGTCAAAACATCTTAACCTTCTTTACATTAAGCTTATCTAGCCACCATTCACTGCCCACAACTGGAAATTGCTTTCCCTGCTCAAGGTACGTACTGTACCTGTTCATGTGAGTCTGAAGTGAGTCTGATGTGAATTATTTATGTTGAAGCAAACATCCATCAAGACCCTTGGTTAGCCCCTTTAAATCACCTAGAAAAGTACAGATGAAAATAATAAGTAATGCTGCTGCTGCTGCTAAGTCGCTTCAGTCGTGTCCGACTCTGTGTGACCCCATAGATGGCAGCCCACAAGGCTCCCCCATCCCTGGGATTCTCCAGGCAAGAACACTGGAGTGGGTTGCCATTTCCTTCTCCAATGAATGAAAGTGAAAATTGAAAGTGAAGTCGCTGAGTCTTGTCCGACTCTTAGCGACCCCATAGACTGAGGCCAACCAGGCTCCTCCATCCATGGGATTTTCCATGCAAGAGTGCTGGAGTGGGATGCCATTGCCTTCTCCAATAGTAATGCTGCCCACCCCAAGAGATTCAGATTTAATCAGCTTAGGGAGACTCCGTCCTACCATCTTTTTAAAAGCCACTGAAGCAATTCTAAAGTGCAGTTAGGTTTCAGAACAATTTGAGTCCTCTCTGAATATTCAGATGGAGAAGGCAATGGCAACCCACTCCAGTACTCTTGTCTGGAAAATCCCATGGACCGAGGAGCCCGGTAGGCTGCAGTCCATGGGGTCGCTGAGTCAGGCACGACTGAGCGACTTCACTTTCACTTTTCACTTTCATGCATTGGAGAAGGAAATGGCAACCCACTCCAGTATTCTTGCCTGGAGAATCCCAGGGACAGGGGAGCCTAGTGGGCTGCCGTCTATGGGGTCGCACAGAGTCAGACACGACTGAAGTGACTTAGCAGCAGCAGCAGCAGCTGAATATTCAGAAAGCCTCACTTCCAGCACTCTCAGGAAAGAATTTCATTGTCTAAAACCCAGCAAACTGTTTCTGTGGAATTTATACCCTTCCTTGGGTAGGTGCTCAAATAACAACGATGACTTGGAAAGGGACTGCTAAAATGTAAGTTTCCCCTCGAGAAAACAGACTTTTAGTAACCATCCTAGGGATTAAGGAAGTCCTGAGGAACTACTGTTGTCTTTGAATCACAAATCAATCCTCTTCTGCTCTGACTCTATGACCATAGGCCTGCTAACCACACTCCTGGTCTCCCTACATTCAGTTTCTCTGTCTCCAGCATATTATTTTTGCACAGCTGCAGGGCTACCTTTCCAAGAGGCAGCACCCATGGTTCTGCTTGACCAGTGGACTTTTTTTCTACCTCCTACAGAAGTCCTCTCAAGCTTTGACTTTGTAATTCCTAACTCTATTAGCCAGTCTCTCACAGACGACTGAGCCTAACTTGTCTGAGATCAGAGCCTGGGATCCACCAGAAGAGGGGAGGCTGTCTGTGTCCTGATGGCCACTTCCCTTGCTTCTTCCTCTATCTTTGTTTGACCTCCCATAAATCAGGTCATGATTCCTTCACAGGTGAACCTCAGCTAAAGTATCCAACCTTGTCCCTTTGACCTTTGACTTGAACTTATCTTCTAGCCTACTATTTTCCCATAAGTTAAACATTAAAACACCCCGTTTTATTAAATACTTAGGTTTCTAAAATACTCACTGGGGCCACGTATACTTACATATGATAAAGCCATACGCTCTTTGTAACCTGAGAGTCAGTGCTCATTCCATGGAACTTCATTCTGCTCTTCCAACCAGGATTTCTCTGAAAGAACTGTGGTCCTCAAAAGCCCTCTTTGTTATCTTCCTCATCTTTCTTTGCTCACACCCCTGCCCCTGCCTGATAGAATGTTCTAACCTTTCAAGATTCATCAAGGTCGACCTGGTTCATAACACCTTTCTTTGATCCCATCTGTCCACAGTGACTGTTTAAGGTCCATAGCACTGGTTTCTGTACCATTTGTTTTGACTTATAATACTGTATTCTGTGCTTGGTTCTCTAGAGGTGGCCTTAGTAATCTGCCTGATCTGGTGCTTTGTTTTTACAAGTATATACTGAGGACATAATTTCTAATTGGTAAATGCAATGTAAAAATAAGCAACCAAAGTTATAGGAAAACTTGCAGTCAAAGTCAAAGGAAAATGTTATGGTGTTATGATAATATATTTTCATCTGTCGTTATCAAGCCTTAAGTGGAAATTCTAACCAGAAAATGCATTTTTCTAAACAAAGAGAACTGACCTCCTGCAATTATCTCTCTCTCCTCTCTGTGCCAACACAAAGCCCAATGAGAGGTCTGAGTTCAAACACATAGAAAGTGCTTTGAAATGTCACTTGTTCACATCTGAGAAAACACTACCTTCTTTGCCCGTTACCAGTGTAATCAGCTGTAATTTCCAATCAATATCTTGCTTCGCCATGGATTGCTTTGTACATCCAGTCTTCTTCTTGTTCTTTTTCTGCCTCGTTACTTATCTCCTTTACCTACTGATAATAGTTGCTTCAGATACTAATACAATTTTCCTGGCAGCGTGAAGCAGATTCAATTCCTTGACAATCAGTTACAGAAAACATTTATTTTCTGGCTATTTGTCCCAGACTTTCAAGTGCATTATTAAACTTAGTTATAAAATGGAAACTATTCTTCACAATGAGCTGGGGCTGCTGCTCCAAATTAAAAGATTTCTGTTGATCCCCATGGAGTCATTTCAGGGCAAAAGAATGTCTATCTCTACCATTTTCAGTCATCTTGGGGATAAAATGAAAGAAGGATTGTCTTTCACTAAATTGATTTTCTGTTCCTGCATTATTTGTTATTATCTCATTGTATGTGGAAATGTTGCTTCTCTTTCCTTGAGAAAGTTCTCATCCATTTCTGAAGTTTTATTGTGGTATTTTGACTAATGTGGCATTTTCTTAACACCGTGGCTTTGTCATTCCTTAGATAAGCTCTTTCTTTTCCTCTATATCACCAAACCCTACCTTACGACCAGGGTCATCTTCATCCTACCTTCTTTTGAAGCTTTCCCTGATTTCCCTATTTATAAATTGTTTTTGCCTTCTCAGAATTTTTTATAGCTTTTATGTTGTTCAATAACTCAATTGTGTCTCTTTGTGACCCCATGGACTGAAGCATGCCAGGCTTCCCTATCCTTCACCATCACCTGGAGTTTGCTCAAACTCACGTCCAGTGAGTCAGTGATGCCATCCAACCATCTCATCCTCTGCCATCCCCTTTCTCCTCCTGCCTTCATTTTTTCCCAGCATCTGGCTCTTTCATATCATGTGGCCAAAGTATAGGAGTTTCAGCTTCAGCATCAGTCCTTACAATGGATATTCAGGATTGACTTCCTTAGGATTGACTGGTTTGATCCCCTTGCAGTCCAAGGAACTCTCTTGGACTCACATAGCTGTTATGGGTCTTGTCTAAATCAAAGAGTTTGATATTTGACCATTCTGCCATATCTTGTTCTCTCATAATTACACACAGTAGGTCTATTATTCTTATTTAATAACAATTTGTTTGTCCAATCCTCTGGCACAATTTTATTAAATCAGTATCTGTTGACTTTCTGTATCCATACATAGTCCTGTAATTGTTATGACAAGTTAGTATTATTGCACTTCATATTTGCCTCATGCCCCTGAAATACATGGTAAGATTATATGTGAATGCTCAGTTGATTCACTCATGTCCAACTCTTTGCGACCCTATGGAGTTCTTTTGTCCATGGGATTCTCCAGGCAAGAATACTGGAGTGAGTTTCCAAGCCCTCCTTCAGGGAATCTTCCCCACCCAGGGATTGAACCTGGGTCTCTTATATTGCAAGCAGATTCTTTATTGCTGAGCCACCAGAGAAACCTGGTAAGACCATAACTTCTTCTTAAATATCTCCTCAATCTACTGATTTCTCTCTCTCTCTCTGCTGCTAAATATCTTTACCCAAGACTACATGGTCTCCCATCCTGGCAATCATAACACCATTCTAGAAAGTGTCCCTGTATCTGTCTCCTATATTGTCTATCTTGCCTCTAAAGAGGAATTCAGGGCCATACGTTTGACTCCATTCCCACATTTGGTGGAAAATGTGAATGAACTTTGAATACATTAATGTAAATGAAGTAATTCAGATATAAAAGGACAAATATTATAAGATTCCTCTTATATGAGGTACCTAGAATATATAAATTTTACAGACTGAAAGCATATTGAAGGTTGCCAGAGATGGAGGAAAGAAGGGATGGAGAATTATATTTAATGGGAACAAAGTTTCTGTTTGACATGATGATAATGTTATGAAACATTATTCTGACCATAATGTTCTGAAAATGAATAGTGCTGATAATTGTACAGCACTGTCAATGCACATAATGATATAAGAGTATGGTATTAGTTGCTCAGTTATGCCTGACTTTGTGACCCCATGGACTATAGCCTGCCAGGCTCCTCTGTCCATGGAATTCTTCAGGCACAGGAGTGTGTTGCCATTTCCTATTGGGATAAATTTAAAATGGTTGTTTATTTTATGTATGCTTTATCACAACATATGTGTATTTAGTAATTTATTTAGAAAAAGTTCAATGGTCTTCTCATACTTTTAAGATAAAGAACACACTCCTTATCATGCTCTTAAGCCTTGGAATGACTTCTATGTATCTCTATAGTCATCTTCCATTCCTACACTTCAGAATATTTCAACTATGCCCCACTTCCTTCATCAAAGAAGCTTCTCACATATAACGCTCCCTGTTTCTGAAGCATTGCAACCAGCACTGTCCTGAACACCATCTGTCTGCTGGTAGCCAGCACAAATTCTGCTTCAATCATTACTACTTCAAAGAAGCCTTTCCTGAGCATTCATTCCACGTTAAATGCCTCTATGGCCCACTCTTTGAGTACCTTGTCATTCTCCTTTGTAGTCCTGGTCAGAGCTGTGTGTCTTCATAGGTGTGACTCCAAGTATGGCTGGTTCTTCCCTTAGACCATCATTGACAGAGAATGGCAGAGACAGCTCTGATTCTGCTTCCAGGACAGTGCCTACCATGTGGCAGATGCTCATGAATTCACTCAATGAATGAGTGAAGTCAAAGTCACTATCTTGTGTTCCCTGTCACTTTCTTTTTGTGGAAGCCTTACCTTTTATTTGTATGACAGCAAGCAGATGACTTTTCCTAAGCAGGCATTTCCAACATGTAAATAAGAAAATAAGCCAAAGCATTTCTTCTAACTCTAAAACATGAATTTTACTGGGACAGCATCTGCTTCATCAACCAAAAAGTTATATGCAATCAGAAGTCTGCATACCATGCATGATACTTTCAATAGTCATAATCGTATACTAATAACAATGGCTACAGAAAAGTCAAACATATGCATACTACTTATGACACACAAGGAACATTTTTGTTCATCATAGCAATGCCACAGGTTGCTGCCACTATTAACAGATGGGGGTTAATACTGGCAGCTTAGACCTAGAATTTTGACCTAGAATCTTGAAGGAACCACCAACTTAGACCTAGAATCTTGAAGGAAGAATGCATTTATGTATCTTTATCCATTCTATATGTTCTGCTGCTGCTCCTGCCAAGTCGCTTCAGTCGTGTCCGACTCTGTGCAACCCCATAGACGGCAGCCCGCCAGGCTCCCTTGTCCCTGGGATTCTCCAGGCAAGAACACTGGAGTGGGTTGCCATTTCCTTCTCCAATGCATGAAAGTCAAAAGTGAAAGTGAAGTCTCTCAGTCATGTCCGACTCTTCGCGACCCCATGGACTACAGCCTACCAGGCTCCTCCGTCCATGGAATTTTCCAGGCAAGAGTACTGGAGTTGGGTACCATTGCCTTCTCCATCTTGATGTTCTAGCGTGTATGAAAACTAGACACAACTTAAGGAAAATGTGTTTGAGAATTTTTTCTAACTTCTAATTTCTAACTAAATTCATTGCATTTTTAAATGAATTGCTGCTTATATAACTCAACTATGAATTAATCCATTGCTCAGAAAAAAAATATTAAATTTATTAAGCGCCTAATATGTGCCTAGCAACTTTGAGCTAGGGATAAGACATATACCTAAACATTACCTTTAATGGGCTTGCAAAATTGAGTCAGATACATTGTATCCTCACAAATGAAACAATTAGAATATGCCACAATATATTGTGCTATATGACCAAATATCACATGTGTGACTCCATATATGAAAGGTTTGCAAACACAATATGTTTTAAGTTTTATAAATTTGCCTGTGCATAATCTCATGTTACCCATGCAACATCAACACATCTTTCTGTCCATGTCTCAGGAATGACGCACAAGTATTAATGACCAAAACTTAATGTTTAAATCCTTAGCAAAAAGCCCTCAGTAAATATAGTATAATATTGCCCATAACACTCTATGTACACTGTGTAGAGACTGGTACATCCTCTGTGGCAGTCCTATTTTCCACACATCTACATTTTGAATTTTGACATCCATTCTTTTATTCCCCAAGATCAGGAAGCAAGTGACAAGACCTTTTCAACTTTTCTGAAATAAAGTCATCCACAATTAAAATGGTTTACTGGAAACAGATGGACTTCCCGCAGAGATTAACCCAATTATCTTTGGTTTAAGAGCCAGAAAAAGCCATAAGATCATTATCTTACAAGACAAGAATTTTATCGTGATGCCAATCTCATTACATGAGTGAATGGAGGTGTTTAGTGATAGTTTTCCTGCATAAATATTCTTAATAGATTTAGTTTTTCAAATTCTTGGCTGCTCTTTATTTTCAAATGATAGAGCTTGACAGATGAGTGGTGTTGTGCATTACAGAGGCCTGAGATTCTGCTATTTGTAGTTCCCTCCACAAAAGCAAGAGAACTACTTTCCAACAGCAGGAAGAGCTTCACTTTTATACACACTTCTAAGAATATTCAAACCTGTGCTACTTTTATTTCATTTAGGAACAGTACTTAGAGAAATCAGATATTTTTTTTTTTAAAGGCTTTTTCCCCCAAACACCTAAACCATAACTATTCGAAGCTTTGAGGTGCATTCAATTTTTCAAAAATAAATTCTCCTAAGGAATCTGCCTGCAATGCAGGAGACCTGGGTTTGATCCCTGGGTTGGGAAGATCCCCTGGAGAGGACTGACTCCAGTATTCTGGCCTGGAGAATTCCATGTACTGTATAGTCCATTCGGTCACAAAAAGTCGGACAGGATTGAGTGACTTTCACTTTCAAGGAAAGTTAGAATTTTTATTTCCATTTTTGGAGGGTGATAGGGTGGTAGCTGTCATGACTAAAAGGGTAAGCTCATAAGGAGTGCTCTTTATGTTTGTCTTCATATGTTCAACAAATATATGTATTTACATGTCCGATCAAGTATGTATGAGGGAAGAGAAAGCCTGTGCTTTATGTCAAAAGGGGGAATTAATTTGTCTGTAATGTGACAAGATGAGATGACCGCTCATAAAACAAAAACAACTCTGGATCTAATGCTGATCCTGCAATGGGGTAAATAAGTAGCATTGGTCCTTTAAGAACTAAGATGTTAGTTCTCATAAAATTATGTTGCCTACTGATTTCTGGTTGTGAGAGCACTACAACTAATGACTATCATGTCAGCATTTCTAAAACTGGTGCCATTAATACCTATTATACAGAATGCTTGTAAATGCCAAATAAGACAACGCCTAAATGTTTCCTAAACTGTAAAGCGTTAGTGTGAATTGCTAAATTTGTTGTAGTGACAGATAATTCATCTCCTTCCCCTGACAGTGAGCTGACTTCTCCACTGGGCACAGTAGGCACAGTGTCTAATTTTAGGGGCCAGGAAAATCCTTAGTTTTATTTTATTTCAACTTACTTTAAAATCAGAAGAAAAAAAGTAATATAATAGTGAATATATTAATATAATGAATTCATCCTGGATTATTACATTCGTCTTATGTCAACAGAGTCATAAATGTATGTTTCTGGTTGGTTGTCTTTTATAAAACAAGAGGCGAACAAAGACAAAAGTGATTAGGGCACACAAAAGTCATAATGCAACTGTCTTCACTCTATATAAAGTTATCTACGTATTTGAAGCTATCTCAGTTCTGAAATTCTCAGAAATTTGTGCATTTATTTCATCATAGGATGGAGGAAGAGTCAGAGGTGGACATTCCACATTCACATCTGGATGAAACACACACTAAGCTTTCTAAAAATGTTGGTAAGAGGAGTTCTCTCTGTGATGGTCCAATGGTTCTTATCTCTAAGTAAACATGGTCCTAAAAGCAAAACTCATTTATTTTTCCTTGGGTCATGTAACTTTCCTAGAAACACTGGACCTTCCCTGGCCAAGGATTGTCCACCATTTTTGTGGGCCTAAAATTTAAAATGAGGACTAGCAAGGAATAAGACAGTTTGGCTTTGTTTTCTACTCCCACATTAATTCCCCAGGCACTTTGAAACGAGTGTGAAGTTTTCCTCCATCTATTTATCTACTGCTTGTTTGTTATCTACTACCTACCCATTCATATATCTATTTCTCTCTTTTTCTAACTTGTGTGCTCTCTCTCTCTCTTGCTCTCCCTATCTATTCATTCATGTATCTATATAACTATCATCTAGATATCTAATTTCTACTGTTTTAATGTAGAGTAATATGTAAGAAAGATAATGAGAAATAGTGCATAGTACAATATATATATATATCCACAAATTAACACTAAAAATTTAGTGGATACATACATTTTTATGCTTATGGATAAAAGACATAAAAAGAGGGTAGTAATGGGGAAAATGAAGGAAGGGATAGAGGATGAAGGGAAGAAAAATAAAATAGAACAAGATGAGTTCTTTCATTCTTGTATCATAAATGAATGACTGCAGCATAATGTTTCAGTATCTATACTGAGTCCTTAGAAGAATATTCAGGAATTCAAAAGAAGCAGGTAGTATTGTGAGTCTGAATGGGTAAGGATTACTTTAGAAGGAATGCAGAATTTGAATTATGTCTTGAAGGAGAACTGCAATATGTGTACATAAAAGGAGGGACAGGATCTGATTCGTGAAAGGAAAGAGCAGAGCAAAATCTGAGGGGTGGGTTAGTGTAAAGAAGGTCTGGGGGCACTTAGTAAATGCATTGCCATTCCAAGTATGAAAATGGAGCCCCAGGTACACTGTGGCCAGTGGAGTGGCATTTGAAAGGGCTTGTCCTCATTGTGAAACCATAGGGCCTTTTCAAATAGAGCTTTTGTGGACAGACACATAGATAATGGGGATGTTAAAATGGGCCAGGTCTCTTTTCTGAAAGAAAAGGAAAAAAAAAAAAAGCTGCAATCTTTCCTCTCCTCTTGCTGTAACAATTCAGGGAAAGAAAAGAAGTCTATCATTCAACTGATCCCAGGGAAAAAGACAGGCAAGGTCACGTCCCCTCATACAGAGAGATACAGCCCCAGAGAGACCTGCCCTGTGATCTGCTCCCCATTAGGGTGGTGTGGCTTCTCTTAATAGGGCCTCGATCATTTTTCAAGTAGCAAATCTGTCCAGCAGAAGGCGGTGAGCTATTGTTATCATTTATTCTGATCCATGGAACCCAGTTGATAAAAAGGTTAGAAATGCCACCTCTAGACATGTACTACATCAGATGTGCTTAAAACTGCAATTCAGACAGAGCTCCAAATAGTTTCTGCCTCTCTTGTCATCTCTTGGGCCGGAATAATAACTTGCAATAATAGAGGCCCTTTTTGCTTCTGGGTTAGTATTAAAGGAATGAATATAATTTACAACCTTTTTAGAAAATACATATCTACATATAGTAGCAATACAATACCTGTGAAGATATTGAACTGATCAGTATGAATAAATGTAGTATATTGTGAGAGATGAAATAATGAGAAAGAAGTAAGAAGGAACCTACTTATATTTAAATTTTCAAGATCATTTAACACTCATATTGGCCATTTCTATATTTTAAATATAGTAATAACTACTCAGGTATATATTCCACTGTACACATCAGGTATTTTCTAGGCATTATTTAGCTTTTTTCTAGTTTATATACATACTTTTTCTTCCCAAAAATTCCATATTATAAAAACTTATCCTATTATTTTTATTATAATTCCTAGAGTTAAAATATGCAAGAACTGAGGCTTACATAATACATTTCTCTATAATCTCATATATTCATTCATAAGAATTTATTACTAATCTGTAATGTTGTCCAGGTCCATTTAGCATGAATATTACACTAAATTCTATACTAGTTCATCATTCCTTGAAGAACATACACTTTAGTGGCTGACACTGGACTAATAAAGTAGAATAGAGCTATGTAAGAGAGCAGACAATAGATGAAAGGTTTATGAATACACACACAACCACCCGATTAGCAAAAATGCAACCACTGTAATCAGATTTCCGAAATGACTGCCATTTTCTGCTTGGTGTTGTTTATCCACAAAATGTCAAGAAATAAGAAACCAAAGAAAAGCAATATAGAAATGTTAAAAAGAAAATACTGTTCTGGGGTAAACACAAAGCTGGCCCAATCCCAGATACTTTTTGCATTTCTGCAAGGATGTGAATTGGTGTTACAAGCATTAGTCTTCATTCTCAATAGGTTCTTCAGTCAAACAGTATTCAGTTATGTTAGGCAGACTGGTATACCAAGGTCTCACAAAGGAGTCAGATTCTTTAGGAAAGAAAACAGAAAACAAAAGCAGAAATTCAGTTTGAATTGACAAATAACACAAGCCCCAAACAAAGCAAAGCAAATTAAACAAAACAAGGGTAACCAGCAAGTAAAATATTGATAATGATAAGTAGGGTTGAAATCATACTAGAAAACAGATATCCTCTTATATATACAAGAACTGGGTGCGTCCATGTCATCTCTCCCTAACTCTGGAGAATCATCTCTCAGGAGTGGGGTCCTGCTAATACACCCTTAGGGAATTTTCTGGAACAGAGGCTCCCATGGTTTTGTTGTATGGAGGGAAGGGGGCAGTGATGGCTTGCTTGAATTATTTTTTGTTTCTTTCATTTTTTTTTTAAATTTTATTTTATATCTGACTGTTAGAATTCTGCATTGCTGGACTGATGACATAACCACCAGGAAGTTGGAGGGGATATCCTTCAGCACACAAGAGATATTGAAAGCTACTGATCTTTCAGATAGCAGTTGACATAATCTATGCAGTTTTGATTAGCTTCTAAAGAAAATTAGTCAGTTTCCTATCTGGTTTACCTCCTTTGGTGTCTGCTAGAATAATACAGGATTATTTGAGTTGGTTTTACATAAAATTTGATCACTTATTCATGGTAAAATATTCTGAGTGCAAACCAGTAAACTATTATAATGGGTTTGTATAGAGTGGATAGCCATAGGGATAAAAATAGGAGAAAGAAATAGTATAAGAAACCAAGATATAAAGAAGATTGAATATTATTTTTTTTCTGTATCTGTTTAAGGAGACATACAGGAAGTAGCAAATCCAAAGTTTGGGGTCTAGGGGTGCTGGAGAAATGCAGCATTATTACAGAGGAAAATTGAGAGGAAGAGCTGACATGTAAAGAATATAAATAATTCTGTATTAATTCAATAAAAATTAAGTCAAACTGAGAAACAGTAAAATAAAGTGGGAAAGAAGCTCAAGAATTTAAATACAGTTGGACATTTTTAAGCTAACTTGGAAAAGTATATGAGGAAAGTTAATTTTGACCAGAAACATAAAAGAAGGAAATAATATGAAGTTTAAAAGTTATATAAGGTTACATGAGAGCTTAGGACACTGTCTTAGAGTTTAAAGTAATCAGGCTTATTTGGGGTTGGGAATCACAGTATCCTTTACTATAAATTTTTCCTTCATTGAATTTCCTTCACTGAATCAAAACTACTAGAATAAGGAGTGGTGGAGACAGGACCCAGTCAGTAAGGAGAGGATGGGAAAAAGAGTCTTCATAGAGTGAGGGCAGTATTCTGCATGAAGCCTTAGTGATGCCTAAACCATCAGTAACAATTCAAAACTAAAGTCATCAAATAACAAATAAAGATAATTTTCACTTTTTGTGTTGGATAGATCGGGGAAGGGGAATTTTGTAATTGCCTATGAAACAAATTAATGCTGTCTTATTACAGCTCTGGAGAAGGCAATGGCAACCCACTCCAGTACTCTTGCCTGGAAAATCCCATGGACGGAGGAGCCTGGTGGGCTGCTGTCTATGGGGTCACACAGAGTCGGACACGACTGAAGTGACTTAGCAGCAGTAGCAGCATTACAGCTCAGCTATACTTTATAAAATTCATTTGAGTAGTTAGCGCACCATATTAATAAATGTTTTTCATAGAAAGTGAGATATGTGGTCCTTTGGCTGAAAGATAGGATCAAAATAAATATGTTTATGCTATATTCTTGGTTTTACCAATGATGCGTTCTACTTCCTTAGAAAAGTTATATAAATGGATGACCTTCTTTTGTGATAAGATAACAATAATATAAACTTGCAAAATTCTCATGAGTGTTTGAAGAACTATTAATACTTAGCTAATATTTGCCAAGTGCTTTGAAGATGGAAAGTGCTAAATTGTGTCACTATAATGTCATGCTTGTTCAAAGTTAATGAGTTCAGAGGGACATAGTCCACCAAATGCACATTTTCTGGAAAAAGTACAGTATCCTTCTGCCTCCCCAGGTAGAAAATGTCAATAACATGCAGAAGTCATCTCATCAATCAACTGAAACATGGTAAGTGCCTTTGAAATTGTATCAATCATCACCATCACCATCACTATTCTTACCATCCTTGCTCTGCAATTCATATTCTGATGATCTACTGATGCTGCAATTTGATTAGAATTTACCTTTGAAATAACTAATTAATAAAATATGCAAAAAAATCAATATTTTTAAAAGCAAAAAGGTCTTTAAAAATCAACTTTTTTATCTCTATAATACTTAATACATTTGTTTCATACACCTAGATTCTAGAGTTCTAACTAATAGGGGTAATCGAAGTCTATGTTGATATTCTATAGATACAGTTTGTAGCACATTTTATTCTATAACCCAAACTTTTTGGCAAGATTTTCGGTATTTAAGAATTATGTAGGTCTGAACTCAATTAAATTAGATGCACAAAGTGAAAAAAAATCACAGATCACTGGCGCTGAAAGATTCCTCATATCCAGGTCATTAGCCCCTTTGCAGATTGAGAACAGATCAAATCATTGCATTGATCGATAGCCACAGATTTCTTAATCTCTCAAAATCTGTTTTCTTCCCCCACTATTCAAGTCACACACTGCTTGCTTTGAATATTACAATACTCTTACATGTAAAATATATTTTTCTCCTTTCTCTAATTCACCATCATTCTCAATCTTTGTGTACTTCAATACATATCATGTATATTTTCACTTCTGTCTCTGACATTACACTTTCTTATTTCTACATCCTTTTTCTTACTAAGCTTTTATATATATTTGTTCCAAAGATATGCTTTCCTCCATTTTTGTCCTTCTACTAACTATCTGGAAAAAAAATAAATCCCACTAACTATATGAAAAATAAAATCCACTCATAAATTTAAAATCACCTCTATGAGAAAAACACATCTAAGCCCTCTCTTGAACTATATTTCTACATTTCTAAAACCCTGTAAGAACTCTTATCTTGAGTATTCTGCAGACTTTTTCTACCCAGTGCATTTAGGAGTGAATATATAATTCTGTCTGCAAAACTTTTCTTGCTTCTGCATTTCCTTTCTATATAATGACAAAACACTCCTCTTAGGATCTCAGATTTAAGCTCTCATCTTTATATTATTTTGAATTTTTTTCCTTTCCCTTGCCCATAATCCTGCCTTTGTTTACAATTGTTTACAATTGTTTAAATTGTTTACAATTGCAATACAGCCTTACTGAAACATCTACCATTCATTGTCTGCTCTCCATATTAACTGCCTGAGTAGCCTTTATCACCTCTTTTTTTTTTTTTGCATGTATTCTTTCAGTGGTTTCTTGACTGACATCCTACTTCTAATCACTGCCTAGTTCTATTCTTCTTAAGCCTCGCTCCCATATTTGTTTTTCTGATGGGGAACTTTTACTGTGTTTTTATTTCTGGCTCACAAATGTCATGGCCCCCTTTTACCTTTGCTCTTACTTAGAGTTGTCTATCTTCTTTGCTCTGCTTTCTCAATTCTTATTCACCCTTCAAGGTCCTGCTCAAGAGCCACCTCTCTGAAAATTAACCTCAGGTATTCATTGGGAAATAACAACTCTTCTTGCTACAAAGTTTGCTAGGTGGCCTAGGTTATATTAACAGCCACAGTAGCAAACTGCCTTTTTTTTTTCTGTATTCCCCCCCGCCCCATGAGTATGTACTACACAAACTTTTCCTCAAAGTTGTACAGCTTCAAATGCAGGTCTGGGATTTATTCACATTATAAAGTGCAGATGTTCAAGCTTGTTTAGAACTAAGCTTTAAAATCTAGACTTGTTCCAATCAAAAAGGAGGTGCCATCTTGATTAACCAATGGAGGCCAAATTTTCAGAGCACAATATACATTTATTTGGTTGTACTTGTCCTCTGTGTGCATATATGGTTTCAAACGTTTTTGCCAAGACAGGGTGATGGCGGTAGTAGTAATGTTGATATGGAGTGGACAGGGAAGGAAAAAAAAAAAAGGTAAAAGAAGTCAAGCTATTTGGTTCAAGGTAAATTTCATTTTTCTTCTTGGCTTTCTGCAATCACAGTGTGATCATCAGCATTCATCTAGAGGCTGTTATTTCATAACGACCTCAAATGACAAGCAAGACATATTGCAACAAATAATTGCCCAGAATATTAATGAACTTCCCAATTGATTTTTCTACTTTGACTAGGGCAAAAACAAACAGAACCTGGAGGATGACAGCAGATAACCATAATCTTAAGGTTACTCCAACAGCATCTACTGTTTTAGATGTGGTCTCTTTTATGAAATAGGTCAATGTAAATTAATTTTAAACTATTAATCCTTTTAGTACACTTTTGCTTACTTTTTCATTTGCTCTGACCACCAGAGGCCCTTTGCCTCCTTCACCTGGCATCAGTAACTCTCTTACCTCAGGGACTCTACAAATCTAATTTAGTTATGCATTGTAACCTGATCCTCCTTACCATAGAATACTTTATGGTTACATAAACATCAAGGCATATAACTCCATTGTATATATATAGTTGTTGTTCTGTTCAAAGTCCAAATCTCTGTTACCCAATGGACTGCAGAATGTCAGACTCAACCGTCCTTCACTATCTCCGGGACTTTGCTGAAACTCATGTCCATCAAGTTGGTGATGCCATCCAACCATCTCATCCTCTGTTGTCCCCTTCTCCTCCTGCCTTCAATCTTTCTCAGCTTCAGGGTCTTTTCCAATGAGTCAGCTCTTCGAATCAGGTGTCCAAAGTATTGGAGTTTCAGCTTCAGCATCAGTCCTTCCAATGAATATTCAGGACTTATTTCCTTTAGGATTGACTGTTTTGATCTCCTTGCAGTCCAAGAGACTCTTAAGAGTCTTCTCCAGCACCACAATTAAAAAGCATCATATATATATATATATATTCTCTTCTGCAAAAATATATTAGCCTATTAAGGTTTCACAGACTTTCATGTCTGATACACCTAAGGCAGTGGAAGTGGGTCAGTGGGTGGGTGGTGGTTCCTCTACCCTTATTAGAAGGGCAGCCTATCACACAGGCGGCAGGATGAATTTTAAAGGCCACTGAGCACTGAGTATTTGTTCAATTTATCACAATTATAAAAGCACCTGGGCCCTACGATCATATGCTCACTCACGGAATCTGGTGGCGGAAAAATGCTTCTATCATTGTTTGGAAGACTTGGCACTAATATTGAAAGATTTTATAGAACTTCTATCAACTCTCTTGTTTTACAGAGGTCCTAGTATGTAAATCAACTCACCTAAAGTCTCACAAATAATTTTTTTTTATCAGTGTTTTATTTTTATTTATTTTATTTTATTTTTAAACTTTACATAATTGTATTAGTTTTGCCAAATATCAAAATGAATCTGCCACAGGTATACATGTGTTCCCCATCCTGAACCCTCCTCCCTCCTCCCTCCCTATACCATCCCTCTGGGTCGTCCCAGTGCACTAGCCCCAAGCATCCAGTATCGTGCATCGAACCTGGACTGGCAACTCGTTTCATACATGATATTTTACATGTTTCAATGCCATTCTCCCAAATCTTCCCACCCTCTCCCTCTCCCACAGAGTCCATAAGACTGTTCTATACATCAGTGTCTCTTTTGCTGTCTCATACACAGGGTTATTGTTACCATCTTTCTAAATTCCATATATATGCGTTAGTATACTGTATTGGTGTTTTTCTTTCTGGCTTACTTCACTCTGTATAATAGGCTCCAGTTTCATCCACCTCATTAGAACTGATTCAAATGAATTCTTTTTAATGGCTGAGTAATACTCCATTGTGTATATGTACCACTGCTTTCTTATCCATTCATCTGCTGATGGACATCTAGGCTACTTCCATGTCCTGGCTATTATAAACAGTGCTGCGATGAACATTGGGGTACACATGTCTTTTGATATACAGATCTGCACTCCTCTCAAGGTCATTTGATCAAAATGCGTAAACAAATGGGGTTAACTGTGGTCATAGTGTTCCAGACACTAATGCACCTGAACTCTTTCTAATCAGAAGAGGTGACCTAGGTAATGTTCATGTACCTGTGCTTTCCTTTCACACACTATTAATGACTCCTACCTTTCTTTACATCCCTTTTCTGTCTGGTGAATTACAAGTAATCCCTCTCCTCTCTTCAGGCTCCCTAGATTTCTGAGACGGAATTCGTTGTTCATCCCTGGCAGTTTCATAGCCTACTTGACACCTCTATTAAAACACTAGGTCTATTAAAATATTGTGATTTGTACCTGTATCTGTTTTATTCATGGACTTTCAAATATTTGAGATTAGAGGCCACAACCATTGCATGCATTTGCTTCTACAACTAAACTATGGCTAGTACAGAATTAGTACTCAAAGTATGTTTGCTAATGAAGGCATCAAGATAAAAGATGAGAAGAATTAATAGAGATTTTTAACATTTTATTATTCTGCCACATGATTTGCTTTACATACCCATATACACACACTGTAAATCTCAGCCAGTAATTGGAGTTACTGATGGAGGAGGAGGGGAGAGAAATGGTCATCCTTCCTTCCTTCCTTTCTTTCTTTTGTTTTTTTGGTATATTTCTCACAAGTGGACAGGAGTAAATGTTAAGAGAATAGAGTGAGTCATCAAGAGATTTGGACAATATTAGCTTTGACAAAATGTCCTATACTCTTAGCCCTGTCTCAGTTTCCTGGTATCTCGAATGTAAATAAGACTCTCTCAAAGGTATCAGTGAAAGAGAAATTAAATATTTGACACGAGGCTATTTGAAAATATATAAAAATAATGCTAAGTTATTATTAAGAAAACAATGACTGTAATTATGATAATGGTGCTTCAGAAAATTAGGAAAAAAGCATGGGTCTGAACCTCTAATGAAAACATTTTTAGGCAACATCAAATTATCATCAAATTGTCTTATTGAATGCCATTGCCCCAAAACTTCTTGGCTTCTTAAGTCATCAATAATCTCAGCTACCATTCAGCATTTCATCCTCTTCAATTATTATCTTTTGAACATACAGAGGTTGCCATTTTCTACAGGAGGCATTTTGGTAAGAATCTGGGTTCTAAATGGTACTGTAAATTTGAACTTTTAACTTCCTTAGCTCTGTCACTGTATGTAGGTTTAAAAAAACTCACTAAGCTTTAGCCACTTTATCTGTCAAATGGGAATAATAATTGAAGATGTCTTGTAGGGCTCTTGTTATGATAAAATAAAATATTAATGATTTTATGCACTGCTTAGCACTAGAGTATATACTTAAATAAAAAGTAAAGCATTATCAGTTATCTAAAATTTTAGTAGATAAGATATTCTCTGTGATCTCTTGTCATAATAGAAATTTTAATATTGTAACTTTACTTCTTTATAAGTAAAATACTTGCATAGTTAGGAAAGTACAGGATTTGAAAACAGCCCCAAATTCAAGTATTGGCTCTGTCTCAGATATTAATGTGTAAACTGGATGATAAGTGAATTACATAACACATGATATTTTTCAGCTAAAATAAGCAACATATATAAAAATTGCATGGTAGCTTTACAGTAAAAATCACATAATGATAATAAAAAAATGTTGATGAAAATAACAGTAAAATGTTATACCCATGTTGTGAGACTTAATATTCTGGCTTTTAACACTGAATGATCTAAGCAATGAACATTTCTTAATTCCCTGCAACAACCCATTTGACAGACAAGGGAACTAAGGGTCTGGAAGGTTCAATGACTTCACTGAAATCTTATAACTAAAACGTGGAGGATACATATTCAAACTCCAGCTCTCAGGCCCTGGAGTCCAGGTAGACAGTGAACATTGTGTTATGTTAGCCTGACAATAAATGACAGCTACAATTGGGCTAAATCTCCTGCAATATTCAAATATTCATAGGAAGGTTAGCACCAGCTTGTCTCCTCTCAGATACAGCATTCTGGGGAGTCCCTTAGCAATAAGTAGAAGATGGATCTGAAGTAGGGGGTTATCCCAGAGCTCCGGAGTTAGGAAGAGATGAACAGAGGTACAAGGGTCCAAAAGTAAACTGTTAGTTGGGACTAATTTCTCTCAGTCTTTACTAATAGTTACTCCATTTCACAGAATGGGACAAGATAATTCTCCTATAGAACTGGATCCAGGCATTAATGACAGAGAAGCCTCAGGAGTCCATAATCTTGACTGAATCCCTGAGATATGGCCTTGGGGGCAGTGGGACCACACCGTGGACACAGGTTCTTGCCTTCTCCATCTTCCCAGTCTGAACAGCTAGTGGACAGGAAGCAATGGGGTGTAAGGATGAAAAGGTAAGGTTAGTATAGGGGCCATAGACCATGTAGAATAGAACATTGTCTGTCCCAGTAATTATGTCCCTCTTCTCCTACAGTTGAAATATTGGCCCTACAGTGAAGAGCCAGGGTAGAAGAGGCCAGCCGCTTGGGCAGCAAACCGGAGAGAGCTTGCTCCTGTGGACCGTCCCCCGTCCGAGGTCGGCGACGGCGGCGGGCGGTGGTCCTGGCCAGCCTTCCTGTGCCAAGGAGCAGCAGCAGCACGATAGGCCGCCCACCAATAACAGCGAACACTGGTCTTGATGATTAATATGGATTTTCAAATACTCAGTTCTTGAGGGAAAACACGTTATTAATAGTGGGAGAGCCAGAGGAATAATAAACTACTTAATTTTATTTGCTTTTAAGTCCACGTCCCCAGCACTAATGCTGTGTTCTTACTGATGACTCTCGCTCAGGTTTTCACTTCTTTGGTGGTGACCAGCTATTCAGTCTATTAAATCTCTTTCCTCAATCCCCAAACTCATTTGAGGGCTCCGCACTTTCTCCCTCCCCCTACCACCTGCAAACCTACCTTTTAAAGCCCTTTCCTTCCATTTGTTCTCTAAACAAAACTCCGCAGCCGTTGCAGCACTTCCTTTCCAGATGCTGCTAACAACAAATTATTCCCTATGGGTTTTAGCTAGGATTTCACCCCTGTTCCATTTGGCTCGCAGGACACATTTGTTGAACTCAAAAGCCTTTTAACTGCCTTTTTTTCCCCTCCTCGGGAAAACTCATAAGAGCACAGTTTCTCTCCCCACAGCAACTGACAGGCTCCCAAAATAATGAAACACAGAAGAAAAAAAAAAAAAAAAAGATACATCTATCAAGCAAAGCTTTGATAGTTGACCTATTTGGTCACTATCTCTAACTGTAACTCCATATTTTTTTCTTTTCTACTTTTTGTTCCATTTAAAGATCTATATTTATATTCATCTGGTAAATAGTGAGGATAGGACACCATCTGACTAACTCTGAATATTTAGTGACCCTGAATTTAAATTCAACTGCAGAGTTATACATGTTTTAGGAATCTGAATAACCCTGTTTTTAAATTTTTCGCAGCGTGCTCATAGTATTGTAAATAGATAGCTGAACAACAAGAAAAATTGTGTTTCTGCTGTTGCCGTTGTTCTGTATTCATTTTGTTTTGTTGTTCTGCATTTTAGGCACACAGCAAAAGGATAAACTCTAGAATAAGAACAGAACTAACTATTTGAATAAAGTTATTGGAAATAGAGAAAGTACTGTCTGTCTGTCTTGGTTCTGTGCAGCTTCTATTACCTGGCATGCATTTTTCTGATGTCATGAACATCCTAACTCTTAAGAAGTTAACATGCATGTTAATTTGCAAGCAATTTTGGTGAGGGTTAAAGCATGGAGCCCAGTTGTCAACATAATATATATCTGCTGCCCTTGACTTAAGGACTCTGATACGGCCAGGTGTGGTCCCCACTGAGTGACAAATTCAGGGTCTGAGATCAACATGATTAGACATTTGGCTTTTTCTCTGTGGAGTTGGACATTCTAAATAAATAAAGAAAAATATATACTTGTATCTTAAGAATATTTAATTAAAATATCTACAACCTAAGCTCCAGGGATTCCCAAAAGAGATATATTGTTGACTTCAATACATGCTCCAATAAGTTCATAGAAGGAAGACTAAGAATGAGAAATTGAGTATGTGTTCCTTTTTTTTTTTTTTTT
>NW_011494809.1:2278535-2303812 GCF_000754665.1 Bison bison bison | reverse complement strand
GTTGACTTCAGTACATGCTCCAATAAGTTCATAGAAGGAAGACTAAGAATGAGAAATTGAGTATTTGTTCCTTTTTTTTTTTCCTTTCCTTTCTGTTTAATGTGAGCCCCTAGGTGGAGGAGGGGAGAGCTGTGACAGCCATGGCCACTGTTGGGTTATGTTTCTACTGAGCCTAGAAGAACAGAGTCCTGTCGCAGCAGGTACTCTGTAAGTATTGATTAACTGACACAAACTAGTAAAGTAAAAGGTGTCAATGGTCAAGATCCAACAGGCAAGTTAATTACCCAGAGTGGGTGAGCTGGAACTTCTAGTAATGCAACAAAGCAGAAACTTGCAAAAAAAAAAAAAGTCCTTGATTGCTTCTAAGGACTATCAGCCCTCACCCCTGACCTTGGGTCACAGGAAAAAAAAAAATACAGTAGGAGCTCAGACTGTATTGACTTTGAAATTTACCTTGACAACATTTTTCTAAAATGAGAGTTAAGATTTTCCTGAAAAGATTTTGTTAATTGTGAATATGCTAATTATTATTTATTCTAATGACTTGGTACAAGGAAGTGATAAGATGGTAGAATTTGGGTCAATATAAAAATAACACCAAAACAAATGTAGAAACATTAAAATAACTTAAAGTGTCTTAAGACACAACATGGGCTCCCTCACTGAAAGCTTTGAAATAGAACCTGGAAGCCTTGTCACTGATGAATAGAAGCCTGTGGTAAAATGTTGGATTAAGTCATCTGAAAAATCTCTTTAAATCTAAAATTCCTCCATTCTGCAAACCCCAAATAATCCAACTTGAAATGTGGATGTCCTAAGACATGATTCACCACTCTTTATAGTCCCATACTATGCTGAAACCATGCAATCTCCAAAAGACCTTCCTCAAAAACTTATTTCTACTTCATTTTCTTGGTTTAAAAAAAAAAGGATTTACAATGGCCAAAGCCTAAAGAAATGACCTGGAAGACAAGACAAGAAAAAAGCAAGGTTTTAGGAGGAAAGGAGAGAATGATGGAAAGATCTGGATTATCAGCTCAAAGCTTATTTGATAAGTGAATGACTTTACAAGTTCTCTGAAACATGTGTGGTGCGTGCCTCCCTATGTCCAACTTTTTGAAACCCCATGGATTGTAGCCTGCCAGACTCTTCCATCCATGGAATTTTCCAGATGTGAATACAAGAGTGGATTGCCACTTCCTCCTCCAGGGTATCTTCCCGACCCAGGGATTGACCCAGGGATCAAACTTGCATCTCTTGCATCTCTTGTATTGGCAGATATTTATCACTGCACTACTCTGAAACATAAAGTGCATAAGAGGACACTAGTTAGATAACAAGAGATGCAAATAATTTTAAAGTGATCAGAATAAGGAGCCCATAAAATATGTTTATTCAATAAATTTTTTAATATCAATATTGTTCTATTAAACAACCTAGAGGCCTTTCACTATAAGCCCAGCCACATCAATGAGGAAAGACAAATAAATGTGCCCACTATTTCTTGGGCAGTTATTCATAAATATAAATAAAACAAGGTGAATATGGAAGGCCAGATCCAGACCTAGGGATGAATCATTTTAAAGAAGCGAATTCTGGCCCTGGGCAAACATAGACACCCAGCACTCCCCTGAGCCCTCAGTCTTCTCATTTTGTAGGAGAAAAGTACATTCCTAGTTTAATCTCTCTAATTAAATAGCAATACTCCCATAGCTTTTGAGGTGGTTACATCCTAAAGCAATGAAACCTAGGATTCCTTCACTCAAAGAATCCCCTAGATATCTGTCTTCTAGGTCACATATCACAGGAGAGACCCTTAGGGCTGAATTTTTAAAAGACAACTGGGCTTTTTCCTGTGAAGATGGCAGGTGTCTTATGTATTACATTGGACAATGACATAAGAATTTCCAGCTTGAAAGATTCCTCCTATCCTGTCCTACCCTGTTGAAATGATCAAAGGTTTAAAGAATATTCATGTCCAATCCCTTAATGGTATAGAAGCTGAAATATATGTGGGGATACCCAGGAGATTTTTAAAAAGTGCTGCAGGTAAAGTTCTCGCTGTCAAAGCTTAGTAAAGCTTGCATCTTGGATGGTGTTCTCAAAATGAAGATGAAATTTCAAGACTGATTGGCTCAACTGCTAGGAAATGGAAACTTTTCATAAGTTCTCAGGCACTGTTCACAGACTTTTACTTCGAATCTCTCCTAAAACATTGCTTTTCATAGTTTTTCATGGCTTCTGAGAGCAGGCTAGTGTTCACTTTTATATGCTCTTTTACGCACTAGTTTCCATGCATTGTATTCAAATTATAAACTTCATGAGGGCCCAAAATTTGTCTTGTATATTAGCACCAAGCATTGGACATGGCATATAATAAGCACTTAAATTTTCTTTGATAAGTGAATTATTAAACAAAGTGTTTCAGAATAATCTAGGTAGGTTTTCCAGTTAATTTTAGCTGTTTCTAGCTTGGAATAAGAGGGAAAATAAGCATTGTTTTTCTTTTTTTTCCTAATAAAAATGTTGACATGATTTTTTGCTCCTTCTGTAACATGAAATTAAAATTACATTGCCATTAGGGATATTGAGAGGACCTATGGGCATAAGCTACACGATGACTGAGCTCTTTCCATTTCAGAATAACCACATTTATATAAAGGTTTGCCAATGTGTTTTATTGGTAAAGCTGCAGATGGTGACTGCAGCCATGAAATTAAAAGATGGCTTGCTCCTTGGAAGAACAGCTATGACTAACCAAGACAGCATATTAAAAAGCAGAGACATTAGTTTGCCAACAAAAGTCTGTCTAGTCAAAGCTATGGTTTCTTCAGAAGTCATATATAGATGTGAGAATTGGACTATAAAGAAAGCTGAGCACCAAAGAATTGACACTTGAACTGTGGTGTTGGAGAAGACTCTTGAGAGTCCCTTACACTGCAAGGAGATCTAACCAGTCCATCCTAAAGGAAATTAGTCCTGAATATTCATTGGAAGGACTGATGTACAAGCTGAAACTCCAATACTTTGGCCACCTGATGTGAAGAACTGACTCATTAGAAAAGACTCTGATGCTGGGAAAGATTGAAATCAAGAGGAGAAGGGGATGACAGAGGATGAGATGGTTGGATGGCATCACCGACTCGATGGAAATGTGTTTAAGTAAGCTCCATGAGTTGTTGATGAACAGGGCAGACTGGCAAGCTGCAGTCTTCAAAGAATCGGAATGACTGAGTGACTGAACTGACCTGAATGTGTTTTATCTTCTCCATATTATTTAAAAAAAAAAATCAGTAGTTTGTTTTAACCAAGGATTTCTTAAAATCATGTATATTAGAGTATCTTCATCTTTATACACATCCAGCTGGGAACCACACATAAATCATCACTGATCAGGGCTCAGCTCTACCCAATTTGTACAGAACTCAAAGGGCTGGCTGGTGCTGATGAAAGCCAGGCTGGAATTTTTCTTCTAGGATCTTGAATGGTAATAGGTTCTTTTTCTGCCTACAGTTCTGCAGTTGCACTGAGTTTTGTTTTTTTTTTGTTTTTTTTAATACCTGAAAAGAGGTACTCAATATTTGGGATTTCTTTATTTGTACATTTTAGGAAGTTTGAGAAATTGTATGGAATTGCTCATATAAAGTCTGTACTGAAATCTCTTTGCTGGAGTACATCATGCAAAATGCTAGACTGGATGAAGCACAAGCTTGAATCATGATTGCAAAGAGAAATATCCCTGCAGGGAAGCCTGGCGTGCTGCAGTCCATGGGATCGCAAAGAGTCGGACACAACTGAGCAACTGAACTGAACTGATACTGAAATCTAGACATTTGTCTGCTCTCATTAATAACTACATTTTATGACTAGAGCAAGCTTCCACTTTACTGTTCTTTTATTGAGTCATATGGCACAATTACTAATTGCTAATGTGTATTTAACAGACAAAAACAGACACCAGGAAAGTAAATTTTGTGGTATATTCTTGGATTATCTCCCAGATCTTTTGACTCTTTTAAATATTTATCAATAACCTCAATTGAAATTGTTAAGCTAGAAAAATGTAGGGAAAATGTATTTAAAATACCTGAGTTTAGAGAGAAAAAATGTTATCTGGTTGATCAGAATTTGCAAAGTTACTTTATAGTTGAATTGGTATTGAGACCCAGATAATGTCCTATTGTGTTCAATGGTTATGAGGCTTGGAAAGTTCTATGAGTCCAGTCATGCTGGCTTTCCACCATCCTTGAGAAGCCCTAAGTATTTGGCTTCCAGACCAACAAAAAAGCTCTTTTTAGAATCTACTCTGAGTTGGTCAAAGCTTAGTCATTACTTAGAGTTTAGCATAATAATCTCTCAGTGAAGCTTCCCTTTACTCTGTAGTTTCCAAATGTTTTCACAGGAAATAACAAATAAAAACATAGAAGCAGAATGGGGAGTCTACTCACAGTAGGGGCAACTGTCTCTGGGTCTCTATCCAGCCCATCCAGCATGAGTTCTACGCAGTCACTCTGAGAGCAAAGTCTGGGCACCTGCAACCCCTTTATATCCCATAGCCCAGAACTGGGAAAAATTACTAAGCACTCAGCCTTTTTCAGTAGGTCAAAACCGAACTATCCTGTCTTATGATATCTTATACCTTTTAGCACCTCATGGAGTCAGAATTTTACTTTTAGGCTTATGGGCCTAGGCCACTGTCAATTTCTGTTCACCATGTTAGCTCTAAAAACTTATTTCTTGAGCAAATTCACAAAAGCTTAAAATACCTAAGGTCCCACAGTGAAGTAGTTATAAATTTGGGATGTCTAGACTTAGAGATGCTTTTCTTAAAAACTATACTACATTTCCTCTCCAAAATATATTATAAACATTATTAAGGAAACAATATTCAATACAGAGTTTTAATATGAATTTTTTCCTTCAATTGGATAGCAAGGAAATCCTATCTTTGAATATGTTTAACCCTCAGTACACACTTGTGCATGCACATTAGTTTTGCTTTCTTTCATATCCCAAGCAATGAGCTATGCCATGCAGCTACAAAAATGTGCATCATAAATAACTCGCCTGGCATACACATCAGTAATTGGGCTTTATTAATAGCAGTGACCACTAAGTAAATGTGATTTACACCTCCTTCCCCAACTCTGGAAACTGACTTTACTGGGACTCAGTTCCAGAGCTTTTTCTTAGCCCAGGTATGAATTATGGAAAGTGTACTCTTTTTGCCGCTCTTTCCCTCCCTGATTTTCTGCACCATTTCTCTGAGGACAGGTCCTCTCAGGGTTTACCCATGCCACCCATGTTCATTCTCTCAGTCCTCTCCTCTCTCAGTCCTGCTGTGACTCCAGAGAGAAATCTTGATGGTAGAGTATAAATGACTGGTTAACATAAAATATACATTATTTTTAAAAGGTGCATGTAAAAAGAGGATGCTAATACAAAATATGTAATTGAACTGAAATCCATTATGGATTTGTGCTTATTATGGAGACCAGTTTTGAGATTTATTTTGAGGCTCAGGGTTGCCTCCCTAATGCTTCTCAAATCAAACTGTACTGATGGCTGGCCATGGGGGACCAAATCAGTTCTCTGCATGTCCTAGAGATGATAAAAAAAAAAAATCTCACAGTGCAGCCCAAGACTGTTTGACAAAGCTCAGATCCATTGAATTTTTTCTTTGTCTATTGCTTACTTTCAAATTCACTTTTACTCTTTAATTAAGCTCCTTTTGGACTCTGAGGAGTTAAAGAGCTTTTCTAAAATGTAATGACAGAAAGGAGGAGGAGAGGAAGAACTCCTTTTGAAGATAATTTTTCTGCCTTTGTTTTTTTTTTTAATTTAATTTTATTTTTAAATTTTACATAATTGTATTAGTTTTGCCAAATATCAAAATGATTCTGCCACAGGTATACATGTGTTCCCCATCCTGAACCTTCCTCCCTCCTCCCTCTCCATACCATCCCTCTGGGTCGTCCCAGTGCACTAGACCCAAGCATCCAGTATCGTGCATCGAACCTGGACTGGCAACTCGTTTCTTACATGATATTTTACATGTTTCAGTGTCATTCTCCCAAATCTTCCCACCCTCTCCCTCTCCTACAGAGTCCATAAGACTGGAATCCCGGCTATATCCATGCTCTGGGTCCATAGATATACATGTGGGAAAAAGGCAAAGATAAATGTTGGTGAGGGCAGAAAATGATGTTCCCTGGGATAGCAAGGTCACTTTAATAAAGGCCGTGCATGATGTTTGGGGATAAGCATTAGTGTGTGTGAGGGAGAAAAACAGAGTTAGAAAGATTGTGAAGAGATGAAGAAGACAAAGACAAAGAAAGAAAAGAGGGGACAGAGAGGGAAAGTGATGAGGGAGGGAGAAAATCATAGAGGAGAAAAGAGAGAGATCTAGGTTAGCCCTAGCTCACCTGGGACGCCCCTAATGTTAAATTTATAATAAGGAGATGAGGCTGCTAAATGATTTACTGCTAATCCCATAGCAGGAGCAGGAGGAGGTGAAGGAACAAAGGTTTACAGTCCCTTTGGAGATTTGTTTCATCTGCACATCAGCCCACAATTAATGGCCATTTAGCTGTTGTTCTCCTTCTGGACACTGGTGGATTGATTCAGTAAATAAAAGTGACAGAGCGATGTCCCGTGGAGGCAGGCGGCAGAGTCTCTGCACCTGTTATTTGTGAATCTCCGCTTGCCAGGTCGTTGACCTTTAGAAGCTGGCGAAAATTAATAAATGGAAGCGCAAAGCTGCTTGCTTTTAAAAAATGCGATCAGAGGACCCAGGCAGCAGTTAGGCTGCCTTTCTTAGGAACTGGCCAGTAACCTCTGAAGAGTTATCACCTTTCAGCCTTCAGACCAGCATCATCCTTGGAGGTGATACTGCTGGGTAAGCGCTTCCCAGCCAGTCTCACCATGTGGTCCAAAAAGGCCGAGGAAATGGAAAAGTTGAAAGCATCTGGGAGTGGAAAACCATGGTTCACTCTGCTGATTTGGGGTTTGGCCTGCCTTGTTCTTTCTGAAGCAGTCTGGGGGCAGTTGGGGGTGGGCGGTGAGTGGCCAGCCAGATTGGGCTGGTGCATCTGAGCAGCTGTGCTTGGCATGGTGATCTGGTGAGCAAACAGCTGCAGTGGGTAACTGATCATTTGCAAATAGTTAATGACAGATTTGTCCTTTGTGTTCCCTGCCGTAGGAGTGGAGGCGAATAAAAGGGAAGGAGAGTCAGGCCAGGGAATTTTATAGCCACTGCTACTGAGGCTGCTATTGTTTTGTGGGTTTTTGAAAGTGATAGGAAGGTCAACCAAAGTTAACGGGGTTTTCTTCTTTCCTGGGCAAACTGCCTCCAGACCACAGGCTGTGGGAAGATCCTGGTGGTCAAGGAACATAAGACCTAAAAGGCCTAAATCAGGATGCACCAACCTGGTAGACTTTGATCTTTCTCTCTACCCCTCATTTTTATTTATTTGTTTGTTTGTTCTGTTTATTTGTTTGTTTTGTAACTTGGCTTTTTGCTATTTGTTTCTCAATAAATTGCAGTCATTTCGCAAGCACAATTAGCCTTTGTTTGTCATGCAGATGAGGAAAAGGCTGGATTTGATTGTGAGTTACTGAGTATTAAATAATGCACTCAATCCAGCTAGGGTGATATTTGAGGGACTATAAAATATGCCTACCCTGAAATGCCCCTAAATAGAATTGTACCATTTGCAATGCATTCATCTGGGTTAGGGTTTAAAGAATTTTCCTTTAAATGGCTAATTCTACTGGGATGAAACACATATTTTCTTATTTTCTTATTGTGCATCTAATCTATCAGCAGGGCCTGGAAACCTTGTCATGAAAGCAGTATGTGCTGGATCTAGCCACTTCCATTTCCATTGCTGTCAATCTAACCAAGTTATCATTATGTCTTGCCTGTGCTGTGCTGTGTTTAGTGATGTCCGACTCTCTTCAACCCCATGGACTGTAGCCCACCAGGCTCCTCTGTCTGCGGGGATTCTCCAGGCAGGAATACTGGAGTGGGTTGCCATGTCCTCCTCCAGGGCATCTTAACAACCCAGGGACTAAATCCAGGTCTCTCTCATTGCAGGCTGATTCTTTACCAGCTGAACCACCAGGGAAGCCCAAGAATACTGGAGTGGGTAGCCTAGCCTTCTCCACGGGACCTTCCTCCCCCAGGAGTTGAACCGGGGTCTTGTGTTATGCTCCTAACTGTTCTGTTTTCCTCAGTTGCCTCTTTACCACCCTCTTCCACCAGTAACCAGACTGACCCTTTAAATCAAATCCTGCCACCTGCTGAAAACTCTCTATAGCATAGAATAACATCCAAATTATTTATCTTGACCTGTAGCCCTGAACACTAACTCTTTCCTTCTCTCATTTCCACCCACTTGCAGGCCTTTCATTTAGCATAAGGAGTTTGTCCCTGCATCAACAGCTTTGAATTTGCTACTTCTTCATCCCTGGAGTTCTCTTCTTAAGATATCTACTTGGCAGACTTCTTCTTAACACTCAGGTTTCATCTCAAATGTCATCCTAGAGATAGGACCTTTCCAACCCTCTGTGAAAAGCAGACTTCCCACTGCACAGCAGTCACTCTTACAATGCCCTGATCCTCTGAGAATCCTCGTCACCTGAAAATACATTGCATAAAGTGGGGTTCAATGTGTCCTATTGAATGAAGAAATTAATAACATTAGGAAAATTTTTGGAGTTTAACAAAGCTGGTGCTAACTGATAGACAAACAGAACCAATCCTTCTGAAAGCAAGCAGAGGAGGAGGAAAATGAAAAATCTAGGCTATGGAATTTAACAGAAGGAGTTGGATGTGGAGGAAGCCTGGCCATGCACTACAGCGAGAGGAGAGAGACCTTGCTCAAGTGATGTGCAAGAGAGGACAAAATGTGAAAAGTAGGTAGAAAAATCTGTGAGAGAGAGAACAAAGCATTATGTTTTTAAGTGCATTTTTGGGTAGAAGTAATTTATTGTATACTTAACATTAAGTGTTGAATGGCTAGCCAGTCCTTACTAAGCCAGGATGAATAGCCTCTAGGTTATGTAAAACTGTAAAAATAGCCTAGCTGTTTTTCAGACTTCTTCAATCCCCAATTTCCTACATTCTTTCATGGCATTAGCAACCAATGATCTAAATGGAAACAGGTTCATAACATCCATCTCAAGTCAAGAAGGATGGGATCATTTCATGGCCTACAAGTAGCTCAACTGCATCATCTACCCCCAAGTGCTGTTAGAGGTAGTCATGAGATCCTGGCTTCCTAGTTCAGGGGTGCCAGATGGTTTATAGAGCCCCAGAGAAAGTGAAAAGTATCTTTGTGAGCCTCAGAGCCTCATACCTGGTAATTATCACGGCTAACTCAAGAATATGGATAGGTGGAAAAGTAATTTTTTTAAGATCCAAATCAATTGAAGGCTGAACTTAAAAGAAAGCAGCGTAGGGAATTATTTTTTCTGTGGTGCATAATCGTGTACTAGAGTCTTCAGTTTTACCATCACCATCATAGACACACTGACACACTAAACACTCACACACACAGACATACCCACATCCAATAACCTTTATTACCATAGTGCAGCTCTCATGGGGATCTCGAGGTTTTGTTGGGCTCCAGCAGTGTTTAGAGCTTTTATCAACCACAGATCATCGAGGAGTTATTTTGCAAGTAGCTGAGGTAAAGGCATAGAGAAGTGATGTAGAAGACAAGACAGTGATTTTCCAGTAGGAAATGGATTCCAAAATACTGTGGGAAATAAGCATTCAGTGTTTCTGCTTTAATATATCTGGGGTGGGATCTGATAATAGGCATCTCATTCCCTTCCCTGTGGAAAACTGTGGAATGACTTCCCAAGTAACTTGACAGTTTAGGGGCATGGATTGACCCCCCCCAGTGAAGAGTACATTAAGGCAAAGTTTTGGTCACAAGAGCTTATTCCCAACTAGGGAAATTCCTTCCAAGAAGGCTCCAATGTGGGGTTTTCTGTTAGGATGGTTCCAGACAACAGGTTGATTATTTTTCACTCAGACACTGAAAATAGTGGAAAGGGAAGATCAAAGGCTTACAGCTAGAGGTTAATGACTGGAATAAGTTTAACAAATAAAGGGAAAAAAAAGTTTGCTGCACACAGCATGGTGTCAACCCCTAAGAGTCGCTTTAAGAATAGGTCACAAAGTCAAATACCACAGAGCTGTGCTATAGAAGGGCTGGACAATTTTATAGTGAATAATGATGCTTAGGTAATATGATGGGCTTAAGCTGGGAGCTGAGCGCTACTGAGATCAACAGTAAGTACTAACCCCACCACCTGTGAAAGAGTCTTAATGTTTTTTGACCAGAGTGGGAAGCTCAGTGTCCATGCACGTTTATCTCCAGATCTGCATTAACCTGCTTTCATTTTCCAGGCTTCCTTTCTGATTAGCCTGCAGTCAAAGAACCTGGACATGTATTTGCTGACTATCTGGCCTACTTGAAATGGTGGCAAGGGCAGGACAGCCTTCAGACCTAAGTTAGAGAAAGTCCCACTTAATGCCCTCATTTGATCTTAGAGACAAATTGCAGGGTTCAGATCTGCTGATTGGAATGAGGTGGAATTCCTTACATATCTCTCCCAGAGAAAATTAGCTTGCAGGAGAATCTGACAGAACCACTCATATACAGAGAAGCATAAAGAGATGGGCTGGAGTGGAATATGTGTGTGTGTGTGTGTGTGTGTGTGTGTGCTGGGATTGGAGGGACAGCTTGATAAAGGATACTTTTTCAGAGAAACACTTTGACAAGCATCAAAGGGATGACAAATGCGATGCAGCTTTTGTTTTTGAAAAACAAATGAGGCCGATGCCTCTAGTATTGTTTTTCCAATTATCAAGTCCTGTCTAACTCTTTGCAACCCCATGAACTGCAGCACACCTTCCTTGTCCTTCACTATCTTCCTGAGTTTGCCCAAGTTCATGTCCATTGAGTTGGTGATGCCATCCAACCTTCTCATCCTCTGTTGACCACTTCTCCTTTTGCCTTCAATCTCTCCCTGCATCAGAGTATTTTCTAATGAGTTGGCCCTTCACATCAATTCAGTTCAGTTCAGTTCAGTCGCTCAGTCGTGTCCGACTCTTTGCGACCCCATGAATTGCAGCACACCAGGCCTCCCTGTCCATCACTAACTCCTGGAGTTCACCCAAACTCACGTCCATCGAGTCGGTGATGCCATCCAGCCATCTCATCCTCAGTCGTCCCCTTTTCCTCCTGCCCCCAATCCCTCCCAGCATCAGAGTCTTTTCCAATGAGTCAACTCTTTGCAAGAGGTGGCCAAAGTATTGGAATTTCAGCTTTAGCGTCAGTCCTTCCAGAGAACACCCAGGACTGATCTCTTTTAGAATGGTCTCCTTTAGAATGGACTGGTTGGATCTCCTTGCAGGCCAAGGGAATCTCAAGAGTCTTCTCCAACACCACCGTTCAAAAGCATCAGTTCTTCGGTGCTCAGCTCTCTTCACAGTCCAACTCTCACATCCATACATGACCACTGGAAAAACCATAGCCTTGACTAGACGGACTTTCACATTGGGTGGCCAAAATATTGGAGCTTCAATTTCTACATCAGTCCTTCCAATGACTATTCAGGTTTGAGTTCCTTTAGGATTGATTGCATTGATCTCCTTGTATCTTTTCTTGTTGTTATTGTTGAGTTACCCAGTCAATTCTGACTCTTTGCGACCCCATGGACTGCAGCACACCAGGCCTCTCTGTCCCTCACCATCTCCCAAAGTTTGCCGAAGTTCATGTCCATTGCATCGTTGATGCCATTCATCTATCTCATCCTCCAACATCCTCTTTTCCTGCCCTCAATCTTTCCTAGCATCAAAGACTTTTCCAATGAGTCAGCTGTTCGCATCAGGTGACCAACATACTGGAGTTTCAGCTTCACTATCAGTCCTTCTAATGAGTATTCAGGATTGATTTCCCCTAGAATTTACAGGTTTGATCTCCTTGCTGTCCAAGGGACTTTCAGGAGTCTTCTCCAGCACCACAGTTTGAAAGCATCAATTCTTCAGCACTCTGCCTTCTTTACAGTCCAACTCTCACAATTGTACATGGCCACTGGGAAAACCATAGCCTTGACTATGTGGACTTTTATTGGCAGAGTAATGTCTCTGCTTTTCAACACACTATGTTTGTCATAACTTTCCTGCCAAGAAGCAAACATCTTCTGATTTCATGGATGTAATCAATATCTACAGTGATTGAAGAGCCCAAGAAGAGGAAATTTGTCACTACTTCCACCTTTTCCCCATTTGCCATGAAATAATGCCATAATCTTATTATTTTTAATATTTAGTTTTAAGTAGGCTCTCTCATTCTCCTCCTTCACTGTCATCAAGAGGCTCTTTAGTTCCTCTTCACTTTCTACCATTAGAGTGGTATCATCCCCATGTCTGAGGTTGTTGATTTTTCTCTTGCCTATCTTGATTCTAGCTTGTAACTCATCCAGCCCAGAGTTTCTCATGATATGCTCAGTGTATAGGTTAAAGAGGGTAACAGCAGACAGCCCTGTCATACTCCTTTCTCAGTCTTGAACCACACATACATAGGAGTGTTCTTAAAAAAGCTGTGAAACAGGATATATAATTCTGACATTGTTGCAAACATATTGGAATGCTCCTTTGAATATTTACTTTTGAGCTGATAATGTATTCCTTTCGAATAATCCTTATTATAACCAAATTACAAGTTACTTTAAAGGCAACATTAGATACAAAAGCTTATGTCTATCTTTTGTCTCTTAAGATTGGGGTGAACTTGGGTGGGCCACTTGTCTTCTGCAGGCTTCAATTTTCCATTTGTCAAGTTAGAATATAACAGTATCAACCTCCTAGAGTCATTGAGAGAATTAAATAAATTAATGTATTTAAAACTTTAAATGTTTCGAATAGTGCTCATGATATAATAAAAACAAACAGATCTCTGTAAAAAGTTACTTAATACTAGAATCAAGATGAAGACTGTTAAAAGCATACAGGTAATTGAGTTAGCAGTACATTTTTAGTGCAAAACAATTAATGAGACATATGTCACCAGACACAAGCTGTTTGCATTTATGTGGCTAGGATCATCATCTACCACTTTCCTCACTATTTTTACCCAGAGCCTCTTCTCCTGCCAGACTTATAACATCATTTCAAAGGGTGAAAATATTCTGCCTCCCAACTTTGTGAATTTGCACTGAATAACCTTTCCAAAGCCATTCAGCATTGTGAGGTGTTCAGAATTCTAGACATTTTTCTATTCCCCATAAACAACTAAATGATTCTGATAACTGAATGATTTAAAATTCAGAAGAAAAAAATGCTTTTTGTTTTGTTTTTGTATTTATGCTTTCCTTTAAAAAACTACTGCTGGTTTAGCAACCCAATATTTTAAAGCCTATTTGTATCAAAGGGCTTCCCAGTTGGTGCTATTGGCAAGGAACGTACCTGCCAGGAGATGCCAGAGAATTTGGGTTGGATCCCTGGATCAGGAAGATCCCCTGGAAGACAGCACAGCAACCCACTCCAGTATTCTTGCCTGGAGAACCCAGTGGACAGAGGAGCCTGGTGGGCTACAGTCCATAGGATCACAAAGAGTTGGACATGACTGAGGCAAATTAGCACACATGTACTATGTAAAGATGAGCCAAAATCACAGTGCTCTTTTTGTGTAGAGAAAGCAAGAGTGTCTCTAACAAAGCTTTGCTAGGACAGACAACTAATTCACAGATATTTGGCTATCTAGGCTACTAAAAAGTCTTAGTAAATAAGAGCAATTTAAAACCAATGTAAAATCTCACATGCATTCAGCTATTTTATGTACAAGCACATACATAAAGAAAAAAGTGAAAATAAACAACTTATATGAAATTTGGCTAGCTTACTCATATTCTCTGACCTAATCTCTGCAGTAATAGCTTCAAATCCAATCTAATAGAATAACATGAATAATAGCATTTTATCCCAATTAACTTAGCTTGGCAGTGGATGCCTCTTCTATAAAATTTGAAACACTTTCTCTTTACTACCTGCACACACTCCCATGATTTGCATTTTTTATTTGATTTTTAACATTTTTATTTTGTTTCACTATACTTTGTATTTTCACTTTCTATTAATAATAGAGAAAGATGAGAAGTATGGATGGAAAATTGCTCCAAATATGCCCTGAATCTCACTCCTTTTGCATACCTTTACTCAGATCTACTCTCAATGGGAGAAACAATTGCTGAGGTTTACATACGTTAATTCATGTCTTTGTTAAATCTCCTCTTTCCTTCCTAAGAACTAAAATGTGAAAATTTGGTAAAGGGAGTCTTACATTTTTTTTTTTTTAAAGAAATGCAACTTAGGCACAAAACTTTTGGGATTCTATTTAATTGTTTATTTTATTTTTTTTAATTTAATTTTATTTTTTAACTTTACAATATTGTATTGGTTTTGCCATATATCAAAATGAATCCACGACAGGTATACATGTGTTCCCCATCCTGAAGCCTCCTCCCTCCTCCCTCCCCAAAACATCCCTCTGGGTCGTCCCAGTGCACCAGCCCCAAGCATCCAGTATCCTGCATCGAACCTGGACTGGCGACTTGTTTCATATCGCTTAACTTAATGGTCTGTAGCATCCTTCATGAGAAATGAAGTCAGTATCCTAAAACCAAGCAAACAAACAAGCTGTATAATTCAACACAGAAAGAAATTACACTGATGACTTTTCACAATTTAAAGAAATGTCAAAGGGAAACATATAAATGGAATGCAATCAAAATGAATAATAATAAACAACTATCACAGGGACTGAACTTTTCGTCAAAATTTTATTTTAGTGTTTTGGCATATTCTAGCATTTAAATAATTCTAAAACTTTTAACATGTGCAAACAGGGATGAAATAAAGTACTTCTTGTTTGAGGGGGCAAATGTTTAAAAGATGAATGAATCACACACATGGGCATGCACAAAGTATTAATATGATATGGCAAGTTGATAAATTTTCCTTAAATAATTTCTATATAGTACTTGAAGATTACACATGTTTAATAAAGGATATTAACCCCTGGGAAGCTAGCTCATTAAATTTGTGCCTAGCTTGTCACCAAGTGTTAGAAAGAAGATGATATAAAAAAAATCCAGTATGCTATTAAGATGATGTCTTTCTATAGTTTTACTATACTAACAAATAATATTTACAAAGTTATCAAAAACCAAAGATGCCACCCAAGCATAGCATTTACATATGTATTTTTTAATTATTGTTTTTTTTGCTAATTTTCATTGAGTATACTTGCCTTACAATGTTACATTAGTTTCTTATGTGCAACAAAATGAGTTTTATATATATACATATATCCTCCCTTTTTAAAATTTATTTACCATTTATGTCACCACAAAGCATTGAGTAGAGTTCCCTGTGATATATATACATAGGCCTTCATTAGTTATCTATTTTATACATACTACTGTATATGTCTATTTCATTCTCCCAATTCATCCTAGTTTCAACTTGAAAAATACAGTCACAACCTGAAAGTAGAGAGCTGTTTCATTCAGTAGGAATTCTTAGGACTTCAAGTATGGAAAGGAGCCTCTCAAGTAGCCCTGAGAATCTGCTTTGAGGAGGTGTGTGTTTGGGGGGTTTGGGGGTGTTGGGGGAAATTGGGTTATATAGAAGTTTTCAACAAAGGGGCAAGTAGTTTGAACATCAAAGATTATTGCTAATTAAGAGAAACCAGATATCTCAAACAAAGGAATTTAGCACTCTTGTATGTATGGGAAAATATAAGCATCTGGGCTCATTGAAATCAATCCTTTCATGAGCAAATCAGCTATCTGGGGTCAGCATTCTGCCCTGCATTGTCACATCCCCTGTCCAAATAGGGAGTGGCGTAGCCTGATGACTGTTAGACAGCAGATATTCTTCTCCTTCCTGATTTCCCTTATGGTTCACTGGCTCGCAGAGAAGGGCTGCAGTCACTGATGACTGACATCCTTTTTACTGAAATGACTGGAAATGTTCCATTTCACGTTACCCTCCATCTTCTCCTACTTCATAACTACGAGTTTGTTATATACATCTGTGACTCTATTTCTGCTTTCCAAATAAATTCTTCTGTACCATTTTCCTAGTTCCACATATAAGCCTGATTATGCAATATTGGTTTTTTTCTCTTTCTGACTTATTTCACTCTGTACAACAATCTTTAGGTCCATCTGTGTCTCTGCAAATTTTGCAATTTTGTTCCTTTTTATTACTTAGTAATATTCCACTGTGTATATGTACCACATCTTCTGTATCTTTTCCTTTATTAGTGGATGTTTACATTGCTTCCATGCGCAAGCTATCATAAATAGTGCTGCAAAGAATATTGGCTGCAAGTAATGTTTCTAATTCTGGTTTTCTCCAGATATATGCCTAGGAGTGGAATTGCTGGGTCATGTGGTCACTACTGGGGCTTCCCAGGTGGCAGTGGTATAGAACCCACCTACCAGTTCAGGAAATATAAGAGACATTGGTCTGGGTCAGGAAAATCCCCTGGAGGAGAGCATGGCAACCTGCTCCAGTATTCTTGCCTGGAGAACCCCATGGACAGAGGAGTCTGGTGAGTTGCAAAGAGTTGGACATGACTGAAGCAACTTAGCGTGCAGGCACACACAGAATAACTCTATTTTTACTTTTTAAGGAAACTTTGCACTGTTGTTCATGCAGCTCAAAATCAAGAGAAACAAATAACTCAATCAAAAATGGGCAGAAGACCTAAATAGATTTTTCTCCAGAGAAAACATACAGATGGCCAAAAAACATGTGAAAAGATGCTCAACATCACTAATTATTAGAGAAATGCAAATGAAAACTGCAATGAGATATTGCCTTACACAAGTCAGAATGTCCATCATCAAAAAATCTACAAACAATAAATACTGGAGAAGATGTGGATAAAAGGGAACCCTCCTACATTATTGGTGGGAATGTAAATTGGTATAGCAAATATGGAGAGCATTTACATATCTAATGTTTACACTTAACCCTGTGCAATTCTAGGAGTTTACTATTGTCTCTGTGAGTTAGTTTCGTATAGAGTAGTTTAAAATGTAGAAATTAGGGGAAAAAAATAGAAAGCAAAGAATAAAATACTCCTTTTTTCCCCATATGAAAATAAAGTAATGAAATTCAGAATGAAAAATGGACATAAGGTCACCTGCATCTGAGTCTTGGCCCTGCATTAATTGGTTATGTAATTCTGAATGAGTAATGTAGCTTCTCTGGGTCTTATTTTAATCCTGTTCAATATAAGTGTTTGAAATCTGACATAATTAACTACTCACATTTTAATTATGAAATATAATAATGTAGAAAAGTATACCAAGTGATACTGCAATCGTACATCTACTACACATATTTAACAAATGCTAATATTTTGTCATATGATTTGTACATCATAAAATTTATTAATTTTACAATGCAAAGATTTTTAATAAATTTAGAGTTGTATAACATCACCAAAATCCAAGTTTAGAGTATTTCATCACCTCCCCTAAAATCTCTTAAATACTTTTCACAGCTAATCCCCATTTCCAGATGTGCCAATTCTGGACACTTCATATATGGAATCATGCAGTCAGTATTGTATTTCATCTTAGCATAGAAACCAGCAAACTGACCACAGGCCAATCCTGCCTAATTTTTTTTTTTTGTAAATAAAGTTGTGCTGGCTACGACTGTACTTGTTCATGTACATAATATGGCTACTTTTTCCACTACAAGGTCAGAGTTGAATAGTTGATCCAGAAATTTTATGGACTGTAAAATCTAAAGGCTGTATCATCTGTCCTTTTAGGGAAAAAGTCTATCCCAGACTTAGCAGATCTTCAAGGCTCATCACTTGGTGACTTATTTTAGTACTTCCTACTATTTTGTTGCTGAATAGCATTCCATTGTATGCATATATGTGTGCTAAGTCGCTTCAGTCCTGTCTGACTCTTTGCAACCTTGTGGACTGTAGACTGTCAGGCTCCTCTCTCCATGGGATTCTCCAGGAAAGAATGTTGAATTGGCCTGCCATGCCCTCCTCCAGGAGATCTTCCTGACCCAGGGATTGAACCGGTGGCTCTTATGTCTCCTACCTTGGCAGATGGATTCTTTACCACTAGCGCCACCTGGTAAGTATTATTGTATGCATATAACACCTTTTCTTTATTCAGTCACCAGTTGATAGAAATGTTTCCAGGTAATGGCTATTATAAATAATACTACTGTAAATATTTGAATATGGGCCCCACAGGTGGCTCAGTTGTAAAGAATCTGCCTGCCAGTGCAGGAGACATAGGAGACAGGGATTCAATTCCTCTGTTGGGAAGATCCCCTGGAGTAGGAAATGGTAACCCACTCCAGTATTCTTGCCTGGAAAATTCATGGACAGAGGAGCATGGCAGGCTACAGTTCATGGAATCCCAAAGAGTAGGACAAAATTGAGCATGCATGCATGCCTGAAAATATTTGAATATGAGTTTTTTTGATAGATTTATGTTTTCATTTTCTTGAATAGATACCTAGAAGTGGAATTGAAGTCATGTGATGTTTATATTTAACTTTTTGAGAAAATATCATATTGTTTTCCTAAGTGGGTAAATACTATGGCAATCCATTTCAGTATTCTTACCTGAAGAATTTCATGGACAGAGGAGCCTGGGGAGCTACAGTTCATAGAGTCGCAGAGTCAGACATGACTGAGGTTACTTAGCACACACTCTTTCACTTCTTACCAGGGATATCTGAGGGTTATACTTTCTCCGGATCCTCACCAATACTTGATGTTTCCTGTTTGTTTGATTTCAGCTGTTCTAGTGAGTATGAAGTATTATATCACCATAATTTAATTTGTACTTCTTAATGACAACTATATGTAACATCTATTCATGAATTTATTGACCTTTTATCTTCCTTTGTGAAGTGAAGTATCTATTCAATTGCCTATTCAAATACTCAACACAATCCTTTATTAGTTAACACTCTGTATACACTTTTTCCAAGTCTGGCTTATGTTTTTAACTCCTTAATAATATCCTTTGAAGTGTAATTTTGAGTTTTCATAGAGTTTAATTCATTTTTTTAATGAATTATGCTTTAGGTCTTATAGTTAAGTAAATTTTGCCTAATGCAAGGACATGGAGATATTTTTCCTATGTATTCTTCTAATATATTCATGGGCTTCCCAGTTGGTGCTGGTGGTAAAAGAATCTGCCTGCCAATGCAGGGGATGCAAAAGATGCAAGATCCAACAGATTGATCCCTAGGCTGGAAGGTCCCCTGGGGTAGAAAATGGCACCCCATTTCAGTATTCTTGCTTGGAAAATTCCATGGGCAGAGGAGCCTAGTGGGCTACAGTCTAAGGGGCCACAAAGAGTCTGATGCAACTGAGTGACTGATGGAGCATCCTTCTAAGATATTCATTGTGTTAGCTCTTGCATTTAATTTTGTTATTCAATATAATTAATTTTTTGTGTATTACGTATATGTGTTTTAGCATGTGGATATAGAACTTACTCAGTGAAGCATTGAAAGATTATTCTTTCTCCATTGGATTGCCTTGGTATCTATGTCAAAAGTCAACTGTTAGTGTAAGAATTAATTTTTAGAATTTCAAACCTGACTTGAAAGTCTAGAAATGTATAAAGTCTAGAAACAACATATGCACATATATTTATAAGCCAATGGCACACAATCACACAATCATCATCACATGACCATGATCACTGACCACATGATCAGGAAGCATATATATAAGCCCTCCAAATTTGTTCTTCTTTGGTATGGCTTTAACTATTTGGGGTCCTTCATATTTACATGTACATTTTAGAATCGGCTTATCTATATATAAGAATTGCTAAATTAATTTTGGAGGAATTCTTATTTTGATGGTAATGAGTCTTTAAATCTATGAATATATTTGAAATCCATTCAAATCCATTCCATCCATTAGGTTTTAATTTCAGGCAGCAAAGATTTATAAAGTGTACAAGTCTTACATTTCTTTCATTAAATTCATTCCTAATGTTTTTACTCTGATGTAATTGAGAATGGGATAACTTACTTTTTTTTTATTATAAATTGATTGAATTTAGAAATATAATTGTTTTATCATGTATTTTGCATCTTTGCTCAATTTGCTTACCAATTCTGTTTGCTTGTTTTTTGGGGGAGATGTTTGTGTGGATTACCTAGGATTTTCAACCTACTGAATAATATCACTTTCATATAAAGACAATTTTACTGCTTTCTCATCTGAATGTCCTTTATTTCTTTTTGTCTCCTGACTTTACAGGCTAAAACTTCTAGAACAGAGTTAAATAGAATTAATAAAAGTGGTCATCCTTACCTTGTTCTTTTGTCACAAGGATAATGTTCAGCCTTTCATCATTAACTGTGATGTTAGGTATTCTATAGATATCCTTTACCATGTTGAGAAGACTCACTTCTTTTTCTAATTTTTGAGTATTTTTATGACATCATCAAATATTTTTCCTCTATCTTTTGAGATGATCATGTGTTTTTTTTGCTCATTCTCTGTTAATACAATTCATGATATTAAAAGATTTCCAGATATTAAACCAACTTTTTGCATTGTTTGAATAAATCCTTCTTGGCCATGATATATGGTCTTCTTTGTATGTTGCTGCATTGGGTTTTCTATTATTACATTGAAAATATTTATATCTATATTGATTAAAGATATACATCTATAGGTCATTTCTTTAGTACTTTATCTGACTTTAGTATCAGTGTAATACTTACCTCATAGAATGAGATGCAAAGTGTTTTCTCATATTCTATTTCTGAAATAATTTGAGAAAGATTATTATTTCATTTTAATATATTAGGTAAAAGTCATTGAATGTTTTTTCACATGATTAAGAATTTTTCTTACTTATTCAGTGAACTGATTGTATATTTTCATCACTATATTATATTGCAGGCCACATTTTCCTTAATGTGTAGAAGTTTTGGCATATAAAGACATAAGCCCTTTATTTGTAGCCAAGGTTGAAAATATTTTTTACTTGTTTGCCCTTTTTCTTTGGACTTTGCACATGGTGTTTTTGTCATACATAAGTTTTCCATTTGAAATATAAATTTCTCTCTCGGTCTTTTCTTATCTTCTTGTTTGACTCATGTTTTCCTCTGTCTCATAATGATGTAATTCTCTTGTATTTTTTCTAAAACTCCTATATTTTTATTTTTACATTTAGATTTCTGATTTATTTGAAATTTGCATTGGTATTTGTTATATTTGACTCTTATTTTACATATTATTCTAGACCAATACTCAATTTCTTTTTTTTTTTTTTTTGCTTTTATTGGAATATAAAGGACTTAGATTATTTTGTTTCAGGTATACAATAAAATGATTTGATATTATTATATATTACATAATGATCACTGTGATAAATTTAATTATCACTGTCACCATACAGTGTTAATGCATTATTACTGATTATACTCCCTATGATGTACATTATATCCCCATGACTTCTTTTATAACTAGAAGTTTGTATCTTTTACCTCTCTCACCTACTGCACTCAACTCTCCCACCCCACCTCCCTTTTGGTAACCATCCATTTGTTTCTGTACCTATGAGTATGTGTCTGTTTCTATTTTGTTATGTATATTCGTTTTGTTTTTTAGATTCCACATGTAAGTGAGACCATATGGTATTTGTTTTCCTCTGTGTCAAATGATATTTAGTATAATACCCTCTAGGTTCATTCATGTTTCAAAAATGGTAATATTCCATTATTTTTATGGAACAGTAATATTCCATTTTGTGTATATATGTGTGTATCTCACATCTTCTTTATCCACTTATCTAGTGACAGGCTCGTAGATTGCTTCTATATCTTGAAAGTGTAAAAGTGTGATGCACTCAGTCATGTCTGACTCTTTGTGACCCCATGGACTCCTGTGTCCACAGAATTCTCCAGGCAAGAATCCTGGAGTGAGTAGCCATTCCCTTCTCCAGGTGATCTTCCTGACCCAGGAATTGAATCCTGGCCTCCTGCATTGCAGGCAGATTTCTTACCATCTGAGCCAACAGGGATGCCATAATATCTTGGATATTATAAATAAGGTGCTTATGAACATTGCGGTGAACATAACTTCTGAATTCATGTTTTTATTTTCCTCACAAAAATACTCCCTAGCAAAATTGCTGTATCATATTGCAGTTTTATTTTTCATCTGTTGAGGCAACTCTGTACTACTTTCCATAATGACCATACCAATTTACATTACCACCAACAGCATGTGATTTTTCTCCTTTGCTTCTAATTCTTACTAACATGTGTTCTTGCTTGCTTTTCTTTTCTAATAGTCATTCTGACAGGTGTGATATGATATTTCATTGTGGTTTTGACTTGCATTTTCTTGATGATTATCAATGTAGAATTTCTTTTCAACTGTTTGTGTCCCTTGTATATCTCCCATGGGAAAATGTTCATTTAGGTCCTATGCTCATTTTGTATTATTTTTTATATGTTGAGTTTGAACAGATATTTATAGTTTTTGGATATTAACCTCTTATGAGATATATCATTTGCAAATAACTTCCATTCATCTCATTGTTTCCTTTGCAGTTGAAAGATTTTAGTTTTATATGATTCCATTTGTTTATTTTTACTTCTGTTTTCCAAACAGATCCAAAAAACAATTGTTAAGATTTTTGTCAAAGAGTGTAGTGGCTAAGTTTTTTTCTAGGAGTTTTATTATTTCACATCTTACAGTTAAGTCTCTAATCCATTTTGAGTTTGTTTTTGTATATGGTGTGAGAAAGTAGTCCAATCTGATTAATTTGCATGAAATTTTCCAGTTTTCCAAATACCATTTATTGAAGAAACTGTCTTTTCCCCATTTGTCATAGATTAACTGACCTTTGAAGCACAGGCTGGAATCAAAATTGCTGGGCGAAATATCAATAACCTCAGATATGCAGATGACACCAATCTTATGGCAGAAAGTGAAGAACTAAAGAGACTTTTAACAAAAGTGAAAGAGAGGAGTGAAAATGTTGGCTTAAAACTCAACATTCATAAAACTAAGATCATGGCATCCAGTTCCATCATTTCATGGCAAATAGATGGGGAAATAATGGAAACAGTGAGAGACTTTATTTTGAGGGGCTCCAAAATCACTGCAGATGGTGACTGCAACCATAGAAAGACACTTGCTCCTTGGAAGAAAAGCTATGACCAACCTAAACAGCATATTAAAACAGAGACACTACTTTGCCGACAAAGATCCATCTACTCAAAGCTATGGTTTTTCCAATAGTCATGTATGGATGTGAGAATTGGACTATAAATAAAGCTGAGCACCACAAAATTGATGCCTTTGAGCTGTGGTGTTAGACAAGACTCTTGAGAGTCCCTTGGCCTGCAAGGAGATCAACCCTGTCAATTCTTAAGGAAATCAGTCCTGAATATTCATCGAAAAGACTGACATTGAAGCTGAAACTCCAAATTTGACTACCTGATGCAAAGAACTCACTCACTGGAAAAGACCCTGATGCTGGGGAAGATTGAAGGCAGGAGGAGAAGGGAACAACAGAGGATGAGATGGTTGCATGGCATCACTGAATTGATGGACATGAGTTTTAGCAAGCTCGAGGAGTTTGTGATTGACAGGAAGCCTTCCTTCCTGGGGTTGCAAAGAATTGGACATGATTGAGGGACTGAACTGAGCTGAACTGGCCATAAGTGTGTATTTATTTATGAGCTTTCTCTTTGGTTCCATTGACAAAAGTGTCTGTTTTGTATCAGTATCATACTGAATTTACTACTATAGTTTTACGATATATTTTGAAATTAGAATGATAAGATGCTTCTTTCTTATGAATATTTTAATTATTCAGGGTGTTTTGTGTTGTCATACAAACTCTAGGTTTGTTTATTCTAGGTCTGGAAAAAATGCTATTCGTATTTTTATATAGATTGCCTTCGGTGGAATTGTGATTTTAAGATTATTAATTTTTTCTAGCCAATGAACATGGTGTATGTTTTCATCTGTGTCGTTCATCTTCTATTTCTTTTATAAGTGTCTTATAGTTTCAAAGTACAGGTCTTTTACCTCCTTAGTTAGATTTATTCCTAGGGTTTTTTTTTTTTTAATGTTTTTGTAACTGGGATTGTTTCTTTAATTCCTTATTCTGATAGTTTGTTGTCAATGTATAGAAATGTAAATTTATGTATTTTAACTTTGAATCCTGCATTAGTATTGAATTCATTAAAGAGTTCTAATAGTTTTGTGGTGGCATCATTACGATATAACATAATCATGACATCTTCAAATAGAGACAAATTTATTTCTTGCTTTCCAATACGGATTTGTTTTATTTTTTCTTGTCTCTTTGCTGTGACTAGGACTTCCAATACTGTTTCAAATAAACATGATAGAAGTGAGCATTTTTGTCTTGTTCCTGATCTTAAAGAAAATGCTCTCAACTTTTCCCTGTTGAGTACATTGTTGGCTCTGGTCTTGTCATATATGACCTATATATTACATTGAAGTGTATTCCTTCTACACCAACTTTATTGAGACTTTTTTGGCTTTTTTTTTTAGGAATGGATATTGCACTTTGTCAGTAGCTTTCTATGCATCTATTATGATGACCATATGATTTTTATTCTTTAATTTGTTAATGTGGAGAATCACACTGATTGACTTGTGGATATTAAATCATTCTTGTATCCCTGGAACAAATCCCACTTTGATAAAGGTATATGATACCATTAATATGTGGCTTCCTGGATGATGCTCAGTTCAGTTCAGTTCAGTTCAGTCGCTCAGTCCTGTCCGACTCTTTGCGACCCATGAATCGCAGACGCCAGGCCTCCCTGTCCATCACCAACTCTGGAGTTCACTCAGACTCCTGTCCATCGAGTCAGTGATGCCATCCAGTCATCTCATTCTCTGTCGTCCCCTTCTTCTCCTGACCCCAACCCCTCCCAGCATCAGAGTCTTTTCCAATTAGTCAACTCTTCGCATGAGGTGGTCAAAGTATTGGAGTTTCAGCTTCAGCATCATTCCCTCCAAAGAAATCCCAGGGCTGATCTCCTTCAGAATGGACTGGTTGGATCTCCTTGCAGTCCAAGGGACTCTCAAGAGTCTTCTCCAACACCACAGCTCAAAAGCATCAATTCTTTGGCGCTCAGCCTTCTTCACAGTCTAACTCTCACATCCATA
>NW_011494809.1:2277990-2278319 GCF_000754665.1 Bison bison bison | reverse complement strand
ATCTCTGCTTTTGAATATGCTATCTAGGTTGATCATAACTTTCCTTCCAAGGAGTAAGCATATTTTAATTTCATGGCTGCAGTCACCATTTGCAATGACTTTGGAGCCCCCCAAGAAAAGTCTGACACTGTTTCCATTGTTTCCCCATCTATTTCCCATGAAGTGATGGGACCAGATGCCATGATCTTCGTTTTCTGAATGTTGAGCTTTAAGCCAACTTTTTCACTCTCCACTTTCACTTTCATCAAGAGGCTTTTGAGTTCCTCTTCACTTTCTGCCATAAGGGTGGTGTCATCTGCATATCTGAGGTTATTGATATTTCTCCCGGC
>NW_011494809.1:2273688-2277890 GCF_000754665.1 Bison bison bison | reverse complement strand
TCTGCATATAAGTTAAATAAGCAGGGTGATAATATACAGCCTTGACATACTCCTTTTCCCATTTGGAACCAGTCTGTTGTTCCATGTCTAGTTCTAACTGTTGCTTCCTGACCTGCATACAGATTTCTCAAGAGGCAGGTCAGGTGGTCTGGTATTCCCATTTCTTTCAGAATTTTCCACAGTTTATTGTGATCCACACAGTCAAAGGCTTTGACATAGTCAATAAAGCAGAAATAGATGTTTTTCTGGAACTCTCTTGCATTTTCCATGATCCAGTGGATACTGGCAATTTGATCTCTGGTTCCTCTGCCTTTTCTAAAACCAGTTTGAACATCAGGAAGTTCATGGTTCACATATTGCTGAAGCCTGGCTTAGAGAATTTTGAGCATTACTTTACTAGCATGTGAGATGAGTGCAGTTGTGCAGTAGTTTGAGCATTCTTTGGCATTGCCTTTCTTTGGGATTGGAATGAAAACTGACCTTTTCCAGTCCCATGGCCACTGCTGAGTTTTCTAAATTTGCTGGCATATTGATTGCAGCACTTTCACAGCGTCATCTTTCAGGATTTGAAAGAGCTCAACTGGAATTCCATCACCTCCACTAGCTTTGTTCATAGTGATGCTTTCTAAGGCCCACTTGACTTCACATTCCAGGATGTCTGGCTCTAGGTCAGTGATCACACCATCATGATTATCTGAGTCGTGAAGATCTTTTTTTTGTACAGTTCTTCTGTGTATTTTTACCACCTCTTCTTAATATCTTCTGCTTCTGTTAGGTCCATACCATTTCTGTCCTTTATCGGACCCATCTTTGCATGAAATGTTCCCTTGGTATCTCTAATTTTCTTGAAGAGATCTCTAGTCTTTCCCATTCTATTGTTTTCCTCTATTTCTTTGCATTGATCACTGAAGAAGGCTTTCTTATCTCTTCTTGCTATTCTTGGAACTCTGCATTCAGATGCTTATATCTTTCCTTTTCTCCTTTGCCTTTTGCATCTTTTCTCAGCTATTGTAAGGCCTCCTCAGACAACCATTTTGCCTTTTTGCATTTCTTTTCCATGGAGATGGTCTTGATCTCTGTCTCCTGTACAATGTCATGAACCTTATTCCATAGTTCATCAGACACTCTATCTATCAGATCTAGGCCCTTAAATCTATTTCTCACTTCCACTGTACAATCATAAGGGATTTGATTTAGGTCATACCTGAATGGTCTAATGGTTTTCCCTACTTTCTTCAATTTAAGTCTGAATTTGGCAATAAGGACTTCATGATCTGAGCCACAGTCAGCTCCTGGTCTTGTTTTTGCTGACTGTGTACAGCTTCTCCATCTTTGGCTGCAATGCTAATGGTAAAGAAATTGCCTGCCAATGCAGAATATGTAAGTGACATAGGGCCTTCAATACATTATTGAAATCAGTTTGCTAATATTTTGTTGAAGATTTTGCATCTTTTATCATCAGTGATATTGACCTGTGATATGTGTGTGTGTATTGTGTTTATCTGATTTTCTGATTTTGTTGTCTGGATAGAAGTATTGGAGCTAAGTCTTCTTTGAATAGTTTATAGAATTCACCTGTGAAGACATCTGTTTCTGAACTTGTGTCTATCCCTTTTTTGTTGTTTGAATTACTGATTTATTTTCCTGCGGTAGGTTTATAGTGCTATAAATTTTCCTTTTAGAACAGCTTTTGCTGTGTTCCATGGACTTTGGATAGATATGTTTTCATTTTAATTTGTCTCCAGGTATTTTTTGTTTGTTTTAATTTCATGATTGATTTCTTCAAATACAAGTTAGTTGTTTGGTAGTATATTAGCTTTCACATGGTTGTGTCTTTATCACTTTTTTCCTTGAAGTTAACTTCTAGTCTCAGCATTGTGACCAGAAACAATACTTAATATGATGTTAATATCAACTTTATTCAGACATGTTTTGTGACATAACATGTTATCTATGCCTAAAGAATGTGTTAGCAGCTTCTTTTGGATGTTCAGTATATATTTATTTTTCAGTATATATCCATTAAGTTCATGTTAATGTATCAGTTGTGCCTTTTAAGGTCAGTATTTCCTTACTGATTTTCTGTCTAAATCATTTGTCCATTAAGGTAAGTGGGATATTAACGTCTTCTAGTATGATTGTGAGAGAGTTAATTCTTAGGTTGCAAAGGGGTCTGGGGCCTTCAAGGATGAGAAAGGTCTGGCACCCTCAGGGAGGAAAAAGGGACAAACGTTGTTTTCTCTACATTCCTTCATCTTAGTAAAATAATATTTTTTCCCCTTAAACTCTGAGTTGTTATGGCATCATCTATTTCTTCTAAGACTAACTTTAAGTCCAGAGCTAATGATTACACAACAAAACAACTCATTTTGCTCAAAGGTGTGTCTTACCTTAAACTCTGTACTAATGATTATATATTAGACCTAGAAAAGGTCAGTTTTCATTCCAGTTCCAAAGAAAGGCAATGGCAAACAATGCTCAAATTACCACACAATTGGACTCATCCCACATGCTAGCAAAGTAATACTCAAAATTCTCCAAGCCAGTTTTCAAACTGTGAACTTCCAAATGTTCAAGCTGGATTTAGAAAAGGCAGAGGAACCAGTGATGAAATTGCCAACATCCTCTGAATCATCAAAAAAGCAAGAGGGTTCCAGAAAAATATCTACTTCTGCGTTATTGACTATGCCAAAGCCTTTGACTTTATGGATCACAGCAAACTGTGGAAAATTCTTAAAGAGATGGGAATACCAGACGACCTGACCTGCCTCTTGAGAAATCTGTATGCAGGTCAGGAAGCAACCATTAGAACTGGACATGAAACAACAGACTGGTTCCAAATCAGGAAAGGATTACTTCAAGGTTATATATTGTCACCCTACTTATTTAACATATGTAGAGTACATCATCAGAGAAGGTGATGGCACCCCACTCCAGTACTCTTGCCTGGAAAATCCCAATGATGGACGAGCCTGGTTGGCTGCAGCCCATGGGGTCACGAAGAGTTGGGCATGATTGAGCAACTTCACTTTGACTTTTCACTTTCATGCATTGAAGAAGGAAAAGGAAACCCACTCCAGTGTTCTTGCCTGGAGAATCCCAGGGATGGGGGAGCCTGGTGGGCTGCCATCTACGGGGTCACACAGAGTCAGACACAACTGAAATGACTTAGCAGTAGCAGAGTACATCATGAGAAACGCTGGGCTGGATGAAGCACAACCTGGAATCAAGATTGCAGGAAGAAATATCAATAACCTCAGATATGCAGATGGAAGATAGCAAAGAAGAACTAAAGAGCCTCCTGATGAAAGTTAAAGAGGAAAGTCAAAAAGTTGGCTTAAAGCTCAACATTCAGAAAACTAAGATCATGGCATCTGATCCCATCACTTCATGACAAATAGATGGGAAAACAGTAGAAACAGTGTCAGACTTTATTTTTGGGGGCTCCAAAATCACTGCAGATGGTGACTGCAGCCATGAAATTAAAAGAGGCTTACTCTTTGGAAAGAAAGTTATGACCAACCCAGATGCATATTAAAATGCAGAAACATGACTTTGCCAACAAAGGTTTATCTAGCCAAGGCAATGGTTTTTCCAGTAATGTATGGGCATGAGAGTTGGACCATAAAGAAAGCTGAATGCCAAAGAATTGGTGCTTTTGAACTGTGATGTTGGAGAAGACTCTTGAGAGTCCCTTGGACTGCAAGGAGATGAAACCAGTCCATCCTAAAGGAAATCAGTCCTGAATGTTCATTGGAAGGACTGATGCTGAAGCTGAAACTCCAATACTTTGGCCACCTCATGTGAAGAACTGGCTCATTTGAAAAGACCCTGATGCTGGGAAGGTTTCAAGGTGGGAGGAGAAGGGGACAGAAGAGGATTAGATAGTTGGACAGCATCACTGACTCAATGGACATGAGTTTGAGTAAATTCCGAGAGTTGGTGACGGACAGGGAGGACTGGAGTGCCGCAGTCCATGAGGTTGCAAACAGTTGGAAAGCTCAACATTCAGAAAACGAAGATCATGGCATCCAGTCCCATCACTTCATGGGAAATAGATGGGGAAACAGTAGAAAGTGTCAGACTTTATTTTTTGGGGCTCCAAAATCACTGCAGATGGTGACTGCAGCCATGAAATTAAAAGACGCTTACTCCTTGGAAGGAAAGCTATGACCAACCTAGATAGCATATTCAAAAGCAGA
>NW_011494809.1:2264209-2273588 GCF_000754665.1 Bison bison bison | reverse complement strand
GGCTATGGTTTTTCCTGTGGTCATGTATGAATGTGAGAGTTGGACTGTGAAGAAAGCTGAGTGCCAAAGAATTGATGCTTTTGTACTGTGGTGTTGGAGAAGACTCTTGAGTCCCTTGGACTGCAAGGAGATCCAACCAGTCCATTCTGAAGGAGAATAGTCCTGGGTATTCTTTGGAGGGACTGATGCTGAAGCTGAAATTCCAATTCTTTGGCCACCTCTTGCCAAGAGTTGACTCATTGGAAAAGACTCTGATGCTGGGAGGGATTGAGGGCAGGAGGAGAAGGGGATGACAGAGGATGAGATGGCTGGATGGCATCACCAACTCGATGGACATGAGTTTGAGTGAACTCCGGGAGTTGGTGATGGACAGGGAGGCCTGGCGTGCTGTGGTTCATGGGGTCACAAAGAGTTGGACACGACTGAGTGACCGAACTGAACTGATTGTTGGTAACCAGTTGAAACAATATATAGATTCCTTGCCAAGACTAATGATGAGGCACTCTCTGACCCCTCTGATGTCTATGTCAGAAGCTTTCTTTATCTCCTTTTCATTTTAATAAAACTTTTGCTGCACAAAACTCTGAGTGACTGAAGCCAAGTCTCTGGTCCCAAAGCGAAATGCACCACTTTGGAGATCACTAATCCAACACTGTTCTTTGTAAGTAATCAATTGTATTAATGTAGAGTTGATAATGTATGCCTTTATCTAGAGCTACTTTGTTGGGCTCATATATATTTATAATTGTTCTGTCTTCTTGTTGGGGTGATCACTTGGTTATTATGTAATGTGTTTGTTTTTTTTTAATCTCTCTTGTTAATCTTTGTTTTATAGTCTATTTTGTCTAAGCATTTCTACCAGGGCATTCTTTTCATTTCCATTTACATAGAATACCTTTTTTTTTTTTTTTATCATTTCTTCAATTTAAGTATATGGGATTCTTTAGATCTAAAATGAATCTCTTGTAGGCAGCATTCGTATATGTCTTTCTTATTTTAATCCATTTAGCCATTCTCTGATTTTTGATTGTAGTATTTAGACCATTTATATTTAAATTATTGACTGGTGTGTACTTATTACATTTTGTTAACTGTTCTGTAGTGTTTTTGTATTTCATGTTTGTTCTTTTTTGTTTGTTGTTGTCCTCTTCCCTTTGATTTTATGACTATTTTTAATAAATATTACATTTGAATTTTGTTCTCTTTTTTTGCATATCTATTCTAGATTTTTGCTTTGTGATTAACATGAAGTTCACATGTAACAGTGTATATGCTTATGTGATTATTTTTATTATCTCAAATTCAATCATATGCTAAAAACATGTTTTTTATTCCTCCATCCATGTTTATAAGTTTTGATGTCATATTTTATAATTTTTGTTTTGTTTACAACCTACCTACATATTGTGGATATGGATGGTTTTTCTACTTAAAAAATTTTACCAATGAAATTCTTTCATATTTCCACTTGTCTTTTCTTTCCCACTTTTCTTTTATCATTTTTTGTAAAGTCAGTTTACAAAGTAAAGTAGTAGTACTGAAAACTTCTGGCTTTTTCTTCTCTGAAGAACTTTTGCTCTCTTCTTCAAATTTCAGTGATAGTCTTGTTTGGTAGAATATTCTTGGTTGTAGGTTTTTTTTTTTCAGATCACTTTGACTATATCTTGCCACCTTGTCTGGCTTGCAAAGTTTCTGCTTAAAAATTCACATGTTAGTTTAATGGGAATCCCTTATTTGTAATCAGTTACTTTTCTCTTGCTGTTTTTATCAGTCATTGTCTTGCCAGTTTAATTATAATGTGCCTTGATGTGATTTCATCTTAAAAATCTCTGTGCTTCCTGGAACTAGATGTTTGTTTCTTTCCCAGGCTAGGGTAGTTTTCAGCTCTTTATTTCTTTTCAAATAAAGCATCTGCCTCTCTCTTTCTCTCTCTCTTCTCCTGTAGGACCCCTCTAATATAAATATTCAAATGCTTGATATTATACTAGATGTCTCTTAAACCATCCTCACTTTTTTTTTTCTGTTCAGCTTGTGTGATTTCTACTATTCTGTTTTCCAGTTCACTCATCTGTTTTTCTGTATCATCTAATCTATTACTGATTTTTTTCTAGTGTATGTGTGTGTGTGTTTATAAGATTACATTCTTCAGTTCTGTTTGGTTCTTCATTATATTGTCTCTTAAAATTTTCAGTGTTAATCTAGTCTTCTCTGAATTCATTGAGCATCTTTATAAAAATTACCTTGAACATTTTATTGGGTAGATTGCTTATCTCCATATTGCTTAGTTTTTCTTCTGTGTTTTTTCTTATAACTTTATTTGGAATGTATGCCTCTGTGTCCTAATTTTGCCTAATCATCTGTGCTTATTTCTGTGTACTAGGTAGGTTGGTTTCAAGCAGGCTTATGCAGCAAATGTCTTTGAGCACAGCAGCACACTCCACTCTGGTCACCAGAGGTTTATATTCCCCTTATGTGTACTCTGTTGGGTCAAGACCAGTCTTGTAGGCAAGCTGATAGGTGGGACTAATCCCCAGCCTAGTGCAACTTTATCATGTATGAAAAACAAATAAATACCTGTGTTTCTATGCCTGGATTTTTTCTATTTCCTTGGCCTGTCTAATGATAGATACATAAATATTGCATATTAGTGTATAATAGAGACTATAATATATTTTAATTTCTAGATGAAAGTATTGCTTTGTTTTCTAAGGGATTTTCTGGCTATCATGGTATTTATATCCACAAAGATAAAGAATATAGTTATATATTGCCTATATAATCAAGTTCTCTAACTACAAAATAAAAGTTGTTGTTTTATAGAGCTCAATCGAGGTAAGCTCAAAAAGTAATTCAAAAAGAATTGACTTTTTTGGTACTGTACAGTTACAATATAAAAGGATAAATTTTCTTTCCATTTTTCTCAAATATACCCTGTTTCAACAGTTATTTAAATTTTTCTTATATAAATATTGCAAAATTTTGTTAACTATTTTTCCTAAACATTTTGCTAAAATACTTTGGTGCTAAAATCAATGTGTGTTGAATTTTTTCAAGTACTTTATGAGAATTTATGATAATTATTATATTTTTCCTTCATATATCAATTAATAAAATAAATTATACTTGGGGATCTCCTAATATTAAAAAAACTTGTAATTCTATAATCAATATCAGTTAGCTATTCTTTAATATTTTGGTAAAAATACTGACATTTGAGATTTTTCATCAATTTTATTTTATGTTAATTCTCACTGACATCTTTGTAACCATAGTATAATTGCTATATATGACAATTTTAGTGTTTTTACAATTTTCCTCCTCTTTGGGTTATCTGACTTTTATGGAAGTTATATTATTTCCCTGTAAATAATTTTGTGCATTTATTTATGGAAATGACATTCATAGTATAGTTTCTAAATTGCTTTTTCTGGAGTTTTTTCAGTCTATATTATCTCCACTGTTGTCAATTTTGCTTAGTTGTATTTCCTAGAATGTAAAATGTTTCATCCAGATTTTCAAATGTATAAGTTGAATTGTGCAAAAGTTACAGGTAATATTTGTAAAGTGTTCCCTTTTGTGTTTTATTCAAAATTTCTCCAATTTTTTTTTATATTTTTTTTAATAATTTAAATTACAATTTTTCTTTTTTATATTTAACTATATTTTAATTCAGAGAAGGCAATGGCACCCCACTCCAGTACTCTTGCCTGGAAAATCCCATGGATGGAGGAGCCTGGTAGGCTGCAGTCCATGGGGTCGCTAGGAGTTGGACACGACTGAGCGACTTCACTTTCACTTTTCACTTTTCACGCATTGGAGAAGGAAATGGCAACCCACTCCAGTGTTCTTGCCTGGAGAATCCCAGGGACAGTGGAGCCTGGTGGGCTGCTGTTTATGGGGTCACACAGAGTTGGACACGACTGAAGCGACTTAGCAGCAGCAGCATATTTTAATTTACTTATTAAATTTGTTTGAATTTTTTGTTCATAATTTCTGCTTTTGTTTTTATTATCAGATATTTTTCTGCTTCCTTTGGTTTATTACTTACCTGGCAGATGGTGACTCAGTAAAAAACCTGCCTGCAATACAGAAGACTTGGGATTGATCCCTCAATCAAAAAGAATCCCTACAGATGGGAATTGCAACCCACTCTAGTATTCTTTACTGGAGAATTCCACGAACAGAACAGCCTGGTGGGTTCATGGGGCACAAAAAGTCAGACACAACTGAGTGACTGACATACACAAATGTTAGTATTTGATATTTAATATATTTTGAATAATTGATACCAATATTTAATGTGAAATATTTTCTTCTAAGTATTATTTTTGCAACATTCCATATATTTTAACATGGCCATAGTATCTTTATTTTCTAGAAATTCTGATTTTAAAATTTTGCTTTTTTTATTGTTCTAGAAAAAGATCGCTGTTACATTTCTTCTGATTGCTATTTTAATTGTTTTTATTTTTTGAGGTTTTCCTTGTGATAAAATATGTGCATAGAATTAATTGCAAATATTTTTATAAATAACACAATGGAGGTATAACTTCTATTTTTGAATTTATATGTTGGATATATATTTTTAAATTAGATTTAAATTGAATGGAAAATTATTTAGTATAAGAAAATCTATGAATACAATCTAAAACATTAAAAGATTGGAGGCAAATAATCATAAAATGGTTTTAAGAGATACAGTAACTCCGTTTGATAAAATTCAAATGCTTTCATTCAAAACAACACATATCCCACAATATAGCAGGGAACAAATTCTTAGTGTGGAAGTAGATATTTATTCTTTCCAACTATTCCAGTTACAACTTGTTTGTTGCTGCTTAGTCACTTCAGTCATGTCTGACTCTGTGTGACCCTGTGGACTGCAGCCTTCCAGCCTCCCTTGTCCATGGCAAGAGTATTGGAGTGGGTTGTCATGACCTCATCCAGGGGACCTTCCTGACTCAGGGATTGAACTTGGGTCTTCTGCATTGCAGGCAGTTTCTTGACCACTGAGTCACCAGGGAGGCCCTACAGCTTGTTTGAAAGTGAAAGTGAAGTCACTCAGTTGTGTCCGACTCTTTGTGACCCCATGGACTGTAGCCTACCAGACTCCTCAGTCCATGGGATTTTCCAGGCAAGAATACTGGAGTGACTTGCCATTTCCTTCTCACTCTCAAATTTTTCATCATAACTCTCTATTTTTATATTGAATAGTGTATATTTGATATAATAATGCCTTCATTAGTAAAAATGCTTAACTTCACTCACACTTTTTAATATTGATCATTGAGATGTAAAATTCATAATGAGAATGTCACACAATTTTGAAGACCAATTCTAATGCAAATTACTTTGTCCTTTAATTGCTTTCCTTTTATAGATGGTATGTTTCTGTATCTGATACATACTAAATTTTTAGGAACTTCTTTTGTTTCTTGTGGGGTTTTTAGGTCTTTGTAATTTTTATTTTATAATGCCAATAATGGTGAAAGAGATAAAAAACACTTGATATCCAACACATCTTTTTTCTTTCCTGCTTTTGATGCCAATAATATAATAGCAAACCATATGGATAGTCCATTTTACCAGTTATCCTTGTGGCTTAATATTGCCAAAGGACAAATCCTCTACAATGAAGCAGCTTTTAAGAAAGTAGTCATGGCAGTGTACTACATGTTTAATAGTTAATAATATTTTACTGCATAGTTGAAAGTTGCTAAGAGAGTAGATCTTGAAAATTCTCATCACAGGAGAGAAAATAAACGTAATTATTGATGGGGACAGATGTTAATTCTACTGTGGTAGAAAGAAAAAGAAAGGAAGGAAGGAAAGAGAATAGGCATCTCTTCATCATCTTTCCCATTCCACTGTCTAGCTTCAGATGGCAACAAGTTCAAGGAAATGTAGATCTTCAAAATGGCAGAATTAGGAGTACATCAATTGCCACATAGAAAAGAGCCATTCATAAACCAAAGGCACTGCCTTGAATGATTTCGTGAGGAAGAAAAAAGTCTCAAAGAGTTTGAGCCATTGTATTTTAGGATATATTTAGTCAACAATTTAATGTACCTTAACTAATATATCATATTTACAAAAGATTTGTTTTTATTCAGTTTCATCAGAACTCAATATATCTATAATATAAAAATTCATGGGTTCTACAATTTTCAAAGTTTGTAAGCTACTACACTTTCAAACATCTCTCCCTCATTCTCTCTAGTCTCCTCTTTATGAGCCTTTCAAAACATGTTTTCAGATTCGTCCTTTCTTCTCCACATCTTTTAACTTCTTACTATAATTTTAGGTGCCTTGAAAGCAGTCTGTGACAGAGAGTAAATTGCAATTGACTTATTAGAGAATGATCCCAAGGAAATATGAGTAAGACTGAGGGGAGCATGAGGTATTTAGAAAGGCTGTGCCAGGAACAAAATTGTCTACTTTCAAATTTCTATGGTGAAGTCTTAAACCGAATACCCCAGAATGTGATTTTATTTGAGATACATCCTGTAAAGAGGTAACTAAGTTAAAAAGCTGTTGTTCAGCAGCTAAGTCATGTCCGACTCCTTAGGAACCCCATGGACTGGAGCCAATCAGGCTCCTCTCTCCATGGGATTTCCCAGATAAGAATACTAGAGTGAGTTGCTATTTCCTTCTACAGGGGATCTTCCTCACCCAGAGGTCAAACCCTCATCTCTTGAATTGGCAGATGGATTCTTTACCACTGAGCCATCAGGGAAGCTCACAAGGTAAAATTAAATGGGAATTCCTTAATCCAATATGAGATTACAGTCCTTATATAAAGACAAAATCAGGTACTGGGGATTAGGAATTCACACATGGATTTTGAGGGCTGCAGTTCAGCATATGGCCACCTACAAACCAAGAAGAGAGGCTTTAGAAGAAACTAATCCTGCTGCTGCTGCTGCTAAGTCGCTTCAGTCGTGTCCGACTCTGTGCGACCCTACAGATGGCAGCCCACTAGGTTCCTCTGTCCCTGGGATTCTCCAGGCAAGAATACTGGAGTGGGTTGCCATTTCCTTCTCCAATGTATAAAAGTGAAAAGTGAAAGTGAAGTCGCTCAGTCGTGCCAGACTCTTAACGACCCCATGCACTGCAGCCTACCAGACTCCTCGGTCCATGGGATTTTCCAGGCAAGAGTACTGGAGTTGGGTGCCATTGCCTTCTCCGAAACTAATCCTAGCAACACCTTAATATTGGACTTCTAGCCTCAAGACTGGGAAAATAAAGTGCACATAGTCTGTGGCACTTTGTTATGGCAGCCACAACAGACTAATACAGGAAGGCAATCAATACTGAGTAAAATTATGAGCAGATAACCATACGAAAAATATAGTTCAGTATTACTGGGTACCTCTAGGGGTGCATTGTCAAGCATAGCTTAAAAGGGGCATTCATCCACCAATTTCCATGTAATATTTATTAAAGCTGCTCCCATGTACTTTGGTATCTTGACATTTGTAGCATTTTCTGTGTGTGGTCTAGAATCTGGCTGCTAAAGTCAGGGAATGCCCCTAGACAACAAGCCACAAAAGATCATAATAAAAAATCATTTATGTGCAATTAAGTAGGAGGTGTGACTGGAGAAGTGACAATGTAGGCTTCACTACTGTCCAGATGTTTCATTAGTTTACATCGCTGATGCACAGAGGTAAATAGCAATTGTCAAATCTGTCTTATAATTCTCACTTTAGCTGTTTTTTATTGTGTTTATTACAAATATAATGCAACTCACAAAGAAATTTCATTCATGGCTGCAGTCACCACCTGAAGTGATTTTTTGGAGCCCAAGATGATCAGTCATTGTGGAGAGTTCTGACAAAATGTGGTCCATTGGATTAGGGAATTGCAAACCACTTCAGTATTCTTGCCTTGGGAACCTCATGAACAGTATGAAAAGGCAAAAATATATGACACTGAAAGATGAACTCCCCAGATTGGTAGGTGCCCAATATACTACTGGAGAAGAGTGGAGAAATAGCTCTGGAAAGAATGAGGAGGCTGAGCCAAAGCAAAAACAGTGCCCAGTTGTGGATATGACTGGTGAAGGAAGTAAAGTCCGATGCTGTAAAGAACAATATTGTATAGAAAACTGGAATGTTAGGTCCATGAATCAAGGTAAACTGGGAGTGTTCAAATAGGGGATGGCAAGAGTGAACATCGATATTTTAGTAATCAGCTAACTAAAATGGACCAGAATGGATGAATTTAATTCAGGGAAAGCTAAGTCTGTCTTTTAATTTGACAAATCCTCCCATACAACTCATTAATAGTAATATATCAAATCTAATTATTTTTAACACCACTATTTTTACAAGATGAAAGAACACATTTTGTAATTTTTCAGGAACCTTCTGGGATATAAAAAGGACAGTTTCAAATGCAAAAAAAATCATTTAGGATTTTATTTGGGAAGGCAAAATATCAAACATTGTCAGGAGATTTGAATACTTGAGTAATATGGGATCATGAGTTTCTGTGGAATAATATTTTATTACCCGTTTAACAAAAGAGACAATAAAATACTTTTAAAAAGAGATGCAACATCGTATTTAAAGAATCTTAATCTTTTCTAAGTGAGAAAGCTCTGTTTACTTAATCAAGGATATAATAAAATAAACATAAACCATAAGAAAGTTGTTCTGTTAAGACACCAGATCTTTGCTATCTAGGCAGATTATATAGAGGATAAATTATATCTTTGCAGTTTCTTTTAAGGGCAATATCTAAAATTATTTCTTTGTCTTAACAGAAAGAAAACTAAATTCTAGTTATACTTAATATAATATTAATACAAGTATTCTTTAAAATCTTACAAATAGACCCATCAAACCCTAGCCAATTTTGACTTTAATAAGTAAAGCTGGCTTTTCACAAACATGTATGCTTTTCTGTGTTTATATAGAACCCTTACAATACAATTTATCTTTCACCAAATAAAAATGTGACCAAAATATACATAAATTTAAAGTTATATTTAGCAATTAATGTTTCATTATTTAATTTTATTTCACTTCTAAGTATTAATTGTATATCCAGTAACTAACTCAATTTAGTATAAATTCAGGCTTTTATGTAACCTAAAGATCTTTAAAAAACTATCTTCAAGTTTACATATTATAAAAGATATTTGCTATTGAAATAAAGTTTATCAGAATGATTCAATATGCCTTCACAAATTTACTGTTTTAGTAATCTTGAATATTTAATGGAAGTAATATTAGCTTATTTATTCAATCAATAAACCTATATAAGTTTAGAGAGAATAGGACTAAAGTAGAAGATAAATCTTGTATATTATACTTATCACAGACAAATCAGAGAAGATACAATTGCTATTATTAAACCAAACATATTGGAG
>NW_011494809.1:2252973-2264109 GCF_000754665.1 Bison bison bison | reverse complement strand
ATCAATGGTTTGCTTAAAATATATAAACTTTAATTCTTAAATTGATAGGTATAAGAATAATTTTTATTTTTACATTAAAAGTAATATTTTTTATAAATCAAAATATAATATTATTTTCTGAAAATTCTAGAAATATTCAGTTATCTTTAATGCTTATTTATTTCCATACTAATTATAATAGAACTCCTGTAAAAATTTGTGTAATTAAATTTGAGAATACATTTAGAGGTAACAGCATGTTATATACTCACATAAGAGGTAAAGGTCTGAGTTACAGACATGCAAACATAGAAAGATACAGAGACAAAGGACTAATATTAACATTTAGCCATTGGTCAAATATAAACACATAAAATCAGATTTATCCATCCAAATATACACTTCCTGGTGGGCATGAAATTTTTAATTTGCTTTAACTCAAAATAAATAAATAAACACATATGGAACACAAAGAATCCGGATATGTTGTTGTTTTTCAAACAGACAGAAAAATCTCAATAAATCATCAATCTATTCACAGATATTGCAAAATGATTATACAAGGAATCCAGGAATTGCTGGTACCTAAAATCAAGATAGTAATCAGAAAGAATAAAAATCAACACCTTAACATGATGCAGATGGAAAAGAAAAAAATTGAGGAGCAAAAGATAAACAGCTGGTTCACAGTTGGATCCCCAGACCACAGTCAAGAGGGAAAGAAAAGGGAATCCAAGATGACTCCTTTCCTGGGCTGAGTAAAAAGTGACCTGAAGACAATGACCAAGGCTACCTGTATCATGCCACCAAATCAATGAGAGAAAGATTACAATGGAAAATTAGGGAAATAATTTTCTTCAGGCTGTTAAATAGACAGTATTTTCAATACTTTAGAAACTCCACAAAACAAAGGAAAAAGGTCCTTAGGAGATTCAGAAGAGAGATAGAGATAGGTCAGATCTCTGAACATGGAAAAACAGGGAGGTCCTTTGCAGTTAGTTGTTTCTTAGAGCACAAAAAAGTGCCAGTCCTCATTGATCATTTTGAAGGTGTTTTTTTCTGGGAAAAGATTTTTTATTATAGTGCTCTTGAAATTAGCACCATTTGAAGGGAAGAGAGTATGCAGGATTGAGCAGAGGAAGGATTCAAGTTCTGCATTCCTAGCAGAAGACTTGACTGCTCCAGTGAGGAGTTCTGGAGGTGGGATGCCCCCCAACAGACTTCTCCAGAGTTAGGTTCAGAAGCCAAGTCTTTATGTCCTTATGTCCAGCCATTGGACATGGATTAGTACAGGAAGGGAACATGAGGCTGGGGAAAGTGTCTCTATAGATGAGGGAATTATCAAAGGGCACTAATCAGTGAAAGCTGTCTCTGTAGCTGGAAAGTAACTCTTTTATTCCTAGGAGGATCTCAATAGCTCAGTACAGAGAGCACAAGTATTTTTCCAAAATTACAGGGGGATTTGAAGCCCTAAGATTTGCACAAGAGATTCTAACATAATCACTCAGTTCAGGTCCAAACTCCTATTCCCTTCACCTGGTTTCTGAGTGTAAGAAACTGTCTTTGAAGCCTTGTCTATAGCTTATTGTAAATATTTGGAGTGCATCTTCTCTTTAATATTTTCACCATGATTTCCTCTTCAACTTTAGCACCTTGGCATTTTTCTTTGTTTAGAATTCAGCTCTAAGTGTGTGTCATTCATAGTTATTTTGTAGTATCAGACTATTTTATTATGTTGTATTTTTAGAGTTCTAAAACTCCTGCTTTCTATGTGGATGCTATTAACTCAATTTGTTGTTATGGATTTATATTTATTGCCTGTGACTCATTCCCTGTATTTTCAGTCAGAGAAGGTCCTTTCTTCATCAGCTGTCCACCAAATAATCAGCATTTCCTTAATATAATAATGTTAATCTTTGATATGTTATGATTTTAATTGTGAAATGCTGCTCATATTTCCTTTTTTTCAACGGATTTCCTCAGAAATAATGTGTCATATAAAGTTTCAGTTCAGTCACTCAGTCGATGAAGTTTACGAGATTTTAATATTTTATAGATTTTTTAGTGATAAAACCAGTATTAGAAACTTGTATGTTTAACCTTGGCACATGCCTTTATTGCTAAATACAAAATCTTTGTAAGATCAACATCAATTTTAAGTAAAAAGACAGGGCCAGGGTACTATTTATCTCAAAATGTAGTCCCAAGTCATAATCACATTTATTATAATTTATTCTTTGTGTATACTCTTAGGTGTGACACCTGTCTTTGCCAATAATATCCATAATACTGGAGAGCAGATAATGTAGTTTCAATCTTCTTTAGCCTCACCCATATTGTTTGGGACAAAGCCCAAAAATATATGAGTGTTTACTCCTTATGGAGTTACCAAAGGATATAGAGAGGAGTAAGAGAATGCCAGAGTAAGAGGTTGCCAGATTCATTGACAAGCATCTTGGCAAAATGTTTTACCTGAGAAGACAGCATGACACAGAAGATTTTGAGTCAAAGGGAGGTGGGTTTTCATCCCATCTCTGTTGTATGCTAGCTGTATAAACTTGGGCAAGTACTTACATTTCTTTAATGCTATTTTTTTAACCTGATAAAAACAGTTAATAATAATATTAACTCACAGAGGTACTGTGAGTATTAAATTAGACAATGAACAAAAATAACTTTATACCACTCTGACAAAATTAGACTTTGCAAAAAACATTACAAAATGTTTTCTTCCTTTGAAGTGTTGTTGCCCCATGTGTGTTCCTCTATTGCTCTATCTGAATCAACTTAAATGCTGTTAAAAATGCAGATTCTTTGACATGTCTCCATTTTGTATCAATGTCTTTGTGAATTAGACCTGGGGAATCGGCCCCCTACTCAGCAAATTGAAACCCCAGTTGTTTCAATAACAATGAAAGCTAGAATAAAAGTCTTTTTTTTTTCTTTTGGTTAAAAAGAAAAAAGCTGGAGAGAGAGAAAGGGAGAAAGAAGGTGCAAACAACACAGCAGAAGTCAGTAGGAGGCCCATGACCAGTGATTATCCCAGCAGGATCTAAGAGAAGGATTGGCTGGCTGAGTCCCTGCTGTTGCATGGCTCACTTGCTCAACAGCTCTGCAGAAGGCTGACTTGAAACCTCCAACAATCCCAGGAAAAATTTTCAAATTTATGTAATACGTGTTCCAATGGACTTTAAATAATTTTGTTCCGTTGTGCTATTTGGGCTTTTTAATGGATTTATTTAGTGGAAAAAATCTTTGTGGATGAAAGACAGGAATAAATGACAAAAATTTCTTCAGAAAGAAAACTGAATTCCTTTCTGGAAGAAAAAAAGAAGAAAGTGGGTTTTTTTTTTTTTCTTTGCAAATAGTGGGAATGTATCCAGATCTTTCCATCTGAAAGTGATGCTGCTTTGTGTCTCTGACTTTTATCGTGTACAAGGCAACATTTCATTTTATGGAAAATCATCTTGCTGAGCTCACCTTCCAAAACTAGTCATTTCTAACTGGAGTCTACGATATACCTAACTTCATGGCTTTCCTTCAAACTACAGTAGGTCATAAAAATTAAATGCTTACATTAAGGTGATACAGTCATGCTATGCCCTAAACCCTGTCGTAAACAGCAAAGGATAGTGTGATTCCTAAGCATCAACAAGGAAAGAAACAGGTTTCCAATTTCTATATGTTAATGACTGGCTCATAGATACTAAATAATTAAGGAGCAAAGAATCTGGTAACTTACTCAACACAAGGTTGCATCCAATGTTATTGAAAACTAGCTGACATCCTTACCCTGCAAACAACTCAAGACAGGTGCAAATGAAGACTCAAAATGAACACAAAGAACCAGCCCTGTTCCTTGGGGCTGTCTTGCCTGATTAATCGGTGAAGATCTGGCCCTCACTGACAACTGCCAAGGAACAGATAGCAGCACAAATCAGCCCATCAGAATGCAGAACAAGTGACAATCAGACTTCAGAGGCCAATTTTTTCTAAACCAGTGGGCAGTGACAATAAGGGTAGTTTTGCTGTGCTGAGAGGCAAATAATCGGTTGCCCACCCCCTGCCCTACTCTCCAAATGTGTTTAGATCACTAATGAAAATGAGTCCAGAGGCTTCCCAAGGGCCAACATTTTGCACATCAGAAAAACAACATACAATTCAGCTTGAGCAGCAAGTCTCCTCAGACACCACACAGGGCTGCTGGAATAGGAGAAGAAGCTTGCAGGTCAAGAGAGGCATGAATTCTTAATGCCCCAGGAGTCCAAGGACAGAATAGGAGGGGGCAGTTTCAAATTCAATTATTTATCAAGTTTATTTATAAAAATAAACCCAATATCTAGACTAATTGGTGCATATAGGAGAATAGCATGTATATCAATAAATAATGTAAATGATTTAGGTCTCCACAAAATTTTCTTCACCTTGTATCTTATGAATAAAACTTAACTCATCTGGCAACATAAAACATCTGGTGCCATATATTTCTGTTTTATGAATACTGCCGCAAGACACAAATATAAGTAGGATAAAAACTCATCACCTATGAAGAAAATTTATTTATTCTTCTAAATAAAATTTTAAATAACAATAACATGATAGCAACTGTAGTTTAATAGATTCCCATATACTATATTTCAAGTAATATAAAAGAAAGCATACCAACTCCATATGCACATAAATACACACCTACTTACATGTATTTTTAATCCTTATGATAATATTGTAAAGTAGGATTTTATTGTAATGTAGTATCCTCATATTGTAAAGTAATAGCCTCATTTTATAAGTGGAGATTAAGAGATTAAGTATTATGTCCAAAATCAAACATTAAGTAAGTAGCAAAGCTGAGATTAGATCCTAGAACTTTATATTATTTAACCAGTTGTTGGTATCTTAAAATGTATGGATCAAGAGAAGTGATCTTATAAAATTCATCTCTTACATGTCAAATTTTGGAATCAAGTATTATTCATCATTCTTTTTATTTAAAAAATAATATATAAAAATGATATCTTTGTCTTTGGTTGTACAAGTTATGATATTTAACACCTGATCAGATTTACATGACCACTACCACGATCAGGATACAGAATGATTCCATCACCAAAATAATTTCCCCTTGCTGTCCTTTTATAGTCAAGTCTTACCCTAACCCTTAACTCCTGGCAACCACTGATCTTTTCATTATCTTTGTTTTGTTGTTGTTGTTGTTGTTTTCCAGAACATGTTAGAAAGGGAATCATATAGTATGTAACCATTTTGATACTGGATTCTTTTAGTCAATATAATGCCTTTGAGATTCACTTATGTTGTTACATGTATCAGTGTCTCATTTTTTTTTTTTTTTGGAACAGTTTTATTGAGTTTCAAATACCATAAAATTCCTCTTTTAACCTGTACAATTAAATCATTTCCTTAACAAAGTTTTGTATGAACATGAGTTTTAATTTCACTTGGATAAATACCAATGTATAAAATTCTGTGTTAAATGGTAAATTTAAGCAAAACATCAAAAGACATGGCTAAACTGTTTTCCAAAATGAATACACAATTTTCTACTCCCAGCAGTAATGTATGAGGATCCCAGATACTTCTCATACTTGTCAGCATTTATATTGTCAGGGTTTTAAAAGGCATTCTAACAGTGGTACCACTGTGGTAGGGAGGGAAGTAGTAGGAGGGTGTTCCAGGATGGTGGGACACATGTGCACTCGTGGGTGATGCATGCTGATGCATGGCAAAACCACCACAATATTGTAAAAAATTATCTTCCAATTAAAATAAATTAATTAATTAAAAAATAATATAATCAAATGAAATTAGATAAGGGAAGAGAAATTAGGAATAAAGGATCAAAATTTAAACATTCAAATTTATCAGAATAAGCACAAACACACTCAACAATGTAAAGAAGTCATAGATAACATAATATAAAGATGGCATACATTTGCATAACAAATAATTAACAAAAGCCAAATAAAGATAAATACAAAGAGAATTATAATTAAACATAAATATGATATCGAGTATAATTGTTCTAAGCTTAAGTAAGAAAAGTACTTTCAGAATTGATCATAGAGCATAATTAATATAAGTTCCAAACACAAGACTCTGGAATCCTCAAGACTTTGGAAATGCTAAAAAAAAGGCAAAAAATGGAAAAAGTGCTATTCACAAGTGGTTTAAAAAAAAAAGTAAACAAAGTTATTCTATCAGAAAACAGAATGTAGGCATCATTCTGTCACTAAGACATCTCAGACTCTTCACGACCCCATAGACTACAGCATGCCACTCTCCTCTGTTCTCCACTATCTCCAGGAGTTTGTTCATATCCATGTCCATTGCAATGGTCATGCTATCTAACCATCTAATCATTCTCTGCTGAGCTCTTCTCCTTTTGCCTTAAATCTGTCCCAGCATGATGGTCTTTTGCAATGAGTTGGCTCTTTGCATCAGGTGGCCAAAGTATTGGAGCTTTATAGGGTCAGTCCTTATAGTGAATATTCAAGGTTGATTTCCTTTAAAAAGATTGACTGGTTTCACCTCCTTACTGTCCAAGGGACTCTCATGAGTATTCCATTACCACAATTCAAAAGCATCAATTCTTCAGCCGTCAGCCTTCTTTATGGTCCAACTCTCACATCCAAACATGACTATTGGAAAAACCATAGCTTTGACTATGCAGATCTTTTAAGCAAAGTAAGGTCTCTGTTTTTAATATGCTGTCTAGGTTTGTCATAGCCTTTATTTCAGGAAGCAAGTGTCTTTTAATTTCATGACTGCAGTCACAATTTACAGTGGTTTTGGAGCCCAAGAAAAGAAAATCTGTCACTGCTTTTACTTTTTCCCCTTTGCTCTGAAGAATTTAGGTAAAACATATTAAAAAGAGATGAAATATACTTCACAATGACAAAGAGTATAGTACAGAAGACTAATCAGTTATGATTATCTATAAAATCAAGCAACATGTTCTAAAAACTCATAAAGCAATATGGAAGTAGACAAAGACACAGTGAATGACTTTAATTCAACTTTCAGTTCACAACAGATAGGAAGGAAGAAAAATAAGATGAAAATAACAATATGTAAGATCAAAATAACTGTAATAGGGTCAGTATAACTAACTATCCTGAGCACTATTTCTTTAAAATCAGAAAATACGATAACAATATTAGCAGTTAAACTGACCCATATTAAACTACAAAGAAAACCTGAAAGTTTTCAAAAATAGTACTTGGTTTATTCTATGATCATAGGCTATTGAAACTAGGAGCTAATAACAAAAACGTAACAGACACAAAAATAAGGACAAGTATACCGTATCAAAATGTTTTTTAAAAAATCTTAAAAATTATTGGAGATAATCAAGAAATCAAAATGAATTTCTTAATAGCCAAAAAATAACAATAATAATAAAATCACATAGTAGAACCTATGGGATAAAGCTAATGAGTATAGTCATAAATATTTTAACAAAAAATTGTTGAGCAAAAATTTATAAGGTAAAGTCCAGGTTTAATCATGTAAGTTATAGAGAAAACAATTGTATGTAAACAGAAGGAAGAAATGCTATATATATTAAAGTATAAATTAATAAATTAGAAAAATGAAAATCAATTAGGACCCTGGCTCTTTGGAAGGATTAATTTGGAAGAATTAAAAATATTGATCTTTCAACAGGTTTGGTATTGATCATTTGTTTTATGAAGTTGTATGATGTTAAATGAAGAGAATTTAGGATTGGTAGCCTTTGAAATAAATGTTACCTCCTTCAGTTATTGTAACAACCAAGAAGCTCTACATGTTTCCAAAGCTTTCTGAGGGACCCAGCTGACAATCTTTAAGATGATTTTTTTTTATGAAATAATAAAATTAGAGAGATAGCTGATTCATTAACAAAATGAACAAATTTAGGGAAGTAATCAGAGGTACAGATAAAATGACAAGAAAATTAATGTTATGTTTTAGCTTGGTTTGCCCCAGTGGCACATCCTCAGAGGGTTCCAGTGCAAGTAGTTTTTTGGTGGAAAAGAGGGATAGCAAAGGAAAATAGCTTCATAAAGGACTGTCATCAAGAAAGCTATCACCATGGGGAGGTAGCTAAAGTTTAATCAAGGAGATAGTTTAAAGCACAAGCCTCAGATTTACCTCACAATATGTACAGCAACTTCTGTCAGTCACTGAACATTGTTCCCAGAAGCTATTACTTAATTCCCAGGCATTTCCAGGCTGCCTTCCACAGCTTAGACAAAGCTTCCTGCAAATAAATGCAGATGCTGACTGGAGAAGTGCTGAGGGACACAGGCCGGGCACTGACTGTGGCTGCTTAATGTATTATTTTGCTCAAATCTGTGTGAGAATGTGCATAAAATTGATTAATTCCAGGACAAATACAAATTATTAAAGCTGAACCCAGAAAATAATATCTAAACAGACCAATTGCTATAGAAGTAAAAGAAAATAGCCAAGTGATTTACTACCCCCATTACCAACCCCTATGTTTAAAAACGAATGAGAAAAATTGGTCCAAGTTTCAAAAGAAGAATTTAACCAGATCTTTTAGGAACAAGTAACATCAACATGATTTAAACAAGAGTACAGACAAAAAGCAAAAACTGAGAAAAGCTTCTGAGTAAAACAAAAGATGATAAAAGTAAATGATAACAGATATTGTGCTCCTTGTAAATATACTCAACCTCCTAATCACATCAATCTCCCTCAGTAATCTATAAATGTAAACTAAATGCACCTTAAAAAAAAAAAACAACTCTGTAATTACCAGGAGTAGATTAAAATAAAAGAACAATTATTATATTATAAAGCATTAACAACCTCCCCCCCAAAAATCTGGAAATAGAGAATAGTTATTTGTGATTCTCTAATGCAATTGTGTGACATCTTAAAACACATGGTGATTAGAATCAGTTGATATTAGCAGAATAGATAACAAAGAAAGAGATAAGAACACTTAGAAATTTATAGACAACTATACACACATCTTCAGATACATACACATTATGGACATATACATAGCACATAATTAGATAGAAGGACATTAGCACATCCTTATTTATTTAACTTATTGTCACCTTCTTTATTTAACTTATGTGGAGAGTACATCATCCAAAACGCTGGGCTGAATGAAGCACAAGATGGAACCAAGATTGCCGAGAGAAATATCAATAACCTCAGATATGCAGATGACACCACCCTTATGTCAGGAAGTGAAGAAGAACTAAAAAGCCCCTTGATGAAAGTGAAAGAGGAGAGTGAAAAAGTTGCCTCAAAAGTTAACATTCAGAAAACTAAGATCATGGCATCCAGTCCCATCATTTCATGGCAAATAGATGGGGAAACGATGGAAACAGTGAGACACTTTATTTTCTTGGGCTCCAAAATGACTGCAGATGGTGACTGCAGCCATGAAATTAAAAGATGCTTGCTCCTTGGAAGAAAAGCTGTGACCAACCTAGACAGCATATTAAAAAGGAGAGACATTACTTTGCCAACAAAGGTCTGTCTAGTCAAAGCTATGATTTTTCCAGTGGTCATGTACGGATGTGAGAGTTGACTCTAGAGAAAGCTGAGCTCCGAAGAATTGATGCTTTTAAACTGTGGTGTTGGAGAAGATTCTTCAGAGTCCCTTGGACTGCAAGGAGATGAAACCAGTCCATCCTAAAGGAAATCAGTCCTGAATATTCATTAGAAGGACTGATGTTGAAGTTGAAACTCCAATACTTTGGCCACCCGATGCAAATAACTGAATCATTGGAAAAGACCCTGATGCCAGGAAAGATAGATGGTGGGAAGAGAAGGGGACAACAGAGGATGAGATGAATGGATGGCATCACTGACTCAGTAGACATGAGTTTGAGCGAGCTCCAGGAGTTGCTGTTGGACAGGGAAGCCTGGCATGCTACAGTCCATGGGGTCACAAAGAGTCGAACACGATTGAGCAACTGAACTGACTGACCACATCCCTATATAATTGTGATCTGGTAAATGTTTACCAAATTCACAAAGGAGGAAAAAGCTGTGAACTTTAGTGTTTGCCAGTTAATATGATACAAAAACTCCCACCACAGTAAATTCCAAGCTAAAAACATGTCTCCAAACACAAAACTGGAGATATGAGGTATCAAATCATTCTACAGTATTTCTATTAAACATATCTGTAGATGCACATGACCTCAAAGGCATAAATAACAGTAACTAGAAAAAGGTGAGTTTCTAAAACTTGTTTGCTTGTTTAATTTTTGTTTGATTTCTTGATTTTTACAGATATATATTATTTTTTAGTGAGGACTATGAATGCTCAAAATTCTCCAAGCCAGGCCTCAGCAATATGTGAACCGTGAACTTCCTGATGTTCAAGCTGGTTTTAGGAAACGCTGAGGAACCAGAGATCAAATTGCCAACACCCACTGGATCATGGAAAAAGCAAGAGAGTTCCAGAAAAAAATCTATTTCTGCTTTATTGACTATGCCAAAGCCTTTGACTGTGTGGATCACAAAAAACTGTGGAAAATTCTGAAAGAGATGGGAATACCAGACCACCTGATCTGCCTCTTGAGAAATTTGCATGCAGGTCAGGAAGCAATAGTTAGAACTGGACATGGGACAACAGACTGTTTCCAAATAGGAAAAGGAATACGTCAAGGCTGTATATTGTCACCTTGTTTATTTAATTTATATGCAGAGTACATCATGAGAAACATTGGGCTGGAAGAAACACAAGCTGGAATCAAGATTGCAGGGAGAAATATCAATAAACTCAGATATGCAGATGACACCACCCTTATGGCAGAAAGTGAAGAGGAACTCAAAAGCCTCTTGATGAAAGTGAAAGTGGAGAGTGAAAAAGTTGGCTTAAAGCTCAAAATTCAGAAAACTAATATCATGGCATCTGGTCCCATCACTTCATGGGAAATAGATGATGGGGAAACAGTGGAAACAGTGTCAAACTTTATTTTTCTGGTCTCCAAAATCACTGCAGATGATGACTGCAGCCATGAAAGTAAAGGACGCTTACTCCTTGGAAGGAAAGTTATGACCAACCTAGATAGCTTATTCAAAAGCAGAGACATTACTTTGCCAACAAAGGTCTGTCTAGTCAAGGCTATGGTTTTTCCTTTGGTCATGTATGGATGTGAG